>NC_090329.1:36921347-37230349 GCF_035084215.1 Heptranchias perlo | reverse complement strand
TGGGAAGGGTGAGAGAGGGGAGGGCGAGGGTGAGAGAGGGGAGGGGAGGGATGAGAGGGGAGGGGAGGTGTGAGAGGGAGGGTGAGGTGAGGAGAGGGGACGGGAGGTGAGAGAGCGAGGGAGGTGTGAGAGAGGGAGGGGAGGGTGAGAGGAGGGGAGGGGAGGGTGAGAGAGGGAGGGGAGGGTGAGAGAGGGAGGGAGGGTGAGAGAGGGGAGGGAGGGTGAGAGAGGGGAGGGGAGGGTGAGAGAGGGAGGGGAGGGTGAGAGAGGGAGGTGAGGGGAAGGGTGAGAGAGGGGAGGGAGGGGGAAGGGTGAGAGAGGGAGGGGAGGGAGGGTGAGAGAGGGGAGGGGAGGGTGAGAGAGGGGAGGGGAGGGAGGGTGAGAGAGGGGAGGGGAGGGTGAGAGAGGGGAGGGGAGGGTGAGAGAGGGGAGGGGAGGGTGAGAGAGGGGAGGGGAGGGGGGAGGGTGAGAGAGGGGAGGGGAGGGAGGGTGAGAGGAGGGGAGGGGAAGGGGAGGAGGGTGAGAGAGGGGAGGGGAGGGAAGGGTGAGAGAGGGGAGGGGAGGGAGAGGGTGAGAGAGGGAGGGTGAGAGGGGAGGGAGAGAGGGGAGGGGAGGGTGAGAGAGGGGAGGGAGGGAGGGTGAGAGGGGAGGGGAGGGAGGGTGAGAGAGGGGAGGGGAGGGGAAGGGTGAGAGGGGGAGGGGAGGGAGGGAGAGGGAGGGGAGGGTGAGAGAGGGGAGGGGAGGGGGAGGGGAGGGGAGGGTGAGAGAGGGGAGGGGAGGGGAGGGTGAGAGAGGGGAGGGGAGGGGAGGGTGAGAGAGGGGGAGGGGAGGGAGGGTGAGAGGTGAGGGAGGGAGGGGAGGGTGAGAGAGGGAGGGGAGGGTGAGAGAGGGGAGGGAGGAGGGTGAGGGGAGGGGAGGGAGGGTGAGAGAGGGGAGGGGAGGGAAGGGTGAGAGAGGGGAGGGGAGGGGAGGGTGAGAGAGGGGAGGGTGAGAGAGGGGAGAGGGGGAGGGAGGGGAGGGTGAGAGAGGGGAGGGGAGGGGAGGGTGAGAGAGGGGAGGGGAGGGGAGGGTGAGAGAGGGGAGGGGAGGGAGAGGGGAGGGGAGGGTGAGGGAGGGGAGGGGAGGGTGAGAGAGGGGAGGGGAGGGTGAGAGAGGGGAGGGGAGGGTGAGAGAGGGGAGGGGAGGGTGAGAGAGGGGAGGGGAGGGTGAGAGAGGAGGAGGGGAGGGGAGGAGGGAGGGAGAGGGGAGGGGAGGGAGGGGAGGGGAGGGGAGGGGAGGGGAGGGGAGGGGAGAAGGGGAGGGGAGGGAAGGAGGGGAGGGGAGGGGAGGAGGGGAGGGGAGGGAGAGAGGGTGGGGAGGGGAGGGAGGGAGGGAGGGGAAGGAAGGGGAGGGAGGGGAGGGGAGGGGAAGAGAGGGGAGGGGAAGAGAGGTGGAGGGGAGAGAGGGGAGGGGAGAGGGAGGGGAGGGAGAGGGGGAGGGGAGGGGGGGGAGGGGAGGGAGTGGGAGGGGGAGGGGAGGGGAAGGGAGGGGAGAGGGGGGAGGTGGAGGGGTAGAGTGGGGGTGAGAGTGGGGAGGGGAGTGAGGGGTGGGGAAGAGAGGGGAGGGGAGGGGTGGGGGAAGTGGAGGGGAGGGGAGGGAGGGGATGGGAGGGTGAGGAGGGGAGGGGAGGGGGAGGGAGGGGAGGGGAAGAGAGGGGAGGGGAAGAGAGGGGAGGGGAAGAGAGGGGAGGGGAAGAGAGGGGAGGGGAAGAGAGGGGAGGGGAGGGGGAGGGGAAGGGAGGGGAGGGGAAGGGAGGGGAGGGGAAGGGAGGGGAAGGGAGGGGAGGGGAGGGGGAGGGGAAGGGAGGGGAGGGGAAGGGAGGGGAGGGGAAGGGAGGGGAGGGGAAGGGAAGGGAGGGGAAGGGAAGGGAGAGGATGGGTGGAGGGGAGAGGAGGGGAGGGGAGGGGAAGGGAGGGGAACTGAGGGAAGGGGAGCAGGAGTGGAAAGAAAGAGAACCTGCTATTGCCACTCTACGGCACAATATTCTGTACCACTGGGTTTCATTCACTTTCCTTGTTCAACCAAAGTTGAAGTGGTCAGTGACCTTCAAGTCGATTCATTTTTCATGAACTCTTAAAAGGTTAGAGAATGGCAAATACCCAATGATGTCTACAAGGCAATAATCTGATTGGGAGATAGAGACTATAATGAACTGTGAGTGAAACTCAAATGATTTTTTAGCTGTTACTTGAGCCAGAAAATAAGATTACTGCATTGAAATCACTCCAGGGTAGTGAACTTCACTATAGCTTTATTCATTTTGAAATCAGTTTTTTGGCAACAGCAGCTCTCAGTGTGGATGCCAACAGTCAATACGCTCTAAGTTGTTACCGTGCGACGATGTTCACCATAGAGAAGAACATAACTACTGCATGTTTATCAAGAAAAAATTAAGTTGATTTACCAGGAAATTATAGAAGTAATATCATTACACAGAAAACAATACCATAATTACAAAGCAGGAATCCCATGAAGGGGTTTGGATTGTATCAAATTCTACCACCACTCCTCGCCAGGCAATCATGTAGGACACTAGCAGCTTAGGAATAATGGCATCCAGACTGCAGGATTAAATATTATGGTGTTAATAACTGCAGTGGTTGTTGAACAATAATCTACAGTTTATCAGAAAATATGAACCTAATAAAGGTTTATCAAGCACCCGTGATCTTAAGATGTTTAGACATTTTAAGCATTAATCATGTAAGGCATATGCAGCAGATATGTTCTTAGTGTATTATTGAATGTATATTTGCATGGAAATCACATGTAAGTGTGAATCAAAGTTACTACTAACCTGTTACTGAAACAATGTTGAGCAATCGCCTCATGGTCTGAGGACTAATGTCACTGAACCAATCTTCAGTAACCAAAAGCTTAGTCAGATCAAAAGACATCTGCCTTGTGACTTGCCGCTGCATCTGTCGGCGACGATATGTATCCTGTTGATACAATAAATGATCAGAGTCCACAAAAAATGAGAGAGAGAGAAAGAGAGAGAGAAAAAGAAAGAGAAAACTTGCATTTTGCACCTATCACAACCTCAAGACATCCCAAAGCACCTCATAGGTAATGAAGTACTTTTGAAGTGTCGTCACTATTATAATGTAGGAAAATGCGGCAGCCAATTTGCACAGAGCAAGGTCCCACAAACAGCAATGAGCTAAACGACCACATAATCTGACTTAGTGATGTTGGTTGACAGATAAATCATGGTCAGGACACCGGAAGAATTCCCCAGCTCATCTCCAAATAGTGTCGTGGGATCTTTTACATTCACAAGGGCAGACAGGGCCCCAGTTTAATGTCTCATCCAAAATACTGGACCTCCGACAATGTATCACTGTTTCAGTACTATATCGAAGTGTCAGCCTAGACTGTGTGCTCGTCTCTGGGCTTGAACTTAAGATCTTCTGTTTCAGAGGAGAGAGTATGACTACTGAGCCAAGGCTGACACCTAAGGGCTATAAAAGGCAGGATTTAAAATGTTTAAGTATTTAATATTACAATTCTAATAAAGGACCCATTTTGTCAGAATTTAGCCATAAAAAGTAATAATGCTTATCCCTCAAATACTGTTATAACTACCTAGTAATGAATAAATTGCAGTTCATTTTAATGAAATAAATAAGAAAGATCAGAGACTACTTTTAAAATGACAGTCCCTGTAGTATACACCTAGTCTGCTAATCACTGCTGTTTGAAAGCTCTCTTTTCTTCGCCTTATTGGCCTCCAACCCATCCCTCTGTTTGTGGACTGGATCCTAAATTCATTGAAAAATTAAGATATTTCCTTTTTTCCAGTTCTTGGGTTTCACTGTACCATATAGTATGCTCTGCTGAGAAGAGGGGTAACCTGTTCTTTAGCCTCCTCCATCACTTTGAAGATGGCTGCAAGTAGAGGTGCCAGAGTGAGCTGGGATAACCAGTCCGCCAACTTTCCTTCCCTATGGGAAGCAGTTGATCTCTCCAAAATTACATATTGAGCTCTTGAATTTTAGTTAATGTGATTGCTAAACCCTATATTACTCTTGGGAGAAAGTTACTACTTAGTATAAGGCATAGCGTGCACTGTTCAATTTTACTCTGATTCTAAGGAATAAAAAGGACAAACACGTCCTTGTTGCACCCTTTTTAAAATAAACACACACACTTCATTAGCGTTCATTACCTTATACATACTACAGAGGGCTGGAAGAAAGGGATTTAAACCAGAATTTTGTTTTTAAAAAGTACCAGGAGCAGTTGTCTTTTTAATCTGTACTTTAGCAAACGTGAACCAAACAGCAACAATTTTATCTGTATGGGGTTCTACTTTCCAAAATTCGCATGCCACTAGCAGCACACCAAGCCCTCACTCTGTTGAGATGGTGACTTAGATGCTCAATAGTCTCTTTAAGCACAATTAAGCAAAATACCAATCCCAACTCCACTATCAATTTCACTTCCAGAGGTGGTGTCTGAAAGGTCACAGCCCTCGGTCAATACCAATTTCGAGGATTACTGTTGAAATTACACTGAAAATAGTTCAATCCTCTTATACAGTAAATCCTCATCATTTAAGCATTAGATGAACGAAAAACAAACAAAAAAAAATTTTTAAACAGTTTCTTACCCTTCTATTGAGTGCTGTCTTACTGCCGAGTTTGGTCAATTCCCCTAAGCTGTGCTGCGAAAGTTTTCGATCATTATCTTCATGCCAACCTGCAGCATAGTAACAAAGAATGTTAAAACTTATTTATACTTCCAGAACATCTGCAACACAGCTAGAATGGTCAGGAAATACATATTGTAAATTTTAAGTCACTGACGAGACTCTTACTTGTACATTCTGAGTTTCCAACATCTCCATTAGATGGCGCTGCTGCAAAAACCTTCTTTGCACTACTAAACCCACGACTGTTTAGATAAACGGGCAGATGGACTATATTCCGCATATAGTCATGTCCATTTATATTAGAGTCTCTTAAAACACTGTTCAGATTTTGATTGATAGCTTTTATGATGATATGTGGGTCACTGGCAAAAATAGCAATAAAGGGGCCTTTTGAAAATAGAACACGTACCTAGAAGAAAAATTATATGGTGAAGTTGACATTTAAAAAACAAAACTCAAGGGCTAATATATTATTTTATGAATACTGATGCATGACGATCCCTTTATAATTTTAAACACTTCTTTCAAATCACCCGTTAATGTCCTCTGTTCTAACAAAAACAGCTCCAATTTGTCAAGAATTTTTCATATTTGTATTCCCCATATCAGGCAGCATCCTAGTGAATCTGTGATACACATTTTCTATTGCTTCAACATCCTTCCTATAGTGTGGAGCCCAAAACTACACACAGTACTCCAACACTAGTCTTACTAAGGTTTTATATAGATTCACCATTGCATCTCAACATTTATATTGTTTACTTTTTGCCATAAAACCAAGTATTCCATTAGTCTTTTTATGGCCTTCTCCACGTGAGCTGCTGCTTTTACTGTCTTGTGAACCTGAACCTCCAAAATCTTTTTGCTCTTCCACATCACTCAGCTTTCCCCCTTTCAAGTATTATCATTAGTGAAACCTGTAAATTAGGGGCACCCAAGGATCTTGTATCAGGTGTCCTTTATTTGCAGGAGTTCTTATTTTCAAATTGGTCACTGTATGTACAGTAATCCGGATAAGCCAAATATCCCAGGATTGGCTGTATCTCCTGTAGCATTCCTTCTTTTTTTCGCCCTCACCTGGGATCGTGCCTAATTCTGGAGCCCTGCCAGCAGGATGTGATTTCAGTTCATTTTCTATTCATTTGGGTTTTCCAATTCATTGCCATCCCAGGGCCCTTTTCCATTGAGGGAGGGATGGCCTGATCTTGGGATCTGCCATGTTGGCAGCCTGCACAAGGAGAGGTGGCTGCTGTAGGGCTGGAGTGCTTGAGAGATCCCAGCTAAACTGGTGGGGGGGGGAGGGATGGAATGATTAATGTCCTGCAGACCCCTTTCCAGGACCCCCCTCCCTCCATGTGCTGCAGCTGCTAATGTTTGAAGTGCTGGGGGGATGGTTGGAGGCTGTTAGCAGCTCATCAGTTCCTGACCTACTGGTTGAGTAAGGTTGCCAAATCTGGTTGGAGGCATTCCTGGAGGTTTGATCACGTGATCTCTACAAATGTTATTGGAATTATCTTATAAAGGTTGGGTCCCCTGTAGTTGAGAATCTTTATTTGTGGTTTTGCACTAACAGCTGTTGTGTAAGAAAATCCAAGAACCAGGAGGCCAACCGTGAGCAGGTGAAAAGGGGAAATTATTCTTCCCCTGCCGAGCACCCAGTCCCCATCCCCCGCCATTCCCCAGTCCCCATCCCCCGCCATTCCCCAGTCCCCATCCCCCGCCATTCCCCAGTCCCCATCCCCCGCCATTCCCCAGTCCCCATCTCTCCCCATGAGCCTCTATTCTCTCTCTTCCCCCAAGTCTCCCTATCACCACAACTCTTGAGCGGCCCCTTCTTCCCCACCTGCGATTTCAGGGACCTCGCCCCATGATTTCAGGGCCCCCGAATCTCGACCTCCCCCCCAGCCCCGGCTCTCTGCGGGCGACGGCATGCGAGCAACGAACTCCATAGGAAAGGCTGGAAATGACTGGAGTGAGGTGCAGATCCAGTCTTTTATGGAATGGGGAGTTCTTTACCCAGCATCCATAGCAACAGAGAAACTGTTCTATCCCTGGGTTAGAGCCATGAAAGCATTCAATCCCAGAGATAGATCGGTTTCTCTGCCGCTATGGATGCTGGTAAAGAGATCTCCATTCCACAAAAGCCATTTCTTTCACCTGCTGCCACCTTGCACTTACCTACGTGTCCTGTGTTTTAACATAAGAATATAAGAACATAAGAACTAGCAGGAGTAGGCCATACGGTCCCTCGAGCCTGCTCCGCCATTCAATAAGATCATGGCAGATCTTCGATCTCAACTCCGCTTTCCTGCCCGATCCCCATATCTCTTGATTCCTCTAGAGTCCAAGAAAGTAAACGGATGGTGCATTGAAGGCTGTCCTTGGTTTGTAATTTGCAAGTGCCCGTGGTTTCAAGGTGCAGCTTGTATCTATTACAATGTAAGTTATTTGGGACTGTCAGTAAGTGTCCGTTTTTTGCAGGTGTCCGTTTGTACAGGTTTCACTGTACATGTTTTTAACCAAAATGTACCTCCTCACATTTGCTGACACTGAATTCCAATTACCACTTTTTTGCCCATTCCACCATCTTATCAATATCCCCTTGCAACATCCTTTGATCCTCAGAATTATTTATTATGCCTTCTATTTTCATATTGTCTACAAATTTGGACAATACTTCCTCTGGACTGCTTCTGTTCATTGTGTACATCAATGTATCCAAATCATTGAGCAATCCTAGAATGGAATACTGTAGGACACCGTTACCCACTTCCAACCACTCTGAGAAATCTCCCTCAACTCGTACTCTGTTTCCTCCGAACCAGTTTTTAAATCCAATTTGATATCTTCCCTCAAATTGTATACCCCTCAATCTTCTCCAATGGTCTCCTGTATGGCACCTTGTCAAAGGCTTTCTAAAAGTCCATGTACACTACATCCACTTCATTTCCCCCATTCCACCATACCAGTCACATCCTCAAAAGAATTCTAACAGGGTTGTCAAGTACAATCTTCCATTCTGAAATCAGTGTTGGCTGCTTCTTATTTTCTCTTCATTTAGATATTTAGTAATTTCATCTTAAAGGTTCCAAAATTTTTCCTACCATCGATGATAAACCAACTAGCCTGTGATTTCCCAGGTTAGCTCTATATCTCTTTCTGAAAATGAGTATTACATCAGCCACTCTTCAGTATTTATCCACTCTTAATAGAACTCAAATAGAATTTCTAGGACTTCTGTTATTTGCTCTTCCATCTTCTCAGGGCCCTTGGTTGTATCCCATCAGGTTTCAGCACTTAGTCCTCCTTTAGCTTAACTAGCTTCTCGAATACTTTCTTTTTATTTATTACAATATCTATCGTCTTGCTTTTAACCAATGCAGAATTTACTTCCTCCCAATATTCTGTTTTGTAAACAATGAAGTGAAATATTTGTCAAATATCCCCATCAATTTTGGTTTATCCTCTACAAATTTATTGTTCTCTCCTTTCAGGGGGCCCACCTAACTTTTGACATTCTCTTTTTATGGATATATTTGTTCAATACTTTATTGTTGTTCTTAGTTTTTTTTCAGATTCACTCCTCATACATCACCTTTGTTTTCCCTTATCCCTCTCTCAACCTCCTTCCTTACTTTCTTGTATTCTCTCATTTTTAATCATACCTATGGGTGCCTTAAGGCCTCTTCTTCAATTTTAGACAATCTGAAACTTGAAGTTGTCTCGTTTCTAAAAGAAAATAGTATACATTTATTCTACAACTTTAAACATATCCATATGCCAACTTCACCTCAACTAGCTCACTCACCTTTCTAAAATCTGCCCCAAACCAATCTGATCCCCTTGTTTTTATACAAATGTAAAGGGAATAAGTTAGTAACTTAAATCTCATCATATTATAACTACTCCAGAAGTGCTAACTCGCATTTAATACATCTATTTCATTATTTGTAACTATATCAAGCAATGCCTCTCCTTGTAGATATACAAACATATTTTTTGAGAAAGGAATCCTACACACATTTTAGGAATTCCATTCCTTTTTCTCCGTTTACTCCCTTCCTATCCCAATTAATGAGTGGGTAATTAAGATCTCCTAGAACAATAATTTTTGTTATTCTTACTCATCTCCCTGCACTGTGTACAGATTTCCTCTTTCATTTCCCTTCCACAATACAACCCCTGTAATACAACCCCATTAATGTATCAATTCTTTTTTATAAAAATCTTTGATCCCTAACCATGTTGACTCTGTTTGAACCTCTTTTGTGCATGAGTTCCTTCTACAGCATGTATTTCCTGTGTAGGAAGTAGTGATCAGTATTTGAATAATTTGAAACATGACGTGTGGTAAGTGTAGCATGCTTGGGAGGAACAGGTGACACTAGACCTATGGCTCCCAAAGCTCTCCACTACTGGGGTTTCCCAGCAACTACTCATTGCTATTAGTCAGCAACTCCATTATCATTGTCTCATGCAACTACCAGGATGGTTAAAGGTGAGCTAGATGGACCTTGGTCTTTTCTCATCTAGCAATTCCCATGTTTCATCAATAGTACCACGCCTCTCGTTTTACTTATTCTGTCTCTCCTAAAAATATTATAACCTGATATGCTTATTTTCTCTTCCTGGCCAGTTTGCAGCCAAGTTTCTGTTAGTGCTATTAAATCTACATTTTTTTTGAGACAATTGTTTCTGATTCTCCCAGTTTATTTCCCACACCAAGCAAAGCAGTACATGCACTATTTTTTCTATTAGTATTTAACCCTAACCTTTTCCCCCTTTTTTGTCCAAGCTAACATTCTTTTCCTGCTTATCAAATAGTCGATTTCATTTTACTCCTCTCCTCCCTTCATTCTTTCTGCCTACTATCTTTGCTAAATTATTTTTCTTTCGATGTTTACCTAATTTATTTCTACCTAGTCTACTCGCCCTTTTTTGTCCAAGCTAACATTCCTTTATCTCACTCTTTTCCTGCTTATCAAATAGTCGATTTCATTTTACTCCTCTCCTCCCTTCATTCTTTCTGCCTACTATCTTTGCTAAATTATTTTTCTTTCGATGTTTACCTAATTTATTTCTACCTAGTCTACTTGCTCTTTCTGACTGCTTTCCTTTCCTGTTAAAATGGCTCTTCACTTCCCCATTTATTCGTTCCGCCAGTTCAAAACAGGAAGGAAGGACTTGCTGTTCGGCATCCTTAGCGAATAGCTCTCATCTTACCCAGAACTGGTACCAATACCCATGAGACAGAAACTCTCTTCCCGACACCACCTCTTTAGCAATGTGTCATGCTCCCTAATAACTTATCCTTACCGATTCTAGCACATAGCTGGAGGAGTAATCCAGAGATTACCACCTCTAAAGTCCAACTCCTAATCTCCTAAACTACTTTTGCAGGACTTCAGACCTTTCCATTCCTGGACCACAATGACTGGTGCCCTCACTGATCCCAAAAGGTAGCTAATGCTTCAAACTTGTTGGAAATGGAAATGTGCTCTGGTTGTTCCTGCTCTAGCCTGTCCCTCCTCACTTTCCCTGACCAGTGGACAGTCACTCCTCCTTCCTCCACCACTGCCAGCTCCCTCTCTATCTCTCAGTGGGGTAACCATCCTCTGAAACTCTTGCTCCAGAGATATCACTCCTTCTCTGATGTGTTAAGATTGTCTCCAAGTTGCGAGAGTTTTGAGATCTTGAACGCAAGTAGTTTCAGTTGGACACACTTCTTGCAGATTTGTTTATCCAAGTTAACATCACTGCAATCAAGTTGCTTACCTACCCCATCAACCAGAGGATGATGGTTGGCCAAGGGAGACATTAACAACAAAAAACAATCCCTCAACGTGTCCTTTTCCAGTTAAGACTTAAAACCCACTCAACAAGAATTCATTAGGGGGGGGAAAGAGAGAAAAGAAGCTGCAAGTATTACTGCAAGTTGCCTATGCTATGATGTCCAGTTAGGAGGACAAGTGAATTAAAAACCTATGTAAACAAGCCCACTGGTAATCGCTGATCTTAAAAACAAAATTAAAGGCAAAGATCACTAAATTTTGCAGCAAAAAATGCATTTAATTCAACTAGTAAGTTACAGCGATTTGGTAAAAATTCCAATTTTTTGATATATAAACAATTTCAGAAAGAAAACAAAAGGATGAATTAAAGTATCCAGTGTATGACTGTGGTATCTCTTATCCATGCCCTTTTGTGTAGGTGAAACTACACTATATACTTTATAACTTCTCAGCTATGTAATAAAAGTTCCATCTATGCAAGCAGCATGGATTAAAAACCATTCGAACATCTGCATCATGCAAAGGTGAAGTTGTTATTTTTTTCTAAAATGAAGTTATTTAGCTGTACATTAATACATATACTTTATGACGACTCTGTACATTTTGATCGTATGGTGCTTGAGAGGGGAATGCATCGACACATCCAGGTTTCTTGACATTACTGTAAGTGCACTGGAAACAACGTGGGGGGTTTAAAGCGGCTTGTTTGGTCTTGGTTTCTGGGGTTTAGTTATGCCTCAACATCAGGGAGGAGACCCTGTATATTTGTGGTCAAGTCGGTTGGGATCACTGCCCTTCAGAGTAATTGGATGAGGTGCTATGCTCGGAGAGGAGCAGTTTGAGTTGAGTGAGTCTTCAAGAATGAGCCAGGACTGCTTGATATTTCCACATTTCCAAGCAGAGGGCTGATATCATTCACTTATGATTGACATGTCCCACGTTTTTCATTTGCACGTTTGTTGTGGGGAGGGCTGCGTTTTCTCATGGGTGCCCTCCTCAGTGGGCAAGCCTAGTAAGCACTAAGCTGTGACCTGTGGGATTGTAAAACCAGTCATACTCCCAGTGGTCTCCCTAGACTGTTTTCCAGATTGGCTAGATGCAGGGGTAGAAAAGTGCCCTTCTGGTCATAGCCCCTCCAGTGCGAAAATGCTCTTTAAAAGATTTCTGCTATGGTACAAGCCATAAGAAATGTTATCAAATGTGCAAAAGTAAATTATGCAGAATGGGGAATAGGAGTAGATCCTTGGTTCCATAAGCTAAGCTGCATCTTGAATTCCAAAGTTTGCTCATAACCTTAACATAGTTGAGATAAACTTTATAAGTCTTCATTCCAAATAAAATTAGCTGGTTATTCAAACTGATCCTCTCTGTGCATTCAGCGTTATTTGGCTTAATACACCAATTAAAAGAAGATTAAAATAGCACATCTTATAAAGTTCACTGGAGGATTTCCTGTGGCATTGCTGACCAGGGCGCAGAGCCAAAGTACTCACTGTGGGGCTCCAGGAAACAAATTGAACATTTTAATAATGAGTTGGAACGGCTAGTGTAGAGTCCACACTTCCCTGGGCACTGAGAATGTGCATGCTTCAAGGGGGACAAAGCACTCAGTTCTTTTACTACAAAATTGGGCAGAAGGCTTTCCACATGGGTACTCTATGTCAGCAGTGATTATTTTTCTTTGAAAGCACACAAGTATAATCTCTCTCCACCACAAGAGTCAGCTGCTCTATTCAACCACACAACTAGTTTCATGAAGGCCAGACCAACCTTAGAATATTAGATGGTCAGAATGTCACATTAAGAAAATAGACAATTTCTTAGGAAACTTAAGGCTATAAATGACCACCTGCTATTTTCAAAGTACAAATTTCATTTGTCACACCTGTACAGAAGCCTGGAAAAAGTTAGGAGGGAAGGCTAGGCTGAACAAAGCAAGCACCAGGAAAGAAGCAAAATTCAAACTTGTTGGAAGTTGGAACATTTTGTAGATGTAGTTTTCTTTGTTAGTTAAGAGATTCTTTTGTGTTCTACAAACTCCTTTAAGCAACTTTGATGATTTTTTTGTGATAAAGGTGAAGGCTATTAACACTGGGAAACAGAACACTGTTTCACTCTTCACAATGCTATTCTATTGAATGCTTCCTCCATTCTATTGAAACTCCTTAACCTCATCCCCAGAAGAGCACTTCCTATTGAACTAGTATTACATTTCCATTTCTAACACCAGTTATATTTTGCCTTTCTGCACAAGTCAATTTTATACAAATTAGTGCCAAATAACAGGCAGTTTTAAGATGTGACTTTGCAATCGTTAATAGAACAAGATTAAGACTACCACATCGAATTTCACGTGGTCATTAACAATCAGCAAAATGAGATGAGACTTTCATGTCCATCAGCCTAGATTGGATTCCAATTCAGATCCCAGAGAAAAGGTCAGTGTACTCATTGATTTCTGAACACACCACATTTAAAGCAAAAGACTGAAAGAGGCATCATAACAAAAAAAATATTTATGTGCAGGAGCTTAATAGGAGAATATACATCCTAACTAAAAGAGAGGATATTTGCTTGGAAGGTTCGTAATCAGGTTGGGAAAGTACAAGCATCAAAAGTTACAGGGAGACTTAGCAATAAAACTTCAGAACAGCACAAGCTCTGCTAGTATATTCACAATGTTGCAACAGGATTGAACGTTTAAAAAGCTCTCAGTCCATATCCAAGCTGTAGAATATTTCAAGTTCAGCTGTGGCAGTTTTTTTCCCCAATTGTGCATTAAGACAAAGAATCTTTAAAATCAGCGGACAAAGGAGGAGCCATAGTCATACAGAACAGAACAGACGATTGCAAAGAAGCATACCGACAACTGGACAACCAGGAACACTACAGACGGTTACCCGCAGATCCGACCAAAGAACACACCCACCAGCTCAACAAACTGATCAAGACCTTCGATCCAGACCTTCAAAGCATCCGACGCAATCTCATCCCACGTAATCCCCGCGTGGGAGACTTCTACTGCCTCCCAAAGATACACAAAGCCAACACACCCGGACGTCCCATCGTATCAGGCAACGGAACCCTGTGTGAGAACCTCTCTGGATACATCGAGGGCATCCTGAAACCCATCGTACAGGGAACCCCCAGCTTCTGTCGCGACACTACAGACTTCCTACAAAAACTCAGTACCCACGGACCAGTTGAACCAGGAACACTTCTCACCACGATGGACGTCTCGGCACTATACACCAGTATCCCCCACGATGACGGCATCGCTGCGACAGCATCAATACTCAACACCAACAACAGCCAATCTCCGGAAGCCATCCTACAACTCATCCGCTTCATCCTGGATCACAATGTCTTCACCTTCGATAACCAGTTCTTTACCCAAACACACGGAACAGCCATGGGGACCAAATTCGCACCCCAATACGCCAACATTTTCATGCACAAGTTCGAGCAGGACTTCTTCACTGCACAAGACCTCTATACACCAGATACATCGACGACATTTTCTTTCTATGGACCCACGGCAAGGAATCACTAAAGAGACTACACGATAACATCAACAAGTTCCATCCCACCATCAAGCTCACCATGGACTACTCCTCAGAATCAGTTTCTTTCTTGGACACACGAATCTCCATCAAAGACGGGCACCTCAGCACCTCACTCTACCGCAAGCCCACGGACAACCTCACGATGCTCCACTTTTCCAGCTTCCACCCTAACCACGTCAAAGAGGCCATCCCCTATGGACAGGCCCTGCGAATACACAGGGTCTGCTCAGACGAGGAGGAACGCGATGGACACCTACAGATGCTGAAAGACGCCCTAGTAAGAACGGGATATGACGCTCGACTCATCGATCGACAGTTCCGACGGGCCACAGCAAAAAATCGCATAGACCTCCTCAGGAGACTAACACGGGACGCAACCAACAGAGTACCCTTTGTCGTCCAGTACTTCCCCGGAGCGGAGAAACTACGCCATGTTCTCCGCAGCCTTCAACATGTCATCAATGAGGACAAACACCTCGCTATGGCCATCCCCACACCTCCACTACTCGCCTTTAAACAGCCACCCAACCTCAAACAGACCATCGTTCGCAGCAAATTACCTAGCTTTCAAGAGAACAGCGTCCACGACGCCACACAACCCTGCCACGGTAACCTCTGCAAGACATGCCAGATCATCGACACAGATACCACCATCACACGAGAGGACACCACCCACCAGGTGCATGGTTCATACTCCTGTGACTCGGCCAACGTTGTCTACCTCATACGTTGCAGGAAAGGATGCCCCAGAGCATGGTACATTGGCGAGACCATGCAGACGCTGCGACAACGGATGAACGGACACCGCGCAACAATCGCCAAACAGGAGGGTTCCCTCCCAGTCGGGGAACACTTCAGCAGTCATGGACATTCATCCACCGACCTTCGGGTAAGCGTACTCCAAGGCGGCCTTCGAGACACACGACAACGCAAAATCGTCGAGCAGAAATTGATAGCCAAGTTCCGCACCCATGAGGACGGCCTCAACCGGGATCTTGGGTTCATGTCACGCTACACGTTACCCCACCAGCGAACAAATGTTATCTGTTTTTAATATAATGGGTCATTTGCTGGCTCTCTCTGCCTTCCGGATGTTTCTGCCTCTCTCTGTTTTTTTTCTCTCTTTTTTTTTTCCCTGTTTGTTTTTTTGTTGAATGTGTATTCGGGGGTTCTGCAGGTGACACCTCTCTGTCTGAACACGGTGATTGCCTTGGCAACGGGCAGTTGCAGGGGCAGTCTGTAAACACCATGTATTGTTCTATATGTATAAATGCGTAGGCTTCAAGGAGGTCCTGAAACATTTACCTGAGGAAGGAGGAAGTCTCCGAAAGCTTGTGAATTTAAAATAAAATTGCTGGACTATAACTTGGTGTTGTAAAATTGTTTACAATTGTCAACCCCAGTCCATCACCGGCATCTCCACATCTTTAAAATCTAGTGATAGATAAGACCTTTAATCTGAGCTTGTTAGTTCCTCCTCCAATTTTCTCCCCATACTCATCCTCGTCGACTTTCATGTCGGGATATAATTCTTCCTGTTGTTTGTTCAAGTGCCCATTCTTTATACATGAGTCTGAACATTGAGCATCTTTGGACTATTTAAAGAGGACATCAGAGCCGAACTCAATCCCACTTTCACCTGATATCAACATATGCTCCTCCAGCAGGAGTTGCTGGATAAAATTCTTGGCAGATTTTTAACTTCCCTAGCCCACAGACAATAAAATCAGGTAGCTCATCATGGACCACGGACTTGGAATCTTCCTGATCTAATTTCTCAATATCACACCACATGTGATTTTGCCCAGAGCTGTTAGAAATGAGCGCAGAGCATGGTAACCATTTTGGCATCGATCTCACAACCAATATATAATGTAATATCTTTTAGGTTAAACACTGTAGCTCCACTGATGATATTGCAGCACTCACACTGCAGGCATCATTTAACACAATTATAATAGAAATGGACAATAGCAAAAATGAATATGAATTTTATTTTCAAAAAAACTCCTAATTAATAAAGGACCATTAAATTTAGTTTGTAGCAAAGGCTGCCATATAGTTTCATTAGGAAGTATTTTGTTAATGAATGGATATTGGTGATTGAAAAATTACTCACTGTATCTAGCATCTGCAGGACTTTGTCTTGCTCACATGCATCCAATCCATCAATAACAACCACAAGTCGTGTTTGATTCTGAGTAAAGCCATCAATAGACTTGGCCATCCGGGCCATGAGCTCCACTTCATTCTTGAGAACCTTTTAAAGCAAACAGATAATGTTTCTTCCCCCCAAAAAACTTCTACCTTTATAAGTGAACTGTTAGCACCAAAGAAGTCCTTTCTATATCTAGTTCTTTGAGTTGAGGAGAAGAACTGAATCAAATCAAATTAAATGAAAATTATAGATCAACTCAAAGTTTATCCATGCTTTGACTGCAAAAGACTGCTGTAGCCAGAAATGTATTCTTTTTCTACCCCTTTCCTCTCTCCAAGTCACAAACTCAAGCTGAGCTAAGGTTTTACAGGCCTGCCCTGGCAGCCTTCCAGTACATCTCTCAAGTGAGCAATTTTCATGTGTGAGCTTATACAGCGAGTGTCATTTGTCAAGGAGGGTATGACAACTAACCCTGATCCCGTTATCATCTAACATCCATTCACAAACATTTTCCAGCAGGGGTCACTGGATAACAACCAGGAGTGGAGACTGGTTAATTTTCCTTACTTAGCTCAGAGCACTGAAGTCAAAGTTTACTACAGCGAATGCCCACCCCACCTTGTAACTTGCATATCATGCAAAACACAATACATAGCAAACTTTCAACAATCAAGTCAAAATATTTTAAAATGCAGATTTACAGGATTGGATTACAAGACTGTTGAGACAAGTCTTAAGATGAAAAAAAACAACTTTTTTTTTAAAAAAGGACAGGCCAACAGCTACAATATTATTTATACTTGAGCTTTTTCAAAGGGATGAAGGCAGGAAGCAGTCTCGGGAATGCACACGACCCTAGCGGCATCAACTAAGTGGCAGCTTTTAAGGATATGGGTACAGCAGTATAGTGGTTGTGTTACTGGACTAGTAATCCTGAGGCAGGCCTGGACTAATGATCCATGGCAGCTTGAGAACTTGAATTCAGTTTTTTAAAAAAATCTGTAAATAAAAAGTTGATACCAGTAAAAGTGACCATGAAGCTATCGGATTATCATGAATATCCAACTGGTTCACTAACACCCTTACTCAGTCTGGCCTATATGTGACTCCTGTCCCACACGAACGCAGTTGACTCTTAACTGCCTTCTGAAGTAAGCTAGCAACCCACTGAGGTGCATCAAAACAGGGCAATAATAAATGTCGGCCTTTCCAGCGACACCCAAGAATGCATAATAAAAAAAATGAAGACATTTGCTATTGAATCATCACCATCTGCAAATTAATAGCTCACACAGAGAGAAAATAGCTATCAGCAAGAAGGCAATGATAAATGAAACAATTATAAAATGTACATTATGCATTCACACATTTCACCAACATCCTAAATGTTAAAGAAAAAGTTTACTAACTTCCAAGGTCAATTTTTCTTTCACATTATGCTTACAAAATACTTACTTTCATAAAACCTTCAGGCTTTAGCTTGTGAAGTTTGAAAGCTGCTAGTAAAACTCGCTTTCTCTGAGAGTGAAGGACAGAATCTAGCACCTGCCACCATGTGTGGCAGTTAAGGACCAGTGCCAGACCGATGATGCAAGCAATAGATATCAGAATGGCATTTACTGTCAGGTGTTCCTTATCTGCCTTGAAGATTGCCAGCAGCAAGACGCCAGCAACGAAACAGCCCAAAATAAAAACAAAGATGACAAATGATGGGATACAGCAGGTCTTTTTCCATTTCTTCACTCCTTTTTTACCTTTAAAAGATACAAACCAACATCATTGTTTTTCACACACTTTAGTTTTTGAAAATATTAGTGTTCATATTGTACAGAATACACACAAACAAATAATACATTGGTGGGTATCCCATTTATTTCATCATAATTTATCTTCAATACTTCATTAATTTCATGAGTGGAAGCACTTTTTTTTTTACACAAAAGGTAGTGGAAATCTGGAATTCTTTCCCCAAAAGGCTGTGGATGGTGGGTCAATTGAAATGCTCAAGACTGAGATTGACAGATTTTTATTAGGTAAGTGTAACAAGGGATATGGATCAAAGGCAGGTAAATGAAGTTGAGGTACAGGTCAGCCATTATCTATATGAATGGCAGAACAGGCTGAATAATCTCCTGTTCCTACGTTCCATTTTGTGAAGCTTAATAGATGTAAAGGTTGCACATCCATGCACATTAACAGAAGCCAGAAAATCATCATCATAAACCAAACCAAAGTTTTAAGTTTAAGTAAGGCAAATTTTGAAGGGATGAGAAATGAATTAACCACAGTAAACTGGCTGAACTGAATGGGTAAAGCTACAAATAGTGGGAAGTATTTGAAGAAGTATTTGCTATGATACAAAATCAGCACATACCCCAAAAAGGTAGATTTGTTGTTGAAGGCTGATAGGGCAGTAATTGGATAGATTAGATTTGTCCTGTTTTTGTGGACAGGACATCTACCAATGTAATTTTCGACATGGTCAGGTAGATACCGGTGTTTTAGCTACATAGTAAAAGCTTGGTTGGAGCACGGCTAGTTCTGGAGCACAGGTCTTCAGCACTACAGCCAGGATGTTGGCGGAACCTGTAGCCTTTGGTGTGTCCAATTGTTTCTGGATATCATGTGGAGTGAATTGATGGTTGTTAATGCTTCACCCTTCTCTTTTGCACATGTACTAGGCTCCACCATCATTCCTCTTTTGCACATGTCTAAATCAGTTATATAAATGAAAACAAGAGAGATCCCAACACAGGTTCTTGCAGAACATCACTAGCCATCTTCCAGCAATGCAAAAAACATTCATTTATCCCTACTTTGTGTCCCGTAGCCATTTCTCTAACCATGCAGCTACAGTCACTTTGATACCGTGTGTCTTAATTTTTGCAACAAGGCAACTTTGCGGCACATTAGCAAAAACCTCCTGAAAATCCATAGCATGCATGTGTTGTAGCTTCGCCAGGTTGACACCTCATTTTCAGGCATGCTCTTCCACACTCCTCACTAAACCAGGGTTGGTCATCTGACTTAATGGTGATGGAAGAGTGAGGGATATGCCAGGCCATAAGGTTACAGATTGTGACTGAATACAATTCTGCTGCTGTTGGCATGGTGGATATGGTAGTCTCTTACGTTTGTTGTCTATATGGACTTCCAAAAGGCATTTGATAACATTCCATACAAGAGATTATTAGCAAAAATGAGAGTGTGCAGAATTGGAGGTAATCTTATGACATGGGTCGGTAATTGGTTGGGAGGTAGAAGATAGAGTAGTGATAAAGGGAACGTTCTCTGACTGGCGGAATGTGCCAGGTGATGTTCCCCAGGGATCTGTATTGGGGCCTCAGCTTTTCACCATACATATTAATGACTTGGATGAAGGAAGAGAGAGTTGGTTATCCAAGTTTGCAGATGACACTAAGTTAGAAGTCACAGTAAGCTGTGTCGATGGAAACAGGAAGTTACAAAGGATTACGGACAGACTAAGTTAGTGGACTAAATAATGGCAAATGAAGTTCAATTTAGGGAAGTGTGAAGGTGATACAATTCGGATCTGAGAAACACAAATCGAAGGGTGGGGAGGAAAGTGGTGGGGGAGGGGGGAAAGGAGTCGGGGGTTGGGGGGGTGGAAGAGGAAAGAGGGGGTAGCTTTATACTCCCATTGCTTCCAGCTTCAACATGAGGGCTGCATGAGGTACTAGGGGTTGTAATTTTGATGGAAATCTATGAAAACAGCGTAAGTGGGGCTTCCAAGCCGTGCGATATTCTGCAATTTCAGAAGTCACAATCTGTACTACACATGTCATGAGTGCAAAATCTTAACATAAGAACATAAGAAATAGGAGCAGGAGTAGGCCAATCGGCCCCTCGAGCCTGCTCCGCCATTCAATAAGATCATGGCTGATCTGGTCCTAACCTCAAATCTAAAATCATGTCCAACTATTAGGAGGCCTATATACTACGCCCACGAGTGTTTTTTTCCCCTTATTATTCCTTATCTCTACCCAAACTGTTTCATTATCCTGATCCTTTGTCCCAATATCTTTTCTCTGTATTACAGTGATTCCTTCCCTTATTAACATAGCCACCCCACCTCCCCTTCCTTCCTGCCTGTCCTTCCTGATTGTTAAATACCCTGGCATATTTAATTCCCAGTCGTTGTCACCCTGCAGCCATGTTTCTGTAATGGCCACAAGATCATACCCATACGTCGTTATTTGTGCCGTTAACTCGTCCATTTTGTTACGAATGCTACGTGCATTCAGATAAAGAACTTTCAAATATGTTTTGTGACACTTAGTTCCTGCTTTTTCCTTTTTTAACACTTTACCTTTTTCTCCATACCTTCTGTCCCTTCCTGATACGCTTTCCTCTGTCTCCCTGCTCAGGTTCCCAACCCCCTGCCACAGCTTTGATGCTGGGTTAATCGCCTTGCACCTTCTAGTTTTTATTTTATCTCTCGTGCCTGTTCTTTCTGGTTGCTCCATCATCCAAAACATCTGATAGGCACGTTACGCCAACCTGAAAAACTACCTCAACAGCAATGGATATCAGTTGGATTACTCAGTAATTTTCAGGCTAGGATACCTTTTTCTTGTGGCTAAAGGCCACAACTGCGCTCTGGAACATCATGGGTATGTATGCCTCAAATAGAATCCTAATCACCGGTGCACAAGACAGCTCCATGAGTAGGTTTGGCACTGTTCTACCCCTCTTAATTCGAACAGCTTCCAGGAATTCTGTATGAATACTGTCCACACCAGCCACCCTACCTTTAGCTAGCCAATGCATTGCAGAGTCCATTTCCTTCCATCAAACTGATTAATTAAGATGTTTGATCAGTGCAGTGCACTCCATCAATTTATCAAACTTCCATGTTGCCAACTCAGTGTAATGTTATCCCCAGACCCTGAGGACGCCCTCAAGAATCTTCTAGACCGCAAAGAAGTTGTCATAGACCAGAGGAATCCTTTTGACCAGGATCGATAACAGACGGATTCAAAGGTTGTGGCTTCAAACCCCACGACAGATGTGAGCACATAATCTAGGCTGACCTCCACCATTGTTGGAGGTGCAGTTTTTCAGATGAGACATTAGATCAAAAGGCCTACGTCTGCTCAAAGATCCCATGGTAATTTTACAAAAAGAACAGGAAATTCTCCTGGTGTGCTGGTCAACTTTCCTCCCTCAACCAACAGCAGCAAAAACAGATTACTTGGTCATTCGTTTGTATGCTGTTCATGGGAACTTACTGTGTGCAAATTGGCTGTTGCATTTGCGTGAAAAAAGTCACTGCATTTCAAAAGTAACCCATTAGCTGTAAACCTTCCTGAGGGTGTAATAAAGTGCTACGTGAATGAAAGTTATTTCTTTTTCTTTTTTGCACATAAAGTTTGGAAATGCTCGCAGCTGTCCATGGTCCATTGGAAGGGACAGGCCTGATGGGCAGAAAGGTTATTTTTCATTCCATCCTTTCAGTGTCTTATGTAATACAAAACAATAAAGCCAGGCTCATGTCCATAATTGTTACAATGCTGCAGTGATGGAAAATAAATTACTATCAAGCAAATGAACCATAGAGTTACTGGTGAAGAGCTTTACAATATCCTAGGGCCTACTAGCTAGCCCAACTTATTAAACATTAAAAATGTATGTAGAAATTAATGCATTTAAAAGAACTGGAAGGAAAGTAAACAAAAAAGTAATTATCCTAGGACTAAATGGACCACTTGGCAGTGCCATCTGGCAACTTCTTGAATGCAGAAGTCAGTAGAAGCTGAAATGTTGGCGGTGAGAGCAAGGAAAACCAAATATATTCTTCTCCTCTGGAGGCAGTGACTCCTAATAGGGTACAGTTTTGCATATGCTGGCAGTCCAGCAGTACCTCAGCCAGGTGGCCATTCTTAACGTGGTACAACACAGTTGAGCCAAATTCTGTTATTAACCAATGTCCACACATACATACTTTTCAATATACGTCATGTAGTAGTAGTTAGGAATGGAAATCCTGGCTGATTTATCTATGGATGTTGTTTATATGGACTTCCAAAAGGCATTCGATAAAGTCCCTCGTAAAAGACTGTTAGCTAAAGTTGAAGCTCGTGGAATTGAGGGAAAATTATTGACCTGGTTAGGAAATTGGCTGAGCGGCAGGAGACAGGGAGTAAGGATAATGGGCAGGTATTTCAAATTGGCAGGATGTGACTAGTGGTGTCCCACAGGCATATGTATTGGGGCGTCAGCTATTCCCTGAATTTATTAACGACTTAGATGACGGGATAGAGAGCCACATATCCAAGTTTGCCAATGACAAAGATAGGCAGCATTGTAAGCAGTATAGATCGAAGCATAAAATTAGAGAGAGATATTAATAGATTCACTGAATGGGCAAAACTGTGGCAAATGGAGTTCAGTGTAGGCAAGCATGAGGTCATCCACTTTGGACCTAAAAAGGATAGATCAGTGTACTTTCTAAACGGTGAAAAGCTTGAAACAGTGGAGGTCCAAAGAGACTTAGGGATCCATGTACATAGATCATTAAAATGTCATGGACAGGTACAGAAAATAATCAAAAAGGCTAATGGAATGCTGGCCTTTATAGCTAGAGGACTAGAATACAAGTGGGTAGAAGTTATGCTACAGCTACACAAAGCTCTGGTTAGACTATACCTGGGAGTACTGTGTTCAGTTCTGGGCGCTGCACCTTAGGAAGGATATATTGGCCTTGGAAGGAGTGCAGGGTAGATTTACTAGAATGATACTTGGACTCCAAGGGTTAAATTACGAGGAGAGATTACATAAACTAGGGTTGTATTCACTGGAATTTAGAAGATTAAGGAGTGATTTGATCGAAGTTTTCAAGATATTAAAGGGAACTGATAAGGTAGATAGAGAGAAACTATTTCCGTTGGTTAGGGAGTCTAGGACTAGGGGACGTAGCCCTATAATTAGAGCCAGGACTTTCAGGGGTGAAGTTAGGAAACACTTCTATACACAAAGGGTGGTAGAAGTTTGGAACACTCTTCCGGAAATGACAGTTGATGCTAGCTCAATTATTAATTTTAAATCTGAGATTGATAGGTTTTTGTTAACCAAAGGTATTGAGGGATATGGAGCTAAGGCGGGTATAAGGAGTTAGGTCACAGATCAGCCACGATCTCATTGGATGGCGGAACAGGCTCGAGGGGCTTAATGGCCTACTCCTGATTCGTACGTTCCAATGATTTGTTCCCTTCTCCCCTTCCCCAATGAGCTTAGGAGTCCGGTGGCCAACTGCACTGGCAACATTCAGGGCAGCCCAATTTTGAAACAGGCGTTAAGCTCTTTGCATATGCAAATGAGGAGCCTAACGCCCGCTTCAGGTGCAGGGACCTCATTGCCCCTTTACTGCCTTCACTAATATGGCGGGCAGCGCATTTCCGGCGCAAAATGTGCGTGGGCACACCACTCACCATATTGGATGCTTACGCACCAACCAATTTCTAGACCTTGAAGTTTAATTCCTGCTATTAAAAACTTATTTTCTTGTGCAGTAAACCAAATCATGTTTTATCTTTTTAATATGGGTTGACTATAAAATATGATCCTCATGTAAATATTGTTCAAATATAATCTCTGTGCTATTTCATAAAGCTTACATCACTTTGAAAACATAACAGATTCATACCTTGTGTATCTTCAGTCTTGAAGACTCTGAAAAGTCTTGTTGCCAGAAAACCAAACTCTCTTTCACAAGCATCAGAAAGAGTTGCAATCATCTCAGCCATAGATGTTTCTCCACCAACACTGGACAGTCTGTGGTAGTCTGTGAAAAGGAATCTTTAAAACAAAAAAAGAAAAATTTTAAAAATGAAATTGAATAAATTCATTAAAGCACTGAGGGCAACACTGACTTACACACGTTGAACACACAAAATATTAATGTGCTTTTGAATTATTCCAAAAATAAATGATTCAGTTTAAATCGGAAATGAGAAGAGAGTGAAAAACTGCACAAATAAATAAATTGGAAATTCAAGATAATTATGAAGGTGATCCTTGAAAATCCCCCACATACCTCTAGACAATCCCAACCAGCGGAGGAAAATCACTGGGACAATGTTCCTCTCAGGAGCATTATATTTTTGAAGTCATGAGGTCTGCCCTTACTCACATACTGCCTGGCCATAGAGAATCCATCAGCAAAAGTAGCCGGAGTATAAAGCTTTGGTCAGACAGCAAGATAGACAAATCCATCAAAATGAAATAATTTCCAAATGTTCAAAAATTAATTAGAAACATTGAGATAATGAAGATGGGAGAAGTTAATGGCATGTTTCTGTATTATAACTTCTTTGTATTTCGATGCATTTTTATGCATATGGAGGATAAATTATATTTGAAGAATGAAGGAAGGTCTTATCAGTAGTATACAAATCTTTTTGCTTCATTCAAATATCCTACATGTAGCTTAGACTATGGCATATCATAGAAAAACCAAATAATAGGGATGACTGAACAATGATTTAATGTAAAGATCTTCCTTAAGAGGAAATGGGTCAAAATAAGCACATTCTTGGGAAGATAAACAGAACTTAGTAAATGCACCAATACACAAATGCACATCAAAAAAATGATTCCGTTCTTGCTGTGAACATTGCAAAATTTCTTCAATCTGTTCGCCAAAGGAGATTCTTTCCTCACAAGGAAGCACAAAAAGTTATATCAAAATTGCCTATGGGAAATTTGGTAACTCACTGGATAGCATAACATCCCCACAGCATTAAATCACCACCAGTGCCCCTTCAAAGTAATTCCACAAATGTTACATTACCATTCACCAGCAGAAATGGCTTTCCTATCCTGCCAAATAATTGTAAAGAATCTTACAACACCAGGTTATAGTCCAACAATTTTATTTGAAAATCACAAGCTTTCGGAGGCTTTCTCCTTCGTCAGGTGAATGTGGAAATCCTCAGGAAAAAGGAGAAAGCCTCCGAAAGCTTGTGATTTTCAAATAAAATTGTTGGACTATAACCTGGTGTTGTAAGATTCTTTACATTTGCCAACCCCAGTCCATCACCGGCATCTCCACATCATGCCAAATAATTGTTTGAGCTACTTGCTAGTGGATAAATATACCCAGTGAATCTGATATATAGCTACCCTTACTTGTAAACTGATCTAGAACTACACTCTCCTTTGCACATTTCAAGAGCAATGGGGATTTTGCTGTATTTCAATGGGGAATCTGCAAAATTGTGCTTCTTCAGTGATCACTGTGACTCTGAAGTTTCTACCATAGAAGAGAATTGGCTTAAACTCTTGTAAACTGAATCTATGACAAACAATAAGCCAAGTGGAAGGGAAAACACAAGAAGGTTTACGGTCAAGTAAATCCAGAATTAAGTCATGGTCTGAAAATTATGAGACAATGGAATACCCAGAATGAATACAATTTCACCTTTTAGGGTGACCCCAGTCAAGCAACAGTGACCCCATTCTGAAACTGAAGCTGAAACCAGTTTATGCAGATGGGATATCAAATTCAGTCAACATCAAGCCGTTTCACAAAGAAGAAGTCTCCTCAACCCAATTCAAGCTTCACGTGGACTAGGGGCTTCATCTCAAATTGGGGTCTCTACTGAGAAGTAGAGGATTCAAGACCACATTAACAACCTCCAACAACATTTTCAGCCCATATCTATCATCTGCAGCACAGCTGATGGCTGAGCATCAGCTGGGGCAACTACAGTCCCAAGACTCCTAACATCAGTAGATAGAAGTCTGAGATAACACCTGTATTCCTGCCCTGGAAAGATTTGAGACAGATAGTTCAGCACCACAAGGAATTTGAGCTTCCTCAGTGCAAGTTCAAAGAACTGCCAGTTCCTAGACAAACTTTCACCCTGCTTATACAACATAATGCAGCTTGCATGCACTCCCGTTAGCTCAGTGGGATTAATGTCACAAGTGTCCGAATAATACACACCATGGAGGTCTCAGGATCAATCCCCATTAGGGATGAGAAAATGATCAGGGTTCCCAATCCAGTCATCCCCGCTGGAAGCAGCTGCGTGCAAATATTGGCCAAGAGCAGGGCTGTAGTATCCCTCCAACCCATAGGGGAATAGCCTGCTGACACACCCTCATTAGCACGGTCTGGGCACCCTTTCAGCATAGGGCCGTCACAAGGCAGAATCTTGCACTAAAAAACTTTGGGGGGGGGTGCAGCGGTGGTAGGTGGTAGGTGACGGATGCAGGACCAAAAGCAAAAGCAGGAATAAGTTGCCCTCTTGCCTCATTTCAACACCAACACTTGGACTGCAGAGGCTCAATTGCAACCATTTAGGAAACCCAGGGTAGCATAGTGGTGGCGAAGACCTAACATAACAGGTGTCCATTAGTTTTCCTCTTGACTGCACATGGGAACCAAGTGCTCCCACAACAGTGTAGAGAAAAGTAATTGCAACGTCCCTAAGATAGGAGGGTGTAGGGAGAAAACATAAAAAAAAGTCTCCCTCAACTGGTGCTCTTGAAACAGATTGATGCCATGAGCAACCGCAAGGTTATTTTGAGCTGAACGTCTATCTAATTTTTGTTCAGATTTGGACTGCAAACCCATTTGAGTTTGAAATACTTCAGTGCGAAGATATGCATCACACTGCCAAATCACCTTAGAAATGTCAGGAAGTTAACAATTTCAGCTCTAAAGAACATACTTAAAACTTAAATTTACTTGGTCCAGTGATTTTCCCTCAATTGGATAATGGCATGTGGAGAGTAAATGAGCAAAAGAGGTATGCAAGTATTTTGAAAAAGTTATGACAAATTCAGGACTGAGAAAGGATAGAAAGCATTATTAAATTGTGTTAAAAATTGACCTTTACCTGACAGGCAAGGCTCTGGAAGTCTGTTCTGGTAGTTCTGGTGGGTTTACAAACATCAGTTTAAGCAGCAGCTCCAGATAGCTAATTTGCCGAGCAAGCTTTGTACTCAATGCCCAGGCCCAATTCCAATTTTCTCCCTCCTGTCGACCACCGAAGTAAATAATCGCTTTGAAAATAAAAAATAAAAGTTAATTTACTGTACTTCCATATGAAGAACCAAGTTAAAATTAAAAAGATAACCTGCATTGTCGGGTGATCTTTGCTCTTGTAACAAGCATCATCCCATCAACACTGGATGGAGTAGTCAGACATTCAGTGGGAACAAACAACCTTTTAAGACATTTTGGTCATTATGCCAAGATGTCACCATATGACCCTTCCTGCTCTCAGGCAGCATATAAGGACAAACACCATCTGGAATGTGAGTTCATTCTACCCCAAAGCATTTCTGAAAAATACATTAATTGTCTAGACTCCATACAAGATTGCCACTTGCGAGCACACTGTGTAGAGGAGGATAAAAGCAAGGACCCTACAAGGTAAACTATTTTTCTTTCTTCGACAGATTATTTCCTCCAAATAACTGGAGACTGACCAAAGAGTACTTAGGACAAGAGGGAGTTCACCATGGGGGAAAGAAAGAAACCAGCTGTGAAGACAGACCTGGGAAACAAAATGTCTTGCACACATGTTAAGTCTATTGGTTTAGTGAATATATGCGTAGCTGCCTGACAATTATTATTTTTTTTTTTACAGACCTCTTTTTCAAGAAAGAGTCATGGAACAAGTAGAATGACCATTTGCTGACTCTTTGGGTTTCCTGCCAGCTGTATGGTAGCAAACTTATACATTGCTAGCCTCATTTTGGCAACAAGCTTACCAAGTATTTTAGATTCATATAACGCCAATAACTGCTGAAAGTGGCGGAGAGACCTGGTATGTTCTAAGCAACAGGCTAGAGTACAACTGGCGCTCTACATAGTGGGAATGTTTTTTGAACTCCACTTTATCAGGAAAGGATTAAAAATGAAGAAAGAACAAACCTGCATTTATATAGCACCTTTTACAACCTCAGGACAGCCCAAAGTGCTTTACAGCCAATTAATTACTTCCTTTGAAATGTAGTCACTGTTAAGATAGGGAAACACAGCAGCAGCAGCAAATTTGTGCACTGCAAAATCCTACAAACAGTAATGAAATAAATGACCAATTGAACTGTCTTAGTGGTACTGGTTGAAGGATAAATGTTGACCATCACACTGGGAGAACTCCCTTGCTCTTTTCATTAGTGCGCAGGAGCAGTCTTCAGAGTGACAATAATCAGCCTCCTTCTTACAACAGTAGGCATGTAAGCAGCCAGTTGTAGGACTTTCTGCCATTCAGGATACAGGCCGAAAAGCTCAGGAAAATGTCGCCAAGTAGGCCTGTTGTGTTTCGGCCTGAAACAAGCAAGGATCATGGCTACCAGCTACAGTAAAGGACAAAGTGCATTTCACCATTTTGTCAAAGATGATTTCTTTTTTAAATGATGAAAATTTCAAAGAACTACAAAAAACTAAGATGACTTATCTGAACAAGAATCAGCACTGCAACAACTTTGTTACAAAAATTATGGGTGGAATATTTTCCAAGCAAATGCTTTTCCCGGCCTGATAAAACAAACCAACACCCCCTGCTTGCCCTTGTATACTTTGCAGGAATAGGAAAGGTTACACGAGGAGTCTGCTAACATTGTACTGTCAGAGACAATATACGACTCATTATGATTTTCCCAGCAATTGTAATCTGATGACAGTCTCCACTCAGTGTTGGAGTGTTCTACGACATTCAGAATAATTGTTTTTTAAAAAAACAAAGTTAAATTACCTGAAAGGTGTCTCAAAAATGTGTTAGAAATAGATCCTTATTGTTTTATATAAACATAATAAGATGTAGTATCGTATGACAGTTTTAAGGCCCATGCAACGACTTTACTAGAAACACAGCAGTGTGTTTCAGGATTCTTGACCATTTTACCATTGAAGGATTCAGGTACAATTTATGTTGAAGTGCTACATTCAGGTGTTCAGAAAGGTTTAAAACCACCAGCTTGCAGTTACAGTTGGAAAGGGGAGGAGATATGTAGTCAAACAAAACAGACTGGCTTGTTGAATGTTGCCTGCTATCCGATCTAATGGGAGGAGGGGGGAGCTTGAGTCTTTCCTGCGAACCATCCAGGGTCACTGCGTGGAGATAACACTTTTCTTTCTAAAAATTGCAGGAATTAGTTTCAAGGAACCCACATCTGGGGAGGAGCGATAGCAGGTCTAATTGACAGCTACGCTGGCCAACCCCTGGATAAAGATTGTGTCAGGTGTCGAACAGCCAAACTTCCTGTCCAGGGTCAGGGAAAAGGAAACTTCCAAACACATGGTCATGGTAAGTTGGTAAGTTCTGCTGAGAAAGGTAGATAAGGCCTAGGGCACTATAACTTTAAGAGAGCCAAACAGGCCCAGAACAAGCCTTGGTGTGATTCAGTGAGAAAGCTGACCAAAACAAAGTGGTACTTAGCCGGCTAACTGGAGGAGTTCGGCATAATTTATTTTCTTCATCACAAGGAGGGACTGAACTAAAGTGGGATTTACTACAACTGTTACTCTGTGCATTCAGATACCCACTGAAATAAAGCAGATTAATGATTCATATCTGGCGTGATAATCAGTCAACCTTTTGGAATATTGGAGAAGTGCACACGAAGACATGGGCAAAGGATTACACTATCCAGTCCACATAATAAGGGGGCTCCCTCACTGTTACCACCACCAACCACCACCCCTCCAGTCAAGTTACCGTAGAACTAGGTATTGGCCAGTGCGGGCAAACTCCTGATCGAGATTACTGGAGGGTCCAGTGACGTTGAACCCGAGAGAATATGATAGAAGCAGAGCTTTTGCTTTGTGTCAAATTGGGAACATTTTTGTATAATTTTAGATTTAGAAGATCAATATGGTCTTTAAAAGACGAGAGTTAAGATGGAAGCTGTATTTCATTATTGAACTTGAAAATGGAGAAGGAATCAGACTTTGTACAGGAAAACTGGATAGCTTGACTGATTTAATAGTCAAGCAAATAACAGAAACTTTCTGCCAGCGTAAGCTAAAATTAGAGCTTGGCAGCTGTAAGACCCAGATAATGAGTGTCAACTTGCTCATTAGTACACCATGCCAGTTCTTTGTATAATGTATTTGATCTTAGTGATGGAACATATCTTAAGTGTCTGCTTTACTCAGTGGTAGCACTCTCAACTCTGAGTCAAAAGGCTGGGTGTTCAAGACTCACCGTGGATTTGAGCACACAATCTAGTCGAAACACTTCAGTGCAATGGTGAGGAAATGTTGCATTGTCAGAAGAGCTGTCCTTTAGATGAGATGTTAATCTGAGACCCAGTCTGCCTGTTCAGGTGGATGTAAAAGATCCCATGGTACGACTTAAATAGCCGGGAGCCATGGGCAACATTCCTCCCTCAACCACCATGATCAGAACAGATTACCTGGTCATTTATCGAATTTCCTGTTTGTGAAACCTTGCTGTATACAAATTGGCTGCTGAGCTTGCCTACAAGCAAATGATAGCTACACTTCAAAAGTAATTCACTGATTAGTCTCTACCATCATAACGTTTCGATTAGTTATGGAAAAGGACAAGGAGCAATCTAGAATAAAAATACTTAACTGGAGGGCGGCCAATTTCAGTGGGTTGAGAACGGATCTGGCCCAGGTAAATTGGAATCAAAGGTTGTCAGGCAAAACTGTAATCGAACAGTGGGCAGCCTCTAAAGAGGAGATGGTTCGGGTACAGTCTAGGTACATTCCCATAAAGGGGAAAAGGTAGGGCAACCAAAGCCTGAGCTCCCTGGACGACAAAAGAGATAGAGAGTAAGATGAAGCAGAAAAAAGGGGTGTATGACAGATGTCAGGTTGATAGTACATGTGAGAACCAGGCTGAATATAGAAAATACAGAGGAGAAATGAAAAAGGAAATAATAGGGGCAAAGAGAGTGTATGAGAATAGACTGGTGGCCAGCATAAAAGGGAATCCAAAAGTCTTCTATACACATATAAATAGTAAACGGGTAGTAAGAGGAGGGGTGGAGTCGATTAGGGATCAAAAAGGAGATCTACGCATGGAGGCAGAGGGCATGGCTGAGGTACTGAATGAGTACTTTGCATCTGTCTTTACCAAGGAAGAAGATGCTGCCAAAGTCACAGTAAAAGAAGAAGAGGTAGTTGAGATACTGGATGGGCTAAAAATTGATAGAGGAGGTACTAGAAAGTCTGGCTATGCTTAAAGTAGATAAGCAATAAATAAACAATATAAACTAGAAGGCACAATTCTAAAAGGGATGGAGGAACAGAAGGATCTGGGGGTATAAGTGCATAAATCGCTGAAGGTAGCAGGCCAGGATGAGAAAACGGTTAAAAAAGCATACGGGGTCCTGGGCTTTATAAATAGAGGCACAGAGTACAAAAGCAAGGAAGTCATGATGAACCTTTATAAAATACGGTTTGGCCACAACTGGAGTATTGTGTCCAGTTCTGGGCACCACACTTTAGCAAGGATGTAAAGGCCTTAGAGAGATTGCAGGGAAGATTTACGAGAATGGTTCCAGGGATGAGGGACTTAAATTACCTGGATAGACTGGAGAAGCCGGAATTGTTCTCCTTGGAACAGAGAAGGTTGAGAGGAGATTTGATAGAGGTATTTAAAATCATGAAGGGTCTAGACAGAGTAGATAGAGAGAAACTGTTCCTATTGGCAGAAGGGTCAAGAACCAGAGGGCATAGATTTAAGGTGATTGGCAAAAGAACCAAAGGTGACATGAGGAAAAACTTTTTTTTACACTGCGAGTGGTTAGTATCTGGAATGCACTGCCTGAGGGAGTGGTGGAGGTAGATTCAATCATGGCCTTCAAAAGGGAACTGGATAAGTACTTGAAATGAAAAAATGTGCAGGGCTACGGGGATAGGGCGTGGCAGTGCGACTAGCTGGATTGCTCATGCACAGAGCCGGCGCAGACTCGATGGGCTGAATGGCCTCATTCTGTGCTGTAACCTTCTATGATTCTAAATCACCCGGTCCAGATGGGATGCATCCTAGGTTGCCGAGGGAAGTAAGGGTGGAAATTGCAGAGGTGCTGACCATAATCTTCCAATCCTCCTTAGATATGGGGGTGGTGCCAGGGAATTGGAGAATTGGAAATGTTGCACCCTTTATTGAACAAGGGTGTAAGGATAAACCCAGCAACTACAGGCCAGTCAGTTTAACCTCGATGGTGGGGAAGCTTTTAGGAACGATAATCCTGGACAAAATTAATTATCACTTGGACAAGTGTGGATTAATAAAGGAATGCCAGCCCAGATTTGTTAAAGACAAATCGCGTTTAACTAACTTGATTGAGTTTTTTCATGAGGTAACAGAGAGGGTTGATGAGGGCAATGCAGTTATGTGGTGTATATGGACTTTCAAAAGGCGTTTGATAAAGTGCCACATAATAGGCTTGTCAGCAAAATTGAAGCCCATGGAATAAAAGGGGCAGTGGCAGCATGGATACGAAATTGGCTAAGTGACAGGAAACAGAAGAGGTGAACGGTTGTTTTTCCAACTGGAAGAAGGTAAATAGTGGTGTTCCCCAGGGGTCGATAGTAGGAACACTGCTTTTTTTGATATATATTAATGACTTGGATTTGGGTGTACAGGGCACAAAATCTGTAGATGGCACAAAACTTTAAAGTGTGGTAAACAGTGAGGACGATAGTGATAGGCTAGTAGCATGGGCAGACACATGGCAAATGAAATTTAAGGCAGAGAAGTGCGAAGTGATACATTTTGGCAGGAAGACTGAAGAGAGGCAATACAAACTAAATGGTACATAGAAAATAGGAGCAGGAGTAGGCCATTCGGCCCTTCGAACCTGCTCTGCCATTCAATTTGATCACGGCTGATCCTCTATCTCCATACCATATTCCAGTTCTCTCCTCATACCACTTGATGCCTTTTGTGTCTAGAAATCTATCTAGCTCCTTCTTAAATATATTCAGTGACTTGGCCTCCACAGCCTTCTGTGGTAGAGAATTCCACAGGTTCACCACCCTCTGAGTGAAGAAACTTCTCATCTCAGTCCTAAATGTCCTACCCCGTATCTTGAGACTGTGACCCCCTCGTTCTGGACCCCCCAGCCAAGGGAAACATCCTCCCTGCATCCAGTCTGTCTAGCCCTGTCAGAATTTTATATGTTTCAATGAGATCCCCTCTCATTCTTCTAAACTCGAGTGAATACAGGCAGAGTCGACCCAATCTCTCCTCATAAGACAGTCCTACCATCCCAGGAATCAGTCTGGTAAACCTTCGCTGCACTCCCTCTATGGCAAGTATATTCTTTCTTAGGTAAGGAGACCATAACTGCACACAATACTCCAGGTGTGATCTCACCAAGGCCCTGTATAACTGCAGTTTGTAACTGTAGGTACAATTCTAAAGAGGGAGCCGGAAGAGAGAGACTTGGGGTTTATGTGCACAAATCTTTGAAGGTGGCAGGACAGGTTAAAAAAGCATACGGGATCCTGGGTTTTATAAATAAAGGTATAGAGTACAAAAGCAAGGAAGTTATGTTGAACCTTTATAAAACACTGGTTCAGCCACAACTGGAGTATTGTGTCCAATTCTCGACACTGCACTTTAAGAAAGATGTGAAGACCTTAGAGAGGATTTACTAGAAAAGATTTACTAGAATGGTTCCAGGTTTGAGGAACTTCAGTTAAATGGATAGACTGGAGAAGCTGAGTTGTTCTCCCTAGAGCAGAGAAGGCTGAGAGCAGATTTGATACAAGTGTTGAAAATCATTAAGCGCTTAGACAAAGTAAATAAAGAGAAACCAATCCCATTGGCAGAAGGGTCGAGAACCAGAGGACACAGATTTAAGGTGATTGGCAAAAGACCAAAGGCGACATGAGGAAAAACTTACTTTAAACAGCAAGTAGTTATGATCTGGAACGCGCTGCCTGAAAGGGCAGCGGAAGCAGATTCAATCGTGCCTTTCAAAAAGGAATTGGATAAATACTTGAAGGGAAAAAATCTGCAGGGCTACAGGGAAAGAGCGGGGGAAGGGGACTAACTGGATTGCTCTTACAAAGAGCCGGCATGGTCTTGATGGACTAAATGTCCTCCTTCTGTGCTGTAACTATTCTATGATTTGAAGCACTTTGGGATGTCAGAGGAAATAAGAAGGTACTAAGTATGTGTGCCATCAGTATCTTGTGGTTTTCTTCTTCTTTGTAGATTACTTTACTTGTAAAGGAATATTAGTTTTAGGCTGAACGTAATGGTGTGACTTTGTGGTATTTACTGCCTTTCGGTGTAGACAAGAGCATGCTGAGCATTCAACCTGGTCTCCAGTGCTTTACACCATAATTAAAGTATAACGGTTAGTCCTGTAGCATGCTATCCCATTCACGGGATGCATAAAGGCACAGGTTTCTGTCCGAACAAGACTGTCTTTTTGCTGTGAACTGTTAACAGTTTACACAATTATATGTTAAGAAACTAACCATTTGATACAAACCTGTATCATTGCTGGTAAGCTATACTACCAATGTGGCAATATCAGAACAGACTTATCAGTAAGATTTTTTTTTAAACCTATTTGTGTAATTTCCTAGCATTTAGAGGCTTTCTTTTTTCTGTGCTACAACGTGTTAATTTTTGTAGTCAAATGATCATATATTTCAGATGTTTTTTAATGTTACAGGATACTATAGTTTCATCTCTGATATTGTTAACCAAGTCATACAACACCTTGCTTAAATGCCGTTAACTCAAATTAAGTATCACAACTACATCCCCACCGGAGTACTTATATCCTTGGCACCAATGAAAGGGGTCTACTTCATTCAAACTCCTCTGGACACTAGGTCAACTCTACCGCACTTCCTTTTGTTATATATGTGACCAAAGGAAGAAGCACGATATCAGCAATGGAGGCGTTTGAGGTCAATGGGGAGAGGAAAAGAAATTGGAGAACATAAAGCTGAGAAACTTAAAAGGAAAAAGCAAAACACATTGCTCCTATGTAGTAATACTTCCATTTCAAGCCCTATTAATTGTCTTGCTTAGCAACCTGATAAAATTAGTATCTGATCACCAGGAGCATTAATAGACAACAGATAAGGAGAGAATAAAAATTAAACTGTATTTATACATAAGTTACACATACCAAAGAAGATGTAATTAAGTGCCAGTAAACTCAGTCCAACTGCTATGCCAAGCTTCAGATCAACTGCGAAGCCAAGAAGTACTCCTGTTCCTCCACATATCAAGAGTGTAAGGAATACCACCAGCCAAGAGAACTGGAAGAGGGGTTCCACTTGCTGACCAGCAAATGTCTTCATTTCATCTAAGAGTAAGAGTGAAACATTAGCCTGCTATACAGAAAATTAATACAAGTAAATTATTCACTATATTAAATGTTAAATATTTGCTCTCATCTACTCCAAAAGGCAGTAAATACCACAATGTCACACCATTACATTCAGCCTAAAACTAATATTCCTTTATAAGTAAAGTAATTTACAAAGAAGAAGAAAACCACAAGATACTGATGGCACACATACTTAGAAAATTAGTACAAGTAAATTATTCACTATATTAAATGTTTAATTCCAGGAGGAGTCTTCTCCATCCACATACATGTTCATGCCTAATTTCATGCATCTACGGCTGAAAACTGATTTTTAAAACATTTATATCCAGGAAAGGCTCAACATATTTGTGATCATTCTCTTAGTGCCTAATATTCTTAAAGCAAACATTAAACATGAACATTTCCAGTATTTTAATTTTCCAACTGCCTATCAGCATTTGTGGGGCAAATGTTGACACTGTTCCTGTCCTTGCTTTTGAAGCCTGTGGCTCACTTGCTGGTTTGAGGTCACTGAACCTGCTATTTTCAATGCAGTCAGTCCAGGACTCTTCCAGTCACTGACATCACCCGAATAGCCCAGCAGGGAGGGAAACCCTATTCTGGGTGTTTCCACAAATTCAGGGCAGTAGTTTTTTTTTAATAAAGTCAAACAAATTTTGGGTTAGTTTATTCTCATTTTCTTCTGTAGAAAGGGGGAGTACTTTGAATAAGGAGCATCTCCCCCAGACCTTTCTTCCACTTTAATGACTCAACTGCAAAATAAAAATCAACAAACTGGATAAACAGAATACTCTGTACTGATGGGATTACATCCATGAATAGATGGTCAGAATGAGAACGTTCACTGTCAAAGACTTATTAGTTCACTGAGGGAATCCATCAAATATGATTCAAATAGCTTACAAAATTGTGCCATTTCCAGCAGATCATATCTGCAAGAGCGATCTACAGAGTGGAGAAGTCTTGTACCATCTCCTTTGTTGAAATAAAACATTTCATTGTTTGCTCACGAGAAATATCTCCCATCATAGCAAAATTTAAGGAAGGAATGAGAAAATGCCATTCAGCTAATCGAACCTGCTCCTTCAATAAACCTCACACTCCAACCGATCTATTTAATCTCCTAAGAATATCTAAAGTGTCCTTCCAAATCTCACCCGTTCCAGTTATCTTCCTTGGGGTGACATTATCAAAATCCCAGCAGCGAAGAAACAATCACATCCAACACTGTGTACATTTTTCTACAATCCTCAATATTGTCCCGAAACAACTCATTCAGCGTTTTTTTTTAAAAAAGTGAAATTAACATAGCAACATTTGCTGGAAGTCTAATCCATATAAATCGCTGCTCTGTACTGAAGGAGAAATAAATTCTTATAATCTCAAATCTTTGTTCAGGAATTGTATTTTTGGATTGGAAAATTGCAAATGTCACTCCATGATTTAAGAAGGGAGGGAGGGAAAAACCAAGTAACTACAAACCAATCAGTTTACCACAAGTTGTGGGAAAATTACTGAAATCTATCAGAGGCAAGAGAGACTGAGCACGTGGACAAGTATGAGCTGATCAAAGTGAGTTAGCACGGATTGTGTCTGACTAATCTGGTTGAATTTTTTGAGGAACTCACTAGGTGGATAGGCGAGTGTCTATGGATATTGTCCATATGGACTTCCAGAAGGCATCTGATAAGGTTCCACACAAGAGAATATTAGCAAAAATGAAAGCATCAGGAATTGGAAGTAACTCTGTGACAATGGATTGATAACTGTTTGGAGAGGATAGGAGTCAGAGAGTAAGGATAAAGAGAATGTACTCTGATTCATGGAATGTGACAAGTGGTGTTCCCCAGGGATCCGTACTGGGCTTTAGCTTTTCACCATATATATTAATGACATGGATGAAGGAATAGAGTGTTGTATATCCAATTTTGTAAATGACTCTAAGTTAGGAGGTATAGTAAGTTGCGTAGATGGGAGCACAAAGTTACAAAGGCACATATACAGACAGTGAGTAAGCAAAACCATGGTAGATGGATTTCAATATGGTGAAGTATGAGGTCATCCACTTTGGATCAGAGATAGACAAATCGGAATATTTTCTTAATGGTGAGAGACTAGGAGCTGTGGAAGAGCAAAGAGATTTAGGTGTTCATGTACACAAAATCACTAAAAGCTAGTAAACACAAGTACACAAAGGCCAATGGAATGCTGGCATTTATCTCAATGGGTTGGAATTTAAAAGTGAGGAAGTGATGCTTCAGTTATACACAGCCTTGGTCAGACACCATCTGGAGTACTATGTTCAGTTTTGGGCACCAAATGTCAAGAGAGTTATACTGGCTTTGGATAGGGTACAGCGCAGATTCACCAGAATGATACTGGGGCTTAAAGGATTAAGTTGTGAGGACAGGTTGCACAAACTTTGCTTATATTCCTCGAGTTTAGAAGGTTGAGGGGTGATCTAAAAGAGTTCTTCAAAATTATAAAGCAATTTGGTAGTGTAGATAGAGAAACTATTTCCATTGGTGGGGGAATCCAGAACAAGGGGGCATAATCTTAAAATCAGAGCTAGGCTATTTGGAAGCACTTTTTCACACAAAGGGTGGTGGAAATCTGAATTTTTTTTTTCCAAAAGGCTGTGCATGTTGGGTCAATTGAAATTTTCAAGGGTGAGGTAGTTAGATTTTTATTAGGTAAGGGTATCAAGGGATGTGCAGCAAAGGCAGGTAAATGGAGTTGAGGTTTTAGATCAGTCATCATCTAAGTGAATGGCAGAACAGGCTCAAAGGGCTGAAAGGTCTACTCCTATTTCTGTGTTCAGGCTTGCTTATTCTCATGTTTCTTTATGACTTCCTCCACAAAGTATCCTTCTGTATGCATTCTTTTTCAGCAGAATGGAAGCTTTGTTTTTAAATATCATTTTAATGAATTGCTTGAAAATGAAAAATAACAATGGAAAATTGAGGTTTCTGTGTGGTTGTAGGTACCCTGTACAGCCTAACTTAGGCAAACTGTTCCCAGACTTAAATTCTCCTGCACAATATTTGTGGTTGACCATGATGGAGGAAGATGTTAAAATTAAGAATATTTCTGGGCCAGGCATATTTATCAGATAGATATGGAATAGTAGCAGGACTAAAGTGCTATTCACTTCCACACATAAACAAACAGTCGAGGGAAGATTACCCAATCAACATGTAGACAATAGGACATGACTATCTAAAAAGGGATATTGTCTCAATGATTTTCTCCGAATGGATGACAGCAATTCCAACTTATATGTGGAAGTTGAATAAATGAGACCCGACACATCAGTGAACAATATACATCAATTCTGTAAATGTGCAATCACCATGTTTTACCTTCAAGCTTTTTCAGGAGAAATGATTTTCCGCTTCCCCACTGAGCATAAAGTCCGACACAAATAGGTGGCTGCATAGTTGGCTCACTCAGGATATCTGCCAGTGCACTGCTATACAGGTCATAACCAAGCATATCTCCATCCGTCTCCGAAGGAGAGAGATGTCCTGTGAATTTTTAAAAAAAGGTTATTTTTATACTACAACATGCAATATCAAATGAATTTGTTTTACCATACCCAATTTGCAAAACAAATTTATACCAAGTACTCTCAAAAAGATAAATACTGTAAAGAAAAACAAGGACAGGAAGGAGCATCAGTCAGACTGCTGACATTTAACTACAAGAGACTGATTGGTTGAGAGGAAGGAGCTAGTTATGAAAGTAAGATAACTAAAGCAGAAAAAAGAATGGGGGAAAATAAAAGCTGAGCTAAGAGAGATCGCAACAGAGGATGGCATCTTTTATCAGCCCCTTGAACCTATTCAAATGGTGCATTTTTTCTTCTTTGACCACAAGACAAACTTATCTACTTAACATAGTAAATGTCCAGAAAGGGAAGGAATATACAGTTAGTTGCTGCTTCAGTTTATTGCAGCTTACAGGGTAACTGTTGTTTCCTCTGAACACGTGCAATCTTCAAAGTTGGAGTTCCACCAGAGCAGTTCGATGAATGACTTCTTTGTGACATGGAACCATAAATAAGACCCACTGCAATTTCAGCAGAGATACAAGCCCTCGGGTCAGCGTTGCAACCTTTAAAGCAAAACTAGCTGAAGTTTGCTGCTCCATACTGCAGAATCAGAACTGACTAGAGACAGCAGAAAGTCATAGCTGTGTCACGGCTTCATGCCTTGATGAAATCAAAGCAAAGAATTCTCTCCACCAAGGTGGATGATGTGGATAACCAGTCCTGGAACAAGATGAACATTTTTGATGTCCTAGCAAAGTTTATGCAAGTAGCTTCAGTGTCAGAGGCAGCAAATTTCTTATGATGATAGCAGTCCAGTAGATCTGGGAAATGGATATCACAAGATCAAGCCAATTAAAAAAAGGGCCTACCTGACTTTTAGAAAAATTTGTTCTCCGGATGTGAGCGACACCAACAAAGCTGCATTTATTGCCTATCCCTCAATGCCCCAATAAGATGGTGGCGCATCTTTTCCTTGAACCACTACTGTCCTTATGCTGATAGTGCTCCCAAAATGGTGTGAAGACCCATGAGATGAGCTTCCGGTGACATATCCGTTCCATCACCAAGACTGCCATTACCTATCTGTGCCCCTGCCTCAGCTCATCTGTTGCTGAAACACTCATCCATGCCTTTGTTACCTCTGGCTTGACTGTTCTACTGCTCTCCTGGCCAGCCTCCCATCTTCCACCCTCCATAAACTTGAGCTCATCCAAAACGCTGCTGCCCATACCCTAACTCGCACCATGTCCTGTTGGGACCTATCACCCTGATACTCGTTGACCTACGTTGGCTTCTGGTCCAGCAATACCTCGATTTTAAAATTCACATCCTTGTTTTTAAATCCCTCCAAGGCCTCATCTTGCCCCTCCCTATCTCCAGCCCTACTACCCTCCGAGATCTCTGTGCTCCTCCAGTTCTTGCCTCTTGCGCATCCCTGATTTATAATCGCTCCACTATTGGCGGCCGTGCCTTCAGCTGCCTAGGCCCTAAGTGCTGGAATTCCCTCCCTAAACCTCTCCGACACTACCTCTCTCTCCTCCTTTGAGATGCTCCTTAAAACCTACCGCTTTGACCAAGCTTTTGGTCACCTGTCCTAATATCTCCTTGGGTGGCTCTATGTCAAATTATGTTTGATAACGCTCCCGTGAAGCGCCTTGAGACATTTTACTAAGTATAAGGAGCTACATAAATGGAAGTTGTTGTTGTTGTTGAAGATGCTGACCCTTATGATAAAGGAATGGCGGCATAGGTCCAAGTAGAAATTTGGAAATGATGGCGTTCTCACGACATTGCTGCTGTTGTACTTCTCGGTGGTAGAAGTCGTGGGGCTGGGAGGTGCTGTCAAAATAAGCTTGGCAACTTGCTGAAGTACATCCTGCAGCCACAGTATGCTGATGGTGGAAGGGATGGACACCGAGTTCAGTGGTAGGGATGCTGATCAAGTGAATTACTCTATCCTGGATGGTGTCAATCTTCAAGTCCTGTTGTGGCAGCGCCCTTCCATCCGAGTGGTCAGTACTCTTACACATTCTTAACTTGAGCCTTGTAGATGGTGGAAAGACTTTAAGGGGGTAAGGCAGTGAGTCACACATCTTAATTATCCAAAACCTGCTCTGCCCTTGTAGCCACAGTGTTGATGCCGCTGGTCCAATTTAGCTTCTAGCCTATGTTGTCCGCCAGGATGTTGATGATGAGAGACTAGTCAATGGTGGTGCTTTTGAAGGTTAGGGGGAGATGGTTGCGTCTTTTGTTGGAGATGGTCATTGCCTGACACTTATGTGGCACAAATTCTACTTGCCACTCGTCAGCCCAAGACTGGATGTTGTCCCACTGTAGGCTGTCATGTGCTGCTCCATATTCAGAGTTGTGAATGGAGCTGGAAACTGTGGAATCGTCAGCAAACAGCCCCACTCCTGACCATATGATGGGGAGAAGGTCATTGATGAAGCAGTTGGTCAGGCAAGGAATTTACCTTGAGGAACTCTAGTAGCAATGTCCTGGGTCTATGGCAATTGGCCTCAAACAACCATGAAAATCTTCCTATGGGTCATGTATGACCCCAGTCACTGGAAGGTTTTCTGATTAAACCCCATTAACCTATTTTCCTAGGGTTCCCTGGTACCATACTCGGTCAAATGCTGCCGTGATGTCAAGAGCAGCTACTCACTCCTCTTCGGACACTCAGCGCCTCCGCCATTCACATTTGGATCAAGACTATGATGAAGTCAGGAGTCAAGTGGTGCTGGCAAAATCCAGATTGATCACCAGTGAGCAGGCCATTGGTGAATAAGTGGCAAACAAGGTTAGTGAGCTTCAGGCGCAAATAGCCACATGGGAATATGATGCCGTGGCGATATCGGAGACCTGGCTCAAAAAAGGGCAGGATTGGGTACTAAGTATTTTTTCTTTCTTTTTTATATAAGATTCATGGGATGTGGGCGTCGCTGGCAATGCCAGCATTTATTGCCCATCCCTAATTGCCCTCGAGAAGTTGGTGGTGAGCCGCCTTCTTCAACCGCTGCAGTCCGTGTGGTGAAGGTTCTCCCACAGTGCTGTTAGGTAGGGAGTTCCAGGATTTTGACCCAGCGACGATAAAGGAACTGCGATATATTTCCAAGTTGGGATGGCGTGTAACTTGGGGGGGAATGTGCAGGTGGTGTTGGTCCCATTTGCCTGTTGCCCTTGTCCTTCTAGATGGTAGAAGTCGCTAGTTTGGGAGGTACTGTCGAAGAAACCTTGGCGAGTTGCTGCAGTGCATCCTGTCGATGGCACACACTGGAGCCACGGTGCGCCGGTGGTGAAGGGAGTGAATATTTAGGGTGGTGGATGGGGTGCCAATCAAGTGGGCTGCTTTGTCCTGGATGGTGTCGAGCTTCTTGAATGTTGTTGGAGTTGCACTCATCCAGGCAAGTGGAGAGTATTCTATCACACTCCTGACTTGTGTCTTGTAGATGGTGGAAAGGCTTTGGGGAGTCAGGAGGTGAGTCACCCGCCGAAGACCCAGCCTCTGGCCTGATCTTGTAGCCACAGTATTTATGTGGCTGGTCTAGTTAAGTTTCTGGTCAACGGTGACCCCCAGGATGTTGATGGTGGGGGATTCGGCGATGGTAATGCCATTGAATGTCAAGGGGAGGTGGTTAGACTCTCTCCTGTCGGAGATGGTGATTGCCTGGCACGATTGTTACTTGCCACTTATCAGTCCAAGCCTGGATGTTGTCCAGGTCTTGCGCCATGCAGGCACGGACTACTTCATTGTCTGAGGGGTTGCGAATGGAACTGAACACTATGAAATCAGCGAACGTCCCCATTTCTGACTTTATGATGGAGGGAAGGTCATTGATGAAGCATAATATTCCTAGATACAAGGTGTTCAGGAAAGATAGGGAAGGAAAGAAAGGAGTGGAGAGCGGGGGGGGGGGGGGGGGGGGGCATTGGCAGTGTTGATTAAGGAGAATATTGCAGTGCTGGAGAGAAAGGATGTCCTGGAGGAGTCAAAGACAGAATCTATTTGGTTAGAGTTAAGAAACAATAGAGGAGCCATTACACTACTGGGTGTATTCTATAGGTCACCAACTAGTGGGAAGGATATAGAGCAGCAAATCTGCAGGGAAATTAGAGGTGCAAAATACCTAGAGTACTGATAACGGGGTACTTAAACTATCCTAATATATATAGGGATAGCAATAAGGGGCAAAGAGGGAGAGGAATTTTTGAAGTATGTTCAGGAGAACTTTCTTGACCAGTACATTTCCAGCCCAGAGGGAGGGGGCATTGCTGGATTTGGTTCTGGGGAATGAGGCGTGCCAATTGGAAGAAGTGTCAGTGGGGGAACATTTAGAGAACAGCGATCATACCATCACAAGGTTTAGAAAAGCTACGGAAAAGTTCATGGACCAGTCGAAAGTAAAAATTGGAGGAGGGCCAATTTCAATGGGATGAGAACAGATCTGGCCCGGGTAAATTGGAATCAAAGATTGGCAGGCAAAACTGTAATTGAACAATAGGCAGCCTTTAAAGAGGAGATGGTTCAGGTACAGTCTAGGTACATTCCCACAAGGGAGAACAGTAGGGCAATTAAAGCCAGAGCTCCCTGGATGACAAAAGAGAGTAAGATGAAGCAGAAAAAAGGGGCGAATGACAGATGTCAGGTTGATAACACAAGTGAAAACCAGGTTGAATATAGAAAGTTCAGAGGAGAAGCGAAAAAGGAAATGGGGGATATGAAAATAGATTGGCAGCCAACATAAAATGGAATCCAAAAGTCTTCTATAGGCCTGTAAACAGTAAACAGGTAGTAAGAAGAGGGGTGGGACTGATTAGGGACCAAAAGGAAGATCTACTCATGGAGGCAGAGATAGTAAACAGTGAGGAGGATAGCGATAGACTTCAAGAGGATATAGACAGGCTGATGGCAGGGGCAAACATGTGGCAGGTGAAATTAATGCAGAAAAATGCGAAGTGATACATTTCGGTAGGAAGAATGAGGAGAGGCAATATAAACTAAAGTGCAAAATTCTAAAGGGGGTACAAGAACAGAGAGATCTGGGAGTATATGTGCACAAATCGTTGAAGGTGGCAGGGCAGGTTGAGAAAGCGGTTAAAAAAGCATATGGGATCCTGGGCTTTATAAATAGAGGCGTAGAGTACAATAGCAAGGAAGTCATGATGAACCTTTATAATACACTGGTTCGGCCACAAATGGAGAATTGTGTCCAGTTCTGGGCACCACTCTTTAGGAAAGATGTGAAGGCCTCTGAGAGGGTACATTAGAGATTTACTAGAATGATTCCTGGGATGAGGGACTTTAGTTACGTGGATAGACTGGAGAAGCTGGGGTTGTTCTCCTTATGGATAGGACGTATCTGGGCAATTTTCTAGATTGTCAGGTAGATGCCAGTGTCATAGCTGCATTGGAATAGCTTGGCTCAGGGACCAGATCGTTCTGATGTGCAAGTCTTCCGCATCTCAGCTGGGATGCTTTCAGACTTGTCTCCAGAAGTTTTAATAACTCGAGTGTTATGACAGGTGTATATTACTATTATTTATTAAATAATTTCAAGTTCTGCTGCACTGTAGGAAGACTGAGACACGTGGGTAGATTTTCAACTTACTATCCGGGCGTAAAGCTGGCATTGCGGATCGGCCACCTGTTAGAGACCACACAATTTTTTTTTCTAATGAAATAGTTGGAAATGAAAATTGGGCAGTCTCTAATGGGTGGCCGATCCACAAGCTGTTCATCAGGATGATGGATATTTTCTTCATGCATTGAGGAAGGTTTCAGATAGGTAATATGAGAGAAAGAGAAAGAGAGAGAGAGAGAGATATGAGACTTTAGGAAAATCCTCTTCTACCTCCCTTGCTACACTAGGGTTGAGTTGAGTGTGTGGGGGGGGGGGGGGGGCGGAAAGAGTGGGTCACACACAGGATACAAGATTCTACCACCAAGGCCTATCTCCTGACTTGTGGAATGATACGTCTATATGCAAGACAGGTTGGTACAATTCTTCCAGCAGAGTACTGGCGAAAAGTGTCAGTGTGGTTCCTGTTGAAAGTCATCATTTGGAAATGCTGCAATTAAATATGGTACACCTTTTGAGGAGGCAATTTCCTGTGGTTTAGTGTTTTCTAACATTATAAGTGGCATGCAATAAGCACAGTTTCTTTTTAAGTAATATCAAAGTGTGATATACAATCATACCTGTCCTCAAGGATAAGAGAATGCATATATCGATAACCGCATGGCTCCACATTCTGAACTCTAACATTGCAAATTAGGCCAATTTCCCTCAATGCAGCAGATCTCAACTATTCAATTAAATGGTGCTAGTTTCTAACCTACCACTGGAAGAACATACTCTAGCATTACTTGAAGAAACCCACACAAAATGTTTATTATGCTATATTCCAATAAGACAGGCCTCTCTTTGCTCTCCTCCCACTGCTCCTCTAAAAGATAGAGAATGGCTTTCTTGTTCACAAAGCTCTCCTGTTGCTCATGGACAAAACAGCATGATGGTTAAGATTGCTAACATGTTATTTTTGGACTCCATGTTAGGGAACGCGACATATATTCCCCATTCCATTTGTCACATATTTTTAATATTGTCTCACTATCCATGTGGGAGGAAGTGGATGCAAGAAATTTCAACCGTTTCCTAAACCCTAAATAAGTTGTCCAGTAGTGCAACCGCACCTTCAACAATGATTCAAACCTGTTCTGCTGGTCTTGCAGATATCTAAGGAGGTGGAAACCAACAGCATTCAATTTTTGTTTTAATCCAGCCACATAAATCCAACCAAAGAATAATTTTATCCCCTTTTCCACAACAATCATTTCACAAACAAAAATTAGTTAACTGGCTTTTCCAATACCTCAAGAGGGCTTATCCAGTAAGAAGCTGGGTCACACAGACCAGGAAAGTCCCAGGTTAGATCCATAGTCTGCGCTAAACTAGCTGATCTCTAGTGACATGGCAGCAAGCTCACTACCATTGATCCTATTGTCCCTAGTGTTGGGGGAGGAAATCAGCATGGAATCTCACTCCTGATCGGCATCCAGTAACCCGTGCTGGAAGTGTGCATGTGCAAATATCAGGACAGCATTGGGCTTGGCTAAGTCTAACAGCCTGCTGACACTCACTGTCAAAGTTCACATATCAATAATGGCCACTTGGGCGAGATACTGAAGTGCACTCGGTACCTGTGGAAATATATCCCAAAAGAAATGTCAAAGCCCTGGGTGTAGTGTTCAGTTTATAATATTCAAATGTGAACCTGCCAAAATCTCAGTATTGAACTACAGTCCCCACCACTTAAAATGTCCATGTTTAAAACAGGCTGTCGCTTATATCGTCCATAAAGTGATAACCATTATCCATTTGCATTAACGTGAATTTTGAAGTTGCCGATTATAGCATCTTTAGTGCTCCGTTTATTTCGGGCAGAAACAGCTATATTAAGGGTCTCTGATAATTTAATGAATTGTTATTTTTTTTCTCACCTGATCATTGTGGGACTTTATTTCAATTAAACTCCAGTTATATCGAATTAAATTAGGTGGATTTTGCGAACTACAGGATCGAAATTTAACCGGTCTCCTCTTTAGTTCAATAGTTTCTTTGTTGAGGAATCTCCGCCACTTAAAAGAATATACCGCACGTGGGTTAGTGTTAAGTAGTCGTATTGCAATTAAACTTTAGAGCAATGTTAAAGAAACTGAAGAATATCCCTTTAACATAGGGACGTTACTACAGCCTACCTGTGGTTAGTGAGATGCAACCTGGGCCAGGCTGTGAACAATCAACAACAGAGTTGAAAAGGAAGCTGTGTCACTGAGCAAGAAATGGTTCCAAAAATCTAACAGGATCACGCTGGAGGACCCAGTCACTGGCCATTCCATATTTACAGCCCTCAGGTTGCAGACAATCTACTCCTTGGTATCCATAGAGTGTGTTTGAATTGTTTGTGTGTACGGCGTTGCTCAGACCCCATCTGGAGGACTCTGACACCCATATAACAGCACCATCTTGTTACATCGGCCATCGCGTATAGCAGGCAAGTCGCGTTCACACGAAGGTGCCGGCTATAAGCGGTGGGGACTGTACAACATAAATGGATCCAAGGGACAATTAGATGTGTTTTGGGGGAAAGTGGGAACGGAGGGGTATAGTGAGAAGGCACGTAGGTGGGGCTGATATCAAAATCAAAAAGGAGGGGTTTATGAACATACGAAAAAAGAGACAGGGAAAGTTCAGGTGCAGGACAATGCCCCACGAAATTGGTGCTTTGTCCCCATTTTGCGCTCAAAAAGCAGGTGCAACGGTGTCTAATTCTCCCGCTACAGTTCTTTATACTGGATCGTTCTTGAAATACAGCCATGTATTCTATTTGCCTTTGCGATAGCCTCTCAGCACTGGTCCTGCACCATCAGAGGTTCGTACTATGATTACCCGTTTGTTATTGCAGGCAGGATGGCCTTTCTCTGAAGCATTTTTAGCTTCCCCCACTGTAAGATGGGATCCCTGACCCTAACCTCCTGAATTATGAAAACTGTTGTAACGGTGCAGGCTAGGACAGCCCCCACACAAGCAAATGTGGTTTCAATGTTTGAACCTGAAAGTCCACAAGGATTGACTAGAACTCTGGATTATTTACCTGCTAAAGGAGTTGAGTTTGGTTTAAAGAACTGTTAAACTGATTGTTCAAGGTGGCATGCCAGGAAGGTTGGCCACAGTGAGAAGTCTTATTTAGCAGACTGTCTAGAAGGTTGAAGATGAGACAGCTGCGAGGCCTTGAAAGTCTGTCAGAAGCTGTTATGAACATCAAATGCTGTAGTAAGTCATGGGAAAGTACTGGAAGCTTGTTTTGCACCAGCAAGAAGGGTATAAAAGCAAGGAAGTTATGCTAAGCTCTTATAGATCACTGGTTATTCCCCAGTTGCAGTATTGTGTCCAATTTTGGACACCCCACTTTAGGAAGGATGTCAAGGCCTTAGAGAGGGTACAGAAGAGATTTACTAGAATGGTACCAGGGATGAGGGTCTTCAGTCATGTGGAGAGAATGGAGAAGCTGGGATTGTTTTCCTTAAAGCAGAGAAGTTCAAGAAGATAGTAACAGACTTCAGGAGGACATAGACAGACTGGTGAAATGGGCAGACACATGGCAGATGAAATTTAGCACAGAAGTGTGAAGTGATGCATTTTGGTAGGAAGAATGAGGAGAGGCAATATAAATTAAATGGTACAATTTTAAAGGGGGTGCAGGAACAGAGAGACCTGGGGGTGTATGTATACAAATCTTTGAAGGTGGGAGGCTAAGTTGAGAAGGCTATTAAAAAAGCATATAGGATCCTGGGCTTTATTAATTGAGGCATAGAGTACAAAAGCAAGGAAGTTATGCCAAACATTTATAAAATACTGGTTAGGCTTCAGTTGGAGTATTGTGTTCAATTTTGGGCACCACACTTTAGGAAGGATGTCAAGGCCTTAAGAGAGGATGCAGAAGCAATCTACTAGAATGGTGTCAGGGATGAGGGACTTCAGTTATGTGGAGAGACTGGAGAAGCTGGGGTTGTTCTTAGAACAGAGAAGGGTAAGGGGGGGATTTGATGGAGGTGTTCAATATCATGAATGGTTTTGATAGAGTAAATAAGGGGAAACTGTTTCCAGTGGCAGAAGGGTCGGTAACCAGAGGACACAGATTTAAAGGTGATTAGCGAAATAGCCAGAGCTGACATGAGGAAACATTTATTTAAGCAGCGAGTTGTAATGGTTTGGAATGCACTGCCTGAAAGAGTGGTGGAAGCAGATTCAATAGTAACTTTCAAAAGGGAATTGCATAAATACTTGAAGGGGGAAAAATTACAGGGCGATGGGGTCAGAGCAGGGGAATGGGACTAATTGGATAGCTCTTTCAAAGAGCTGGCACAGGTGCGATGGGCCGAATGGCCTCCTTCTGTGCTGTATCATTCTATGATTCTATGACAAAACCAGCCATTTTAGTAAGTTCAAAGAGACAGTTCCACGAGACCGACAAGCAACAGCCCAGACCACCACCACAGAGGATGTCGATTGACAATTAACCTCAGTCTCTCTCGAAGAAGAAGAAGAAGAAGAAGAATTGGTCTGAGTTTTGAATTGTACATCTGACTTAAACGTTGTATGAATCTCTCTCTGTTAAACTTATTGTATTTTAATGTTAATAATACCAAGAGTTAGAAAAGTAATAAATCTTGGTTGATCTCATCTCTGATTACCCTAAAAAGAGTTGTGAGTAAAACAAATATCTTGCAGATTATTGGCGCCCGAAAAGCGGCCTGGAAGTGGTATCATCAGTCACACAAACAGGTCAACAAATCAATAGGAATTCCTGGGTGGTTTAACAATGGTAGGAATCTCTGGCGAGTGTAACAATAGAAACGGGGTTTCTGGCTTGTGTAACAACAGAAATAGGAGAATCAATAATAATGGAGAGTAAAATATTGTATATAAGAGGATAAACTGCCGAAGTGGAGGAAGCAGTTTGGAGTGTCTCGAGTGCATGACGGGGCACGTGAATCGAGATGGGAAGAATTGAGTAAATCAAAGAAGTTGAAAAAGAAACAATACAAAGCAGTACGGCTTTTGACCATGAAATTTAAATTACAACAAGAATCCGAAAACCACAAACAGTAAAAGAACACGAGAAAGAAGTCGAACAGTTGAAGAATCAATTAAAGACGGCAGAAACTAGATGTGAAAAGGAATGTGATGAAATAAAAAAATGAATAGGCAGGTAGGCACATTCAGATATTAAAGGGACACGTCGAATGTTGCCAAAATCAGGCAATTAATAGAGAGAGTGAGAACTGGACATTTGTAGGGCTGGTAAAGTAGAAGAAGAAGAGCGCATAATAAAATTGGAAGAACAGAAGGAGAATTTGAAGTCCACCACAAAGACCCAAATGGAATTAAGCAGAGAAAGTAGGCAGAGTGATGCAGTGTCCCACGTACACTGTAAAAGGATAATAGAACAATTGGAGAATGCATTGCAGTTGAAACAGGGTATTCATCTGTACGATGGTAGAAGGGGACAGGGATGGTGATAACAACATAGAAGAGGGAGATTGGGAAGACTTGACCGAACATGCCGCCCGATGCCATAGTAAGCGTTATAAGGATGGTCCAGGGCAGAGACAGCCCTTGGCTCCCATAATTCAGGAAAAGTACGATCCCTGGGGGCAGGAGAAGAACAGGGCACCTAGTTCACAGATACATGGCCCCTTATAGTCCTCAAGCATTACAGGAAATGGCTAAGCAGATGCCAAAATTTGATGGGAAAGAAGATGTAATGATGATGAGGTGGAAACAGCAGCTGTTGTTAGCGGAATGGACGAGGCAGAAAAGGTGAAGCAATTGTTGTGGATGTTAAACCCAGTGATTTATAAGGCCCTTCCACAAGACAGAAAATACAGAAGGGCAAAGTGGCAAGAGGTGTTGAGAGCAATAGGGCTTAACAGAAGACCCAGCTGAGGTCCTGGGAAAATGCAGTCTGGAGCTCAACGATTATCCCGACGTTTATGCTAATTGATCTTGTCAATATGACAACAGGGTGTATGGCCCGGGTTCAGACAGGCAAGCCGTACTTACGAGCCACCCTAGAGGGGTTTGACCCGAAGGATGACAGTCAGGGTGAAGCTCAGGTCCTAAGGAAAATGGTGCTTAAATGGGAAAATGTTGGGTAAACCTCCAGTTGATAGCCTAGCAGAAACAACGTGCAAGAATGAGGGACCAACGTGCAAGAATAAGGATGGAAAAAAAGGAGGAAACCAGGGTAGACGAAAAGGGAAACAATCATGGGGCCAGGGAGGAAGGCAGAGGCAGTAGAGAAGCTTAAAACCAATCAAAGCCCATCCTACCGGCTGCTCTGCTGAAAAGCCTCAAGGTGGCTGCCAGAGTTCGTGTTGCTCGCAGTACTTTTGCAACATACGCATGGGAAACTGTGTCCCATAGCATATATCTCCCGAGTCTTAACGCCCGTCAAGGTAAACTATTCTGCTTGTGAATAACACCAACTCGCCACTTCTTGGGCGTAACAGTTCACATGCATAAAAGGTCTAGCCCCTCTCTACTTATTACTCGACGGTCAACTGAAACACTGTTCTGTCTCAAATGCCCAACTTGCTGGGTGGACGTTGCTCCGACAAGGGAGAGATACCACAGTGATACATGCCCAAGGCTCACCATGCCCAGCTGGTAATCTCCTGCATAAGGGCAAACCACACCACTGCCAGGCAGAAAACACCTGCACCATCAGAGGCCCAGTCAGGGCAGGAGAAATCCCTGATTCGACCCAAATCTTCATCGACGGCTTGTGCATCACCAGACATGGCATATATGCACCAGAGACAGGATAGGAAATCTAAAGTGGCTGCCCACTCTCACGGCCCAAGCAGCAGAGCTCATGGCCGTTGCCTATGCTATGTCCAACCTTAGTGAGCATCAACTCCCACTCACTATATACTTGGACTTTGTGGATGTATACAACTCCTAGACCAAGTATCTCCCAATACGGGGAAAAAGGAGGTTTTGTTCATCAGATAGAAGACCCTTACCCTCCACGCTGTTGTTAAGGTATATTTTTATTATGGCAACTTTCCACCATGAGAAGATTGCAATACATAAGATGAAAGCCCATACTGAAAACTAACCCAGATGGGAGGGAAATAAAAGGTCAGACAAATTGGCAAAGAAGCGAGGGAGGAATGTCAAGTCCAGGCAGAGGATTCCCAGATCCAACAAGTGATCAAAACACTTGGAGTGGGGTCAGGCCCCTCTAGACACTTATGATAACAAAACATCCCTCTTGAACATCAGAGATGGCCTGTTGTTCTATGGGGAACGCCGGGTTGTCCGAGAAACCATCCAGAACCAGTTCCTATGTCAGGCACACGACACCACTACGGTGGGACACCCTGGTCCTGCGGGAATGCTAACCTAAGTACAGGACATGACATGGTGATCTGGTCAAAAAGGAGATGTGGATCATTACTGCCACAACTCCTTGATATGTGCACAGCACTACCCAGATTCAAGGTCCAAGAAAGCCATCTTACAACACACCAGGCCATCCCCAAGCCATTGGACTGATTTACAAATTGACTACACTAGGGCCCTTCCCACCTTCGTCAAGAGGGAATAAGTATGTTATTGTGGTGGTGGACAACTTTTCTAATTAGGTAGAAGTTTTTCCAGTTCCCAATGCCATCGCCTATGTATTCACCAGACGGGGGATCACCAGATTAATTGATTCGGATCAAGGAACTCACTTTACAGGAAGGGTCATGCAATACGCGATGCATTTACGGGGAATAAAAATGTGATTTCGTATCCCCCACAATCCTATTTCATCAGGCATCGTGGAGCGAATGAACCGCACTCTAAAAGCAACGTTAAAGAAATTGGTGATTCAGTCCTTTAAGACTTGGGATCAATTAGCTCTAATGGCTATGCGATCAACACCCTCCCGAACTACCATGGTAACTTAGTGAATTCTTTGAAGAAGTAACAAAAATTGTAGACAAGGGCACTGCAGTCGATGTAAATATATTTGGATTTTCAAAAGGTCTTCGATAAGGTACCGCATGGTAGACTCATGAATACGGTAGCATAGTGGTTATGTTACTGGACTAGTAATCCTAGAGGCTTGCACAAATAATCCGGAGTCATGAGTTCAAATCCCGCCACGGCAGCTGGGGAATTTAAATTCAATTAATTGAAATAATTAAATCTGGAATAAAAAAAAACTAGCATCAGTAATGGTGGTCATGAAACTACCGGATTGTCGTAAAAACCCATCTGGTTCACTTAAGACCATTCGGGAATTAAACCTGCTGTCCTTACCCGGTCTGGCCGATATGTGACTCCAGACCCACAGCAACGTGGTTGATTCTTAATTGCTCTCTGAAATGGCCAAACAAGCCACTCAGTTGTACAATCTCGCTACAAAAAGTCATAATAGGAATAAAACCGGACAGACCACGAGGCACCGGACACGACAAAGGCAAACAAAGCCCAATCGACCCTGCAAAGTCCTCCTCACTAACATCTGGGACTTGTGCCAAAATTGGGAAAGCTATCCCACAGGCGAGTCAAGCAACAGCCTGACATAGCCATACTCTCAGAATCACACCTTTCAGCCAACGTCCCAGACTCTTCCATTACCATCCCTGGGTATGTCCTGTCCCACCAGCAGGACAGAACCTCCAGAGGTGGCGGTACAGTGATATACAGTCAGGAGGGAGTGGCCCTGGGAGTCCTCAACATTGACTCCAGGCCCCATGAAATCTCATGGCATCAGGACAAACATGGGCAAGGTAACCTCCTGCTGATTACCATCTACCGCCCTCCCTCAGCTTATGAATCAGTCCTCCTCCATGTTGAGCACCACTTGGAGGAAGCACTGAGGGTAGCAAGGGCACAGAATGTACTCTGGGTGGGGGACTTCAATGTCCATCACCAAGAGTGGCTCGGTAGCACCACGACTGACCGAGCTGGCCGAGTCCTGAAGGAGATAGCTGCCAGACTGGGCTTGCGGCAGGCGGTGAGCGAACCAACACGAGGGAAAAACCTGCTTGACCTCGTCCTCACCAATCTATCTGTCGTACACGCATCTGTCCATGACAGTACTGGTAGGAGTGACCACCGCACAGTCCTTGTGGAGGCAAAGTCTCGTCTTCACATTGAGGACACCATCCAACGTGTTGTGTGGCACTACCACTGTGCTAAATGGGATAGATTCACAACAGGTCTAGCAGCTCAAAACTAGCCATCCATGAGGCGCTGTGGGCCATCAGCAGCAGCAGAATTGTATTCCAGCAAAATCTGTAACCTCATGGCCTGACATATTCCTCACTCTATCATTACCAACATGCCAGGGGGATCAAGCCTGGTTCAATGAGGAGTGTAGAAGAGCATGCCAGGAGCAGCACCAAGCATACCTAAAAATGAGGTGCCAACCTGGTGAAGCTACAACACAGGACTACATGCATGCTAAATAGCGGAAGCAACATGCTATAGACAGAGCAAAGCGATTCCACAACCAACGGATCAGATCAAAGCTCTGCAGTCCTGCCACATCTGTAAACATCCCCATCCTCAATGATGGCGCAGTCCAGCACGTAAGTGCAAAAGATAAGGCTGAAGCGTTTGCAACCATCTTCAGCCAGAAGTGCAGAGGAGATGATCCATCTCGGCCTCCTCCCGATATCCCCACTATCACAGAAGCCAGTCTTCAGTCAATTCGATTCACTCCATGTTAGCTGAGTGTACTGGATACAACAAAGGCTATGGGCCCTGACAACATCTCGGCTATAGTGCTGAAGACTTGTGCTCCACAACTAGCCGCGCCTCTAGCCAAGCTGTTCCAGTTCAGCTACAACACTGGCATCGACTAATGTGGAAAATTGCCCAGGTATGTCCTCTCCACAAAAAGCAGGACAAATCCAATCCAGCTAATTACCACCACATCAGTCTACTCTCAAACATCAGAAAAGTGATGGAAGGTGACATTGACAGCGCTATCAAGCGGCACTTACTCACCGATGCTCAGTTTAGGTTCCACCAGGTCCAAACATGGACAAAAGAGCTGAATTCCAGAGGTGAGGTGAGAGTGACTGCCCTGGTCATCAAGGCAGCATTTGACCAAGTGTGGCACCAAGGAGCCCCAGTAAAATTGAAGTCAATGGGAATCAGGAGGAAAACTCTCCAGTGGCTGGAGTCATACCTAGCACAAAGGAAGATGGTAGTGGTTGTTGGAGGCCAATCATCTCAGCCCCAGGACATTGCTGCAGGACCTCCTCAGGGCAGTGTCCTAGGCCCAACGATCTTCAGCTGCTTCATCAATGACCTTCCCTCCATCATAAGGTCAGAAATCGGGATGTTTACTGATGATTGCACAGTGTTCAGTTGCATTCGCAACCCCTCAGATAATAAAGCTGTCCGTTCCTGCAAGACCTGGACAACATCCAGGCTTGGACTGATAAGTGGCAAGTTACATTCACGCCAGACAAGTGCCAGGCAATGACCATCTCCAACAAGGGAGAGTCTAACCACCTCCCCTTGACATTCAACAGCATTAACTTCGCCGAATCCCCCACCATCAACATCCTGGGGGTCACCAATAACCAGAAACTTAACTGGATCAGCCACATATGTACTGGAGCTATGAGAGCAGGTCAGAGGCTGGGTATTCTGCGGCAAGTGACTCACCTCCCAACTCCCCAAAGCCTGTCCACCATCTACAAAGCACAAGTCAGGAGTGTGAAGGAATACTCTCCACGTGCCTGGATGAGCGCAACTCCAACAACACTCAAGAAGCTCAACACCATCCAGGACAAAGCAGCCCACTTGATTGGCACCCCATCCACCAACCTAAACATTCATTGCCTTCACCACTGGCACACCGTGGTTGCAGTGTGTACCGTCTATAGGATGCACTGCAGCAACTCGCCAAGGCTTCTTCGACTGCACCTCCCAAACCCGCAACCTCTACCACCTAGAAGGACAAGGGCAGCAGGCACAAGGGAACAACACCATCTGCACGTTCCCCTCCAAGTCACACACCATCCTGACTTGGAAATATATCCTCGTTCCTTCATCGTCGCTGAGTCAAAATCCTGGAACTCCCTACCTAACAGCACCGTGGGAGAACCTTCACCACATGGCTGCAGCGGTTCAAGAAGGTGGCTCACCACCACCTTCTCAAGGGCAATTAAGGATGGGCAATAAATACTGGCCTTGCCAGCGATGCCCACATCCCATGAATGAATAAAAAAAGGTCAAAGCATCTGGAGTCAGGGGGCAAGTAGCAGAATGGATAGCAAGCTGGCTACAAAACAGAAAACAGAGATTAGGTGTTAAAGGTAGTTACTCAGACCGGCAAAAGGTGGTAAGTGGTGCTCTACAAGGATCGGTGCTGGGAACATTGTTGTTCACCATATACATAAACTATTTGGACTCGGGAATCAGAAGTACAATTTCAAAATTTGCGGACAGCACCAAATTGGGGGGGGGGTATAGTTAATACTGAGGAGGACTGTGGCAAAATACAGAAAGATATTAATGAACTTCCAGAATGGACATGTAATTGCCATTTAAATTTCAATATAGATAATTGTGAGGTGGTACATTTTGATTGGAAGAATAAGGAGGCCACATACCCCATGGAAAATAAGATTCTAAACGGGGTAGAGGAGCAGCAGGATTTAGGGGTACAGATACACAAATCACGAAAAGTAGCAACAAAGGTTAATACGACCTTAAAATGGAAACCAAGCACTGGGGTTCTAGAGGGATAGAATTGAAAAGCAGAGAAGTTATGCTAAACTTGTACAGAACCTTGGTTAGACCACAGTTGAGTACTGCGAACAGTTCTGGTCTCCACACTATAAAAGATATAAAGGTACTGGAGATGGTGCAAAAAATATTTACTAGGATGATACCAGAAATGAGAGGTTATACCTATCAGGAAAGATTGAACAGGCTGGGGCTCTTTTCTCTAGAAAGAGAAGGGTGACGTGATAGAAGATTATGAAAGGGTTTGAAAGGGCAGTCATAAAGAAGATGTTTCCACTTGAGGGGGAGACCAGAACGAGGGGTCATAAATATAAGATAGTCACTAACAAATCCAAATGGCGATCTCAGGAGAAATTTCTTCACCCAGAGAATGGTAAGAACATGGAACTCATTATCACAAGTAGTTAAGGCGACTAGCATAGATGTGTTTATCTAGCTTCCTTTAAATGCATGAGGGAGAAAGGAATAGAAGGATACATTGATAGGGTTCGATGAAGAAAGATGGGAGGAGGCTCACGTGGAGCATAAACACCAGCATGGACCTGTTGGGCCAAATGGCCTGTTTCTGTTCTGTACATTCTTTGTAACTCCTCATCAAATTATGACAGGACGAGTTTTGCGAACCTCAGAGCAGCTTACCTGCGCTGACTTATCCAGACCACAACACTAGGCCCTTGCACAAGAAACCGATGTTAAACAGTTAATTGAACAATTGGCGCAGGTAAATCAGTTTGCAACATCCAAAAGGGCAAACAAGATGTACTTTGATTCAAAAACACTCCCCACAGAATGGGATGAAGGCCAACAAGTAATGGTCAAAGCTTTCAATCAAATGGGCCCCTTTTCCGCTGCATTCCAGGGGCCACATTATATAATGGACAAGGCAACCCCTCAGTCTACAAGGTGGTGCTAAGTCCTAAGAAAGAGAAATGGTTTCACATTAACCAGCAAAAGCCCTTCCCGGCAAATGCACCTGGTATTAAGGATCCTCCTAACCCAGTTGGCACATGTACACCCACCAAAATCATTTGAAGTGAACTCCCATTGTGTTCGGATGACCGTGAACCCCAATTGCCAGTGGGATAACCATCTCAGGAGAGGGCCCTGAGGCCGTAACCAAGGCCTCAGGCTGATTCCCCAGGCCTAGGTTGTACAGGGGAAGTCCCAGACAACCAAGGAGCTGGGAAAGGAAAAGAAAAGGAATTAATTTGATTAAACCATTAAGCAGATATTAACAAAGAGCAAATTTGATCGTTTTCTTGCTATTTTTGTGTATAGAGATCCTAACACGATCGCCAGTATAACTGCCCTTCTCCTTCTGACAACTGACAAGAGCCGCTCCTTTAACAGAGATCAAATGGGATTGTAATATAACTGTCTATACAAGTGAAAAGGCAAAACTATAACTCTCTAGGAAAAAATCCTATCAAGGTGAAAAGGAGGAGTGGGGTACGTGTCACGTGCCGGTGTACCGACAATGGGAATCAGAAAGCTAGAAAATGGTGCGGAGCTCGGCCTTACCACTGGTCTTGCAAGCTAGTGGGAAGAATAGGAATCCCATATGTGGGGGATTTAAGTGGAAAGCCCAGATGGTTAGAACAATCCCTGAACTGGCCACGGCATACAGGCTGGTGTGGTTGCAAGCCAGACAGCAAGGTATCGTATTGTTGGAAGCCCATTATAAGGACAGTGTATGAAAGAACTCATATGGTGATTAAGAATGACACTGAGCAAGCAAAACCTGAAACTAAAACTCCCCACAAATCTTATAAATCTGGCTCCAACTGTCCCGTGGTTAAGCAGGAGGGCCCCAATAATGGGTTACTGGTGACCAGAATGCATGAAGCATTATAATATGATGTACGATTTGAAATTGTTCTAGTGTTGTATGATTTATCAAGTGTATCCTTTCCCAAGAGATTGTGCCAACCTGAGAATGTAGAATTGCATGACCTCATGATAAGAGAATTGGTCCGAGATTTTAGTCAAAGAAACGCAGGGAAGGACCTAGATGAAAAATGGTCACCAGAGATGGGAACTCTGGAGAGGGAACCAGTAATTAACCCTTTGCCAGCTAGTCACAATGATGTTGGCAATAACAATACACACAGGAGGGAAAGGAGAGGATTGGGGGAGTGCACTGGAATAGGTGCCGCTGCTGGAACTGCACATTTGAATTTCTTTAAATTGTAAATATGTGAGAAATTGATTGGAGAGCAGCCCACGGCAATAGGTATAAACGATGAATGAAAGTGGACGTTCATTATCATCATCATGCCCACTGGAGGGACGACTGATGGATTTTGGACTTTTTAAAATACCAGTTTTAAGGAAACTAAAAAGAAACCCTGGATTGCTCAAAAAGCAGAATTTGATTAGAAGTATTAACAACAAAGGATAGAACACAGAATGGTTAACCTAACTGCTTAGAAGGCTAACAGGCAATATCCTTTCGCGGAGATAAGGGTCGAGGTTGAAGATGACAGCTGCCCAGCTAGACTTAGAACAACTGAGAGAACATTAGAAACCTGCTTTTGCACATGATGAGAGCGAAAAGCAAAGGTGGGGGTGGGGGGGAACGGAGAGCGAGGGGGAGGGAGGGACCTACGGGAGGAGTTGCACCTACAATCAACGAACTCCATCAAACGCTCCCTCCATCCCTCCCTCCACTCCATCCCACCCTCCATCCCTGGATTCAAAATAATGCACCTGGCCCAAATGCTCTGGAAGATTATTCTTCAGCTACATTAAGTCAAGATGCCCCAGATGCGGTCAGCTTTTTTTAAAAACATAGTTCACAAGACTTATCAGAATTTCCGACATTATGATAAGGCACCCAGTGCACTCAGTGTCTCTCCAGATGGGATAGGGCAAAACCTCTCTGTTTTTGCCTCTTTTGTTGGAGGTAACCTTGTTAGCCTCTCGTCTCCCTTTCCAAGTTACAGCTTCCACCTGCTCTTCCACCCTTTCTTCCTCTAACTGGGAATGTGAGTGGAGGTTTGACATACTTTAAGATGTTTTACATAGCTTTAATTTAGATTAAAAAGGAATCACTCAACTGGGAGATTTAATGAACTCTCTTTATTATACATGCAGGACTACACACCTCATTGCTCATCCTTTCTTGGAGTTTACAGACATCACATGGTTCTGTTGTTTACCTATCTTGTTTTAATCATCCTGTTCTGACATGGTTATTGCTCTTGTTGCACTCTATTTATTTGCTGAAAATTATAAAATTAAAAGAACTTTTAAAATACAAACCAAAAATAATTAAATACACTAAGGATTCAAGAAAAATAATAAAAAAGAGGGGGCATGATGTGGATGAATTATTGTATGTGCAAATGAAGGGGAATTAAAATTTCAGGGGGGAGAATTCTCACCAGCAATATGCAAGAATATTTGTTCCATGTTCAGCTTTGTTATTTTTGGTACTATATGCCTGAAAAATTAAAGCATAAACCCAGCTTCATTATGTTAAATGGAGTTGAAACTGAAATAATGAATCTGCCATTTTAAACAGTATACCCTGTATGGATCAAAGTAGTTGATGAGCATCAAACTCTGCACAAACTAAAAATAATAAAGCTGTGTCAGAAGCATTTGGATACTGCATTGCTGAGTGTGTTCAATTTAAAAGCAGCCATTTTATTCACTTAAAGTGAGTTCTATGAAATACAAGGAGGCTCTGGGTTTATACCAACTGATAACCAAACACATTCTCCAAGCTTTCTTTACTTTGAGTAACTACCAGAGTTAATTTTGAGAAATACCTGTTCTTACACTTTGCTCTGCCTCCTGTTATACCACCCAAGAGAAAAAGTAATAACTTGAATTGATTATGAGACAGCAATCTCATCAAGGTCTTCAGATGATGTTATAAAATGAAGAGCAAAGCTGTTTCTAACCATTAGTTCAATCTGAGATGAAATTTCAAGCTTGTAATTACTCTCATGCATGTCCTTTTTTTTAAAAATACTTTATTATATTTTACCGTTCAAGAAAGTTTTAACCTTGGGAGGGTTTTTAAAAAAAAATTCAAAACTGCCAGTGACGACAGGAATATGGACGTCCAAGTGAACTCTGTATAATCAATGTATGACATTCAAAGTATCAATGAGTGCAGTCTAATCACTAATTTTAATCTAGTGATAATCAATATCCTAATCAACTGTGAATTATTAGTTTCTGGTCATGACAGTGGTATATAAAGAGATTGAACAACATCAAACAGAAAGGGTTAATAAGCTTGCCTTTTTAAGCCTCGCTGGCCCACTGCCAACTTCTGGCACCCTAGATTCGGTGGACACCTATCATTCTTGCAGCAACAGGAGACGGATGAACCCCTTAGGGCCATCCCATCTCGTTTGACTGGCTAAACCTCAACCCTGGGAGATCCTCGGGAGATATCTAAATGATGTAAAGGGGTAGAGATAAAAGCCACCGTCTCTGCCCTCTTTTTCTTCTCCTTTGTGCCAGGGATAGCTGCACACATACTGGCATCTCCCAGTCAATCTCTATTATAAAATTTTATCCTTTAGAATTGTTGATTAGCCCGAGAGTGAAGACATTCAGGTACGCTTCAATAAAAACCACAAATGGAAATAAGGTGTCACTAGACAGCAAGCAGGAGTGGGAACTCTGGTAAATGTTTTCCCCTCACCCTAGCCAAGGAGGGGAGGCCAAAGCCTATTGGAGCACCGTAACTGAGATTAGCTTACACAGCACTGACCTTCCTCGTCTGTATGGCTCAGCACCACACCAGATACTACCTTGTGCCATTGCAGAAGCACAGTGTATTTTTATTTAATTAGCTAACTTTGATTTTTTTTCACAAACCCAAGTAATTAGCACACTAACAAATAAACCTCTTACTTGCTCCAAATATCTGGGTCAAAATGCTTTTCTGATGGCTGCAATCTATGTTGTATGGAGTTTCGCCTGCTTTGTTAGGTCGGTACAGTAGACGTCCATCTTTAGGGTTTCTCAACAGCAATTCTGCTAATTTTCTGCTTCTCCCACGAATCGCTATGTGAAGTGGAGTGTCTCCCTTCTGAAACCATAAATAATGAAAACTTTAAGAAAAATATTTCCCAGTTCAGTTACATTGTGCCTTGCTAACCAGACTTCATTTAAAGACAAGTTTATATAAAAGGCAATCAGAACATGGGATTGATGTGTAATAGTTCAACATCCAACTATGCAAAAATTAAGATTTCATAGCAGATTAGTGTCATTAAAAAGCATTTATTGGTATCCAAATTCTGTGATTTTACTTTAAAAAAGACATACAATATAATTGTAAATAACTTCAGGCATATAAAGTACTCAAGCACTTTCAACGTTTACATGTGTGTTATTGAATGACATTTTCCAATCAGAAGCAGTATACTTATTGTAGCGGTACAAGTGTTGAACATCCAAATGCTCAGTCAAAAAAAATCAAACAAGCAGACTAAAATTTTCCAAAGCAAAATATTCACACATATATGTATCTTTAAGCACTAAAGTACATCAACACAAATGAGGGGCAGCACTTAACAGCTAAACAAGATATCTCCACTCACTCAGATATTATTTCCATTAATTTGCTTGAGTTTTGTTGGCCAAATAACCAATTACTCAGCCAGACAAATCAAATAATCTACTTCAATAAATTCACGAGATGGACAATTCGCCTGTGTGGAGTATGGCTGCACGTATTTAACCATATTTGTGTCAGTCCCAAACTAACTCTCAAATTTCTGCAGAATAATCCACAAATTCTACAAAAGTAACAAAACGATTAAACTGTAAAAAGTGTGAAGTCAGAGTTGTGATGAAACATAAAATAGAAAGTATGGCTAGATAGCAGTGGTGTAGGAAAATTAATGGCAGTTTGTTGAAGCAGGCAGGTAGTAAAAGTTAGGAAGCTATGTGAAACACAAATTCTCACACTGAACTCAAAAGATACCAACTTGATATACATGGATAAACCTCAACTATTTAGACAAAGTATACACAAATAATCTGCATAACATAAATTAATTCCAATTTTTAAAAAATTGTTCACACAGCAAAAGGCCCGAGCCCTGAATTTCCTCAGGGCCTACAAAGACCCCCTTAACTACAGTGGGATAGGACTTCGACATTCTAGCCAAAGGCGCTCCTGACTTTGTCAGAATACCCATGGTCAGAAAATTTACCAAAAAAATTGATTGTCCATGATAATATCAGCACAGCTTAGGGGTACTAGCTAGGTTGGGGCCAGGTGAGGAAATACTGGCGTAGACTGGGACCAAATGTTGGCAGGCCTAGATGAAGTGATCCACTGCCATAAGGCAATTGCCATTTCCAAATTTAGAGGTCCCCAATTCTGTAATCTGGCAAGTAATGTATGCCAGCTTCATGGAGGTTTACACAATGCTGTGAGCACTAGAGGATGAGCTGCCAGGAATTCCGCTGTGCATCACCCTGACAGCCCCACCTTCTTCCCCTGACGTCACCAGCAAAAGGGGTGGGAGCAAGAACTGCCCGCCTTCACTCAACCGGATCTTGCTCCAAAATTCACTTCCATACTCCCGGCTAAATAATATTCCAGCGTGCCCAAAATCTAAGTAAATTCGGGGCCCTGATTCTATCTATGCCCCATACTTTGTATCTGTTGATAGTAAAGAGAATGCACCATGGAATGTCAGCTCCAGCTTGAATTCTGATCAAGAGTTAGCAAGGTTTGATCCTAATTTAATTCCAAAATGCTTTCTTATAGCAATAGAACTCTAATTCACATTCAAACTCAGCGATTCACCCGAAGCTACTATATAAATCAGATTTGATCCAAACAAATATTCTAGTGGTAGTATTCTAGAAAAAACTCCTAACGGTAAGCAGACAGAAACAGGATATTTATGTAATCACAGAGGTGACCTGCACAGTGAAACAAAATTAAAGGTAAGGAAGCATCCATGCGAATTACTGATGCAATGAAAAACAGAAGTAAATTTAGTACAAATAAAAAGAAAAAAAACTCTAAATGCTGGAAAGTAGAGTTACTAATGCACATAACAGAGTTAGCATTGCGGTGAAAGCCCTGTAGCAATTTATGGTAGCTATGAAGATTGATTTAAATAACGGCTGCCATATAGAATTATGTAAAGAATTTAATCTCAAAGCTAAATGAAAAAATTACTGCCGTTCATCTTACCTCATCTTTATATCTCAAAAAAAGCACACTTTTTTTTTGTAAAACCCTAACTAATCCTCTACAACTGTATATTATGTGGTTTACCGTAGAATCTCAATTATCCACCCTCCTCTTACCTACATTCTCATTTCACAGGAGACTGGGAATTTGTCGACCACGCTGTAGGAAGCAGTGAGAGAGGAGCACAAACTGATCAACTGTTTAGGAGAATGGAACAGCTTCTTATATTTGATTTTCCCTAAATTAGTTCATTTTGTCAGCTCAAGAATAACTCAATAAAAAAATCTGAAAAGAAACAAAACTTGAGTGGGATATACAAGAGGCTCGTCTGGTTCCCTACACAGCTGATCAGCGCATTCTTCGTTCCAGTGGAACATCAATTACCCATCAATTTTCTTTATCTCTTCATTATGGCAAATAATCAAGGTTCCACTGCATTTGAATTTTCAATTTTTTTTAACCTTACTGAATTCGACTCCCACTCAGTAAAAAGCCCTGTACTGCAGATGAGAGCAGAATGAACGTGTTAAAAATGTCCACACAATATTTCTATGTAATATTCGTTTTCAATGCAAGTTTTACAACTTGTCTTAAAAGGTAACCATTGAAAATAATAGGACTTTACATTGCAAGAAGCTGTAGCATCAATGTTGCTTGTCAAATTACATGCAAAGGCAGTTGTTACCTTATCTGCTGCAGAGACTTTAGCGCCTTTATCCAGTAAAAGTTCAACTATCTCAATATTTCGTATTTTAGTTGCTTTAATGAGAGACGTCTCACCATCCTGAAGGTGCAAAAAAGATTTCATTCATTTAAAAAAATCAGTGACTAAAGTATTCTATAACCTACTTAACACTGCCATCCCCCCAGATGACAACATTGTCATATAGTATGCCTTTTGTGGAGTTGCAGCAATTCTCAAAGACTTGTCTACAAATAATTTAATAGAAACCACCCCAAAAAAAGAATCACCAATTAAATGGGGAAAAAGTGGGGAAAATATAACTAATCAACTAAGTTCACTTGTATTTAATCCCAGTTAATGAATGTTTCATTTGTAAATAGTATATCTCTCCGTAAACGCAATAGTTATACGTCAGTAAGTAACATAGTATTACAACTGAAAATGCTTTAAGGACGGTGTTCTGTTTTTCAGTATTATAATATGAAGTATCGGATAGTGCAGATGTCATGGCAATTCTTTGAACATTTCAAAAAAAAATTGTGATGAATTTTCTGTTGGTAGAAACATCAGTACCTGGAAATACAGAAAATATGTTTCCACTTAATGCACCCAGCATCACCATCAACTGTTCCCAGGCTGGGTATAGTAAAAGTGCAGTGTAAAACTTCCTTTTCACTTTCCCCAACTTCAGAAGAACATTCCTGTAGTGCAGCAGATTAATTATTCCATTTCCCGACTAGTTATCCTTGTGGCATCATGGAATGGTGGCTAATTTTGTGCAACAGGATCACACTCACTCAGAACGGGTTCAAAACTTTGCAAATTTATTCATTTAGGACAATTAAAGCCAGCATAAAAGGAGAATTTTACCAGCAGAAAGAGAATGTCACCCTATATGTACTAGACAGGTTCAAATCCAAATGAAACAACGGGCCAGATTTTGCTGGAGTGGGGCATCTTGCGGCGTACCCCATTCGTCAGACTTGTTCATGCACTTTTAGATTTTAACATTTTTTACAAAGTTGCTGGAAGTGTGAGCTGATAACGGTGCTGCGAGGGCAACAAGGCATCTGGGACCTTGGTGAACAATGGGACAAACGTGTATCTCCTTAACCAATGAGATTTAAGGATTGAGAAAGAAACAGAGGAAGGACTGAGAAGGGTGAATTAGAGTGGGGGAAATCAACGTTATTAATTACTAGACGTAACTTTCTGTGGCGCATTTAGAGGGCAATTAATGTGCAAATGCGGCAACTTCATGGAAATCACGGGAAGGTTAAGCGCGAGATGCCGTTTTCACGAAGCTAAACGCAGAGCAATACAAATTGGCCAGCAACTTGTGGCGAGTCGCAATTCACAGGGTATCTCTTCCTCGCTGCAAGTTGCTGGCCTATTTGTACATTAATAACTGCGTGCGTTGTTCACACGGCGTTATTTTTTCAGCAAAATCTGGCCCATAAATATTCTAATGAGCTGCAGCACCGACTTATGCCAAAAGTGATACAACCCAGCAATTACAATAATACAGGTCTCACAATGGCAAGCACACTCAATGATCCTCCAGGGGTCAAATTTGCCAGCATCATTTGGGTCAAGGGGAGGGAGAGAAGCAAAACCGATTGGGGAGGAGACCTTTCACATAATTCCAGGGCCGGCGCGGACACGATGGGCCGAAGGGCCTCTATCCGTGCTGTATGACTCTATGACTCTATAATAATCAAAATTAATTCATCAGATCTGTCAAGATGTCTGCAAATTGGACCTACCCTCCTGGAGGGAGGAGAGAAAGAAAAAGGTGACGATACCAAAGTAAAACAACCGTAGTACAATTTTGTACAGTATCAATTCCAGGAAGTATCCAGTCATACCTTAATGCAGATTTCTGTGTCAGGATTGCACTGAAGAATATCCCTTACTACAGTTGCATTTCCTTTCTCCACAGCCCAGTATAAAGCAGTTTTATTATCCTAAAAACAATTTTAGAAGAAATTAAATAAATTAAAAGCTTCTAATTTCACTTGAAATTTTACTTTGCCATAGGGGGAAAAACATCTTTTCTTAGGAATAAACAACCCAATAATCAATTTTAAACAACCCAATAATCAATTTTAAACATCAGCCTTGGCTCAGTGGTAGCACTCTCGTCTCTGAGTAAGAAGGATGTGGGTTCAAGCCTCACTCCAGAGACATGAGCACATGTTCTAGGCTGACAATACAGTGCACTACAGTGCTGCACTGTCAGAGGAGTCTTCTTTTAGATGAGATGTTAAACCAAGGTCCCATCTGCTTTCTCAGGTGAACATAAAAGATCCCATAGTACCTTTTCAAAAGAACAGCAGGAAATTTCTCCCGGTCCTGGAGAACATTTATTCCTCAACCAACATCACTGAATGCAGATTATTTGGTTATTTATCTCAATGCGGCTTGTGGGACCTTGCGGCTTGTGGGACCTTGCTGAACGCAAACTGGCTGCCACATTCCCTACGTTACAACAGTAACTACACTTCAAAAATACTTAATTGGCTGTGAAGTGCTTTGGGACAACCTGAATAAGTGAACGGCTATATAAATGTAGGTTCGTTCTTCTTTTCAAAACGTGCAATAGGACTACTCACTTTCCCAATCATGATCAAACACCCTGTAACATTTTAAACCACCAAAGTGCTCCACATATGAACAAGGTAGTTTCTATGATGACTGCATTCATCACAGCATATGGGGCAGGCACTGAAAAATTAGGAAATAATAAAAGCATTTAAGTTTAAACTTGGTGTTTCATCTCAAGCACCAGGGTAAGTTCACAAACATTTCAGGGAGAATTCAGAAAAGCATACAAGAACACAAAAAAGTATGGAGCAAGAAAGGTCATTTGACAATTAAGCCATCCCTTCTTCAGACCGTGCACAGTTGACCCTATCATTGGCTATAAGCCAAGACAATGTCCATCAGCTATCTACATCCATCATTTAACCTTCAAGAGAAAGCTCTGCAGAAATATGTCCTAGTCTCAAAAGGTGGTTGACTGGAACTCCAGAATACTTGTCCATGCTCACATTCCACTGTTCAACTCTGACCTGTTGCCTTCCACAAAGAACATTCTCCTCCTATTCAGGTAGCAGGACCATTAAGTCCCAGAAAGTATTCAATCATCTCAGTCTGCATTTATAATCTCTGATTTTGTGGACAGTTTTATTTTAAAAACATGTCCCCTCTAGTGTTCACTGTTAAAGCTAATTATCTCTACATCAGGGCCTTTACTAGTCTTGCAATAATCTATGCTTTAGACTTACCGTTCCCTTTATATCAATGTCAGCATATTTTTGCAGCAGAGCCCTCACAATCTCCACATGACCACCTTTAACAGCACCAATTAGAACAGTGTCACCACTCTGAAAAGAAAATGCACATACAACATGGTGAAAATTTCTTCCAGGAGCACAATTCCACGACAATGGGGAATTTAAAAAAAAGATAAGATTAAACATAGCATCAGAATTCTTGTGTAACTGCACAAACTAAAGTCAGATTGAGCAAAGTTTAAACCAACTTTTGGTAAAACTTTGCTGCAAGAACTCTGCAAGCCATTCATTTGGTTGTTGATTTTTTTGTTTTAAGTACACAAATACTCAACAAAAATCCCTGCCAATCACAAGGTGAGCTCCTGATCTCAACTGTACTATTGTGATGAGGTGTTTCCCCAGAGAAGGGGGAAAAAAAATCAAAGAGCCAGTCACCCCCATCAACTGTTGTGGATTTCCATGCAACAGCCTACACAAAAGCATTAAGAGATGCCCAGCCAATCTGCTTGGGAAGGGATAGCGTGGCACAGGAGCAAAAAGATGGACAAGGAATCAAGACATTCTAAAACTGCAATATTACAATATCCCTTAGTAGAAAGTTTCAATAATAATATGAAGAACTTATGGTTCCAAATTACCATCAAAACCATGAAGGGAATTTTTATGACCAGAACCCTTTAATAAAATACTAGCTACAAACTCCTGGGAAATAAAGTACCAAGATCCACATTTCAGGGTTTAGGATTACAAATTTTAGTTTGTGAAAATTTGAATCAACATTGTTAACCTCAAGTAAAATTAACTGAAAACATACAACTAGAAAAAATACTAAATACAAACCCTGTCAGGGATGTTGACATAAGTACCAGCGTCCAACAGATCCTGAACAATCTCGACATGACCTTCCTTGGCAGCAATCATCAAAGCTGTATTCCCATCTTTATCAGTCAGATTGACATTTGGATTGCGATTTAGCAATTCCTTCACTCCCTCAGTGTAACCACCTTTAACTGCCACTATTAAGGCTGTCATAGAGTTCTACAAAAAGATGTGAAAAATTAGTGTCTTTTTAACAAAACTTAATACAAATAATACTTTTATAACATAGATGCCACAGTGTCATGTCCTCCTTTTGAGGAGCTGGTTAGTATATCGACGTATTAGTCTATCTCTTGTGGCATTGTACACAGGGAGTGAAGGCCAAGTGTAGTCTTCAGGTTGATCAGGGTTAGGGGATAGGGGATAATTGGACCAGGGCATGCAAATATAAGATTTTTAATAAGATAAAATAGAGAAGCCACATAATGCATGAAAAAAGCTTTGAAATTCCCTCCATTGCCACCTATTGTGATAAGGTTATCGTTAGTTAACATGGGTTTTGATGCCTAATACAAATTAAAATTTACAATAAAAATGTTAAAAATCTGAGCCAATAGAATGCAGTCAAAGGGCTGAACACTGCCCAGGAGGAGCAGAAGATCCACAAAAGCTGTGCAAACACAACACCCAGGGTGTCCCCCCCCCCCCTTGCTCCCCGCTATCACCAAGTTCCCTTCTCGGCCTCTCTCCCACTACCAAGCGGCCTTTTCTGGTGTGGCTGTTGCCTCTCAGAAATGATTCTGAATCTGTTGGAAGGCTGACAGGGCACACAGGAGAACTCCTCAGTCTTGAACCTGACCAAGTTACGGGATGCAATAGGGAACCTGCAGATGGTGAGAAGAGGTGCAAGGAACAGGCTGAGAGTCAGGGCTAGCTGGGAGAAAGAGCAACAGGGCACAAAACGTTAAAACAATGGCTATTAGTCAACTAGACTGCAGGTGTGTGTGAAATGAGAGAGAGAGAAAGAGAGAGAGAGAGAGAGAGAGAGAGAGAGAGAGAGAGAGAGAGAGAGAGAGAGAGAGAGAGAGAGAGAGAGAGAGAGAGAGAGCTGGATAGATATAGGTACTTATGCAAGCATGGGGCAAGGCAATGCATACTAGTGGGAGGTAAGATGAAAGAGATGGGCCAGAGCCAAACTAAAAGCCAGCTAGGCAGGAAGTAGTGGGGGGTTAGTATTATTTACTTGCTCAGAGGCGATATAATTATTATTACAAAGGTAAAAATAAAATATATTAATTGAGAAACAACAGTACTAGGGCCAACCATCTTCAGCTGCTTCATCAATGACCTTCCCTCCATTATAAATGTCAGAAATGGGGATGTTCACTAATGATAACATCCAGGCTTGGGCTGATAAGTGGCAAGTAACATTCGCACCAGACAAGTGGCTGGCAATGACCATCTCCAACAAGAGAGTCCAACCACCTCCCCTTGACATTCAACGGCATTACCATCACCGAATCCCCCACCATCAACATCCTGGGGGTCACCATTGACCAGAAATTTAACTGGACCAGGCACATAAATACTGTGGCTACAAGAGCAGGTCAGAGGCTGGGAATTCTGTGGCAAGTGACTCACTTCCTGATTTCCCAAAGCCTTTCCACCATCTACAAGGCACAAGTCAGGAGTGTGATGGAATACTCTCCACTTGCCTGGATGAGTGCAGCTCCAACAACACTCAAGAAGCTCAACACCATCCAGGACAAAGCAGCCCGCTTGATTGGCACCCAATCCACCACCCTAAACAGTCAATTCCTTCACCACCGGCGCACTGTGGCTGCAGTGTGTACCATCCACAGGATGCACTGCAGCAACTCACCAAGGCTTCTTCGACAGCACCTCCCAAACCAGCGACCTCTACCACCTAGAAGTACAAGGGTAGCAGGCACATGGGAACACCACCTGCACGTTCCCCTCCAAGTCACACACCATACCGACTTGGAAATATATCACCGTTCCTTCATCGTCGCTGGGTCAAAATCCTGGAACTCCCTACCTAACAGCACTGTGGGAGAACCTTCACCACACAGACTGCAGTGGTTCAAGAAGGTGGCTCACCACCACCTTATCAATGAGCAATTAGGGATGGGCAATAAATGCTGGCCTTGCCGCATCCCATGAATGAATAAAAAAAGTCTAGAGGCCTTAGGAGTGGGTGAAAAGACCAGGAGAAGCAGGTAGGAACCTGACTTATCTTTTTAATTTTAGAAGGGACACATTGTAAAAGAAATGACAGCCATCCGTGGCTAAGTAAAGAAATTAAGGATAGTATCCGACTAAAAACAAGGACATATAAGGTAGCCAAACTTAGTGGGTGGATAGAAGATTGGGAAGTCTTCAAAAGACAGCAAAAAGTAACTAAAGAATTGATTAAGAAAGGGAAGATAGATTATGAAAATAAATTAGCAAAAAATATAAAAACAGATAGCAAGAGTTTCTCCAGTTACATAAAAAGAAAAAGGGTGGCTAAGGCAAACGTAGGTCCCTTAGAGGATGAGACTGGGAAATTAATGGTGGGAAACATAGAGATGGCAAAAATGCTGAACAAATATTTTGTTTCAATCTTTAAGGTAGAGGACACTAAGAATATCCCAACATTGGACAAACAGGGGGCTCTGGCGGGGGGTGGGGGGGCGGGGAGGAGCTAAATACGATTAAAATCACTAAGGAATTGGTACTCAGTAAATTAATGGGACTCAAGGCGGATAAATCCCCTGGATCTGATGGCTTACATCCTAGGGTCTTGAGGGAAGTGGCAATAGGGATTGTGGATGCTTTGGTAATAATTTTCCAAAAGTCTCTGGACTCGGCAAAGGTCCCGGAAGATTGGAAAACTGCTAATGTAACACCCTTATTTAAAAAGGGTAGTAGGCAGAAGGCTGGAAATTATAGACCAGTTAGCCTAACATCTGTGGTGGGTAAAATTTTGGAGTCTATTATTAAGGAGACAGTAGCGGAACATTTGGATAAACATAATTTAATAGGACAAAGTCAGCATGGCTTTACAAAGGGGAAGTCATGTCTGACAAATTAGCTTGAGTTCTTTGAGGACATAACGTACAGGGTGGATAAAGGGGAACCAGTGGACATAGTGTATTTAGACTTCCAGAAGGCGTTCGACAAGGTGCCACATAAAAGATTATTGCTCAAGATAAAGAAGCACTGGATTGGGGGTAATATTCTGGCATGGGTGGAGGATTGGTTATCTAACAGGAAGCAGAGAGTTGGGATAAATGGTTCATTCTCGGACTGGCAACCAGTAGCCAGTGGTGTTCCGCAGGGGTCGGTGCTGGGTCCCCAACTCTTTACAATCTATATTAACTATTTGGAGGACGGGACAGAGTGTAACGTATCAAAGTTTGCAGGTGATACAAAGATGGGAGGGAAAGTGGAGAGTGAAGAGGACATAAAAAACCTACAGGGGGATTTAGACAGGCTGGGTGAGTGGGCGGAGATTTGGCAGATGCAATACAATATTGGAAAATGTGAGGTTATGCACTTTGGCGGGAAAAATCAGAAAGCAAGTTATTATCTTAATGGCGAGAAACTGGAAAGTACTGCAGTACAAAGGGATCTGGGGGTCCTAGTGCAAGAAGATCAAAAAGTTAGTATGCAGGTGCAGCAGGTGATCAAGAAGGCCAACGGAATGTTGGCTTCTATTGCTCGGGGGATAGAATATAAAAACAGGGAGGTATTGCTGCAGTTATATAAGGTATTGGTGAGACCGCACCTGGAATACTGCATACAGTTTTGATCTCCATACTTAAGAAAAGACGTACTTGCTCTCGAGGCAGAACAAAGAAGGTTCACTCGGTTAATCCCGGGGATGAGGGGGCGGACAGATGAGGAGAGGTTGAGTAGATTGGGACTCTACTCGTTGGAGTTCAGAAGAATGAGAGGCGATCTTATTGAAACATATAAGATTGTGAAAAGGCTTGATCGGGTGGATGCGGTAAGGATGTTCCCAAGGATGGGTGAAACTAGAACTAGGGGGCATAACCTTAGAATAAGGGGCTGCTCTTTCAAAACTGAGATGAGGAGAAACTTCTTCACTCAGAGGGTAGTAGGTCTGTGGAATTTGCTGCCCCAGGAAGCTGTGGAAGCTACATCATTAAATAAATTTAAAACAGAAATCGACAGTTTCCTAGAAGTAAAGGGAATTAGGGGTTACGGGGAGCGGGCAGGAAATTGGACATGAATTTAGATTTGAGGTTAGGATCAGATCAGCCATGATCTTATTGAATGGCGGAGCAGGCTCGAGGGGTCGATTGGCCTACTCCTGCTCCTATTTCTTATGTTCTTAGAAGGCTGAAAGGCAGCAAGAGTCCTAAAATGGAGGGGAAAAAAAAGTTTAAAAATAAATTGGCAAAAAAAAAAATCGAAGTGGTGGCACAGGCTGGATCCAGCATTTAACACAAATCACAACAAAGATTTGGTGTTCATTTCCTGGGCACTTTGTATCAGGGCCACTCTTGAGGATGTGAGAAATTGGAAACCCATTTCAGAAAATAATCTAAAGTAGAGATGCCAATGTCGCTGGAATACGAGCAGAAAGGGCAGAACTAACCCAAAAACATGGCAATGGGGTTTTCTTTGAGCCTGTAGGTCTAAAACAAACCCTACTTTTGTCCTGGCCCTTTTCTCATTGAACACATCAACCCAGAGAATTTAATTTAGCTTTTAAATAAATCTCATTCTTAAATAGATTATTTTTAAATTGAAAGTAACATACAGTGAGGCCTTCTCCATAAACACTGTGGGTATGATAGAGAAAGACAGGTTTATGTTTTTATGAAGTGATTTAAACTATTAGACACTAATGCCCTTCTTTCCTGTGTTTGTAACAATCCGTTGGTTTTGTACTTTTGCTTGACAATTGGTGACTGTTCACAGGTAGTGTTGGTATCTCTGTAGTCATATTGTAGGCAATCAGTATCATTCACTTAAGTGATATGATGCTTTATTTATTTGAGCTCAGCAGGTTTTTTTTGCCTCACACACATTTTGCACGCGAGATGAAGTGTGACACTCGAGTCTGACGAATGTGTGCTAGGTGCAAAATCTTTAAATGTACTAGTGAATTTTCATTGCAGTGCTCATGGGCAAAACTTTTAAAATTGGTGTCTCAGTCTTGTGCCACATTCAAATTCATTCCACATCATAAAGGACAAGGTCTGGGCCTGTTACTTAGCAGTTTTAGCACGCTGAAAATAAAGCAACTTAAAAGCCTGCAAGAAACTAGTATTCGAATTCCTCCACCTCCCAACATATGTGCTTCCTTTGGCAACTTTCTTGCAGCATAGAATCCTTTATACAATTATAACTTTTCCCTGTCCACTGGCTAGTTTCTAATCTTTAACAAAAGATGCATGTTTTCCATTAGTAGAATAACGTTCATCCACTTAAAGCGCATGGTTATAATGAATGAAATGTTAATTGACAAGTTTAAAAAACTACCCTATTCTCCAAGCTTGTAACTTTCTTCCCCCAAATTGGCTGAAACTTTCCTTGCCAAATTTGAATGAAGATCCCAAAGTTAAAAACGCCAGATTCAGGCATCATTGCAAGTATGTGCAAATTTCTCTAAAAGAATGCTTTGAAAAAAGTCAGATTGCAATTTTATTTTTAAGAAACTTCAATTGGGTATTCAGTGATTTTTATTCCCTGTAAATAACTTACAAATTCCTCACTCAAATGGACCAGGCAAATGATTTCAAAATTCAATTCTCATGTAATCCACTTGAGAAAATATTATTTAATTTGTATTCGAGCCAATTTAGAGCCAGGTTTCCAGAAATGGAAAGGATGGCTAAGATTATTGTTCTAGACAGTTTTTGTTTCTTTCTTCCTGTATATTAGGTGGCGTTATAAGGTCCAAACAGAGACGGTAGTAACTAGGACAAATTCTCACAAAACAGACTCCAGTGGTTACCGGATGCAAGAAATATATGGCAAAAATTATACCAGAGTAGCAACAGGCAAGTCACAGTCCCATAATTTGATGCATGTTGCAACATACTTAATTCAGCAGGAATGGGTAACTTCAAATTTGAACAAGGGACAGAGTTCTAGGAGACAATACTGTCTACGAAAGAGTTCTGCAGGCAGCAGACAGGGTGTGTAAAGCTTTCCTATCAGTATTCTGCAGACTATTTGGACCAATGTTTAGGTGGTACCACAACAGCTACACCTAACTCTCAAAAAAATAGCTTGCATGAAGAACTATATTTAATGTTAAATGTTATTTACATGTCCTTATACTACATGCATTAGAAGGAATTTGCCAATCAAACCTAGATTAGGTGTTTCTCAGCCAAAGAAAGTCTATCTTTACTACATTCATGCAACTCCTAATGACCAATGTAACACCAATGGAAGAGGGTTGAGACAGATAACCTCCCCAAGAAGAGAAGGTGACAAAAACAAACAAAATTGGAGGAGGGGGGAATTGCATAGAATGTACAGCACAGAAATAGGCCATTTGGCCCAACAAGTCCATGCCAGTGTTTAAGCTCCACATGAGCCTCCTCCCTCCCTACTTCATCTAATCATATCAGCATATCCTTCTATTCCTTTCTCTCTCATATGTTTATCTAGCTTCCCTTAAACACATCTATGCTAGTCACCTCAACTACTTCTTGTGGTAGCGAGTTCCACATTCTAAACACTCTCTGGGTAAAGAAGTTTCTCCTGAATTCCTTTTTGGATTTATTAGTGACTATCTTATATTTATGGCCCCTAGTTCTGGACTCCCCCACAAGTGGAAACATCATCTCTACGTCTACTCTATCAAACCCTTTCATAATCTTAAAAGGCCTCTATCAGGTCACCCCTCAGTCTTCCCTTTTCTAGAAAAAAAGAGACCTAGCCTGTTCAATTTTTCCTGATAGGTACGATCTCAGTTCTGGCATCATCCTAGTAAATCTTTTATTCACCTTCTCCAGTGCCTGTATATCCTTTTAATAATATGGAGACCAGAACAGTTTACAGTCCTCAAGTGTGGTCTAACCAGGGTTCTATACAAGTTAAAAATAACTACTTTACTTTTCAATTCTATCCCTCTGGAAATGAACCCCAGTGCTTGGTTTGCATTTTTTTTTAAATGGCCTTATTAACCTGCATTGCTACTTTTAGGTGATTTATGTATCTATACCCGCAGGTTCCTCTGCTCCTCTACCCAATTTAGACTCTTATTTTCCAAGGAGTATATGGCCTCCTTAGTCTTCCTTCCAAAATGTACCACCTCGCATTTATTGAAATTCATATGCCAATTACATGCCCATTCTGTAAGTTTATTCATGTCTTCCTGTATTTTGTTGCAGTCCTCCTCAGTATTAACTATACCCCACAATTTGGTGTTGTCTTGAAATTTTGAAATTGTGCTTCCGAGTCCAGAGTCCGAATTGGTTATGTATGTGGCGAACATCAGTGGTCCCAGCACTGATCCTTGTGGAACACCACTTCCCATCTTTTGCTAGTCTGAGTAACTAACTTTAACCCCTACTCTGTTTTCTGATTTATAGCCAGCTTGCTATCCATTCTGCTACTTGTCCCCTGACTCCACATGCTCTGACCTTAGTCATGAGCCTACTATGCTGTACCTTATTGAAGGCCTTTTCAAAATCCAAATATATTACATCTACTACATTACCCTAGTCTAACCTTTCTGTTATTACTTCAAAAAATTCAATAAGGTTGGTCAAACATGACATTCCCTTTTGAAATCCGTGCTGACTATTCTTTATTATATTTTTGAATTCTAGATGTTTTTCTATTACATCTTTGAGTAAGGATTCCATTATCTTTCCTATCACAGACGTTAAGCTAATTGGTCTATAGTTCCTTGGACTTGTTCTATCTCCCTTTTTAAAAATAGGAACAACATTAGCTGTCTGCCAGTCCTCTGGCAGTATTCATTTTTCTAATGTGTATAAATGTATGTAATATAAATATATACGCTAGCTCTTCCCTAACAAATATGCGGGGATGCAATCCATCCAGACCAGGGGCTTTATCCTCTCTAAGTATGATTAATTTATTATCTCCTCCCTTTCTATCTTAAATGTCTTTATATCTTTTTTGAGCTAGTCTTCTAATGTCATGCCCACAATGTTAGTCTGCCTCGTAAATACTGAGGCAAAGCAATTATTTAATATTTCTGCCATTTCATTATCATTACCTGTGAGTTTATTGTGTGTATCCCTTAGTGGCCCTATCCCCATCCTGATTTTTCTTTTGTTATTTATGTGTCTGTAGAATACTTTACTATTTTTTGATATTCCTTGATAATTTAATTTAGTGGCTTCTTTTTGCCTTTCTAATTGTTTTTTGACTTCTTTCCTAACCTTTTCATATTCCTTTTTGTTATCCTTTCCTTTCTTATCTATGTACATAGATAATACTTAGCAGGCACCTTTTTCTTCAGTTTCAATTCTGCCCTTTTTAAAAAAATCATCCAATGTGTGTCATTACTGGCCAGTTTCTTCTTGCTTTTTAGCAGGATATATTTCACCTGGACTCTACTGATTAAATGTTTCCCACTGCTGTTCCATTTCTTTGTTGGTCAGTGAACTTTTCCAGTTTATTTTCCCTAATTCCATTCTCATCCCCTGAAAATCAGCTGTTATCCAATTTATTACTTAAGTCTTTGTCTTACTTATGTCCTTCTCAAGGTTTACGATAAAGATTATGTTGTGATCGCTATTGCCTAGATATTCCTCTCTTATCTGTTCTGCTTCAGATCCAGGGTGCTTCCTGTCTTGTTGGGCTTTTTACATACTGGGTAAGAAAGGAGTTCTGCACACATTATAAAAACTCCATTCCCTGTACCCCTTTACCAACCTCTTCTTGCCAGTTTATTTGGGGATAGTTAAAATCTCACATGATTATTATTCAATGTCCTTTACTCATTTCACATATTTCTTCCTCCACCTCCTTTCTACTATTAGGTGGTCTGTAGTACACCCTATTAGCATGATCGATCCCTTATCTTTTATTTCAATCCATTTGGATTCTATTTCTATCCTTCTCTTAGTTATGTCCCTTTTTTCTATTGCCATTGTTATCTCTAATTAGTACAGTTACTCCACCACCCTCTTCTTCCTTCCCTATCCTTTCTGATTATGTTATAACCTGCAATATTTAGTTGCCAGTTCTGTTCTTTATGTAACCATGTTTCAGTTATTCCTACTATATCTGGTTCCTCTCTAGGGATTATTGCCTCCAGTTCCCCAGTTTTATTTTGGATGCAGTGTACATTGCTGTACAGGCAGTTTAATTCATCTTTAATAGTTGTTCCTTTTACTTTTTTTTAAAACAGTCCTTTTATACTTCTGTTTTACAACTGCATTTGTTCTTTGACTGTTTGTTATCTTTATTCCTTACCCTGGTCTGACCTTTACACTCATCTCCTGTTCCTTTTATCGTTAGACTTTTATTATTGCTACCAGATCTCTCCCCCCATCTTGCTGGTTTAAAGCCTTATGCACCGCCCTCAGGAAGTGCCTGAGCCCCAAGCATCTGAAAAAAGATTAACGCCTTACTTGGGTAGATGATTCACAACCACAGGCACTAAAAGATAATCAACTTACAGTAGATCAAGTTCAAAATACCATGACTCCATAAGGACCAATTTTCAATACCACAAAACCATTCAAAACAGAAGAAAATGAATAGCTTTAAAGACTTAGCAAGGAACAGTCTGTACAGCAGATAGAGCAATTTGAAAGCAAATCAGAAAAATTCAACAATGTTACTTACTGTAGTAATATTTTAGTTTAGTAGCTAAGTTTTAAGCAGAAGTTAAAGAAGTACTCACTACTTCGCTGGGTTTGCCATTTTGAATATTGCAATGTTTGCATTTTATCACTTGTTAAAGTTAATGTGGATAAAGATCCAGTATAATGTGGATAAATGTGAAGTTATCCACTTCGGAAGGGAAAACAGAAAGGCAGAGTATTATTTAAATGGTGATAGATTGGGAAATGTTGATATACAAAGGGACTTGGGTGTCCTTGTACACCAGTCACTGAAAGCAAACATGCAGGTGCAGCAAGCAGTTAGGAAGGCAAATGGTATGTTGGCCTTCATTGCAAGAGGATTTGAGTACAGGAGCAAGGATGTCTTACTGCAGTTATACAGGGCCTTGGTGAGACCACACCTGGACTATTGTCTACTGTTTCGGTCTCCTTACCAGAGAAAGGATATACTTGCCATAAAGGGATCCCTGGGATGGCAGGACTGTTATACGAGGAGAGATTGGGTCGACTCGGCCTGTATTCATTCGAGTTTAGAAGAATGAGAGGGGATCTGACTGAAACATATAAGATTCTGACAAGGCTAGACAGACTGGATGCAGGGAGGATGTTTCCCCTGGCTGGGGGGTCCAGAACGAAGGGTCACAGTCTCAGAATACCGGGTAGGACATTTAGGACTGAGATGAGGAGAAGTTTCTTCACTCAGAGGGTGGTGAACCTGTGGAATTCTCTACCACAGAAGGCTGTGGAGGCCAAGTCACTGAATATATTTAAGAAGGAGCTAGATAGATTTGTAGACACAAAAGGAATCAAGGGGTATGGGGAGAGAGCGGGAATATGGTATTGAGATAGAGGATCAGCCACGGTCATACTGAATGGCGGAGCAGGCTCGAAGGGCCGAATGGCCTACTCCTGCTCCTATTTTCTATATTTCTATTTACAATGACTACATCAGTGGATCATACTGCAAGGTCTGTGACACTCTTAACGTCAAGTCAAGCCAAATTGTGAGTACCAAATCATTAGAGCTATGCTACACTAAGTAATTTCTAGGTTGGAAAAATCATTTTTTCATAACCATCATAAATGTTAAACTTACAAAAAAAAACTTTTGTTTAACCTTCTGCACATTTCAAAACTCATTTTAAACATATATGTAGTGATAAAATTATTGAGAATACATACAGCTCCTTCTTGATCGACATCAGCACCCATTTCCAACAAATGCTTCACACACTCAAGATGACCCTTTCTGGCAGCCCATATCAATGGAGTTGTTCCATACTGAAAAAAGCACATCAGAAAAAGAAAAACTTCTTGCAAATATACTTAAGTTTTAAGTATCTTAAAAAGTTATTACATCTATAGGTTCTATAATTAACAAATGGGGCAGCACAGTACTGTTCACGACACAATTGTAAAGACTTGTTCAACATTTGATAAGTTAATATTTTCATCAATCATCTTCAGTTCCAATTGTACTGCCTCCCTGAAATCATGAATAGAATCCCTTCGTACACAAATAAATTTAAATAACTTTTGCAAGTAGACACAAGATTTGAAAATATTTGTTCTTTATAGTGCCACACATGAAAAACTGTGTGCGTTATTTACAGTAGTTTACATTTCAGTCATAGCCAACTACTTTTTTTAAATAAACCTCATTTGCACAAAAACTTCACTCAGTCTTGGCAGAAGTTCCATCAAAATCAATACTTTGCAAGAATTACTGCAGTAAGTTTGGCTATATATCCATTTGATAGATCTAATAATATTTGGAACTTAATGGAATTGAAAAAGTTATGTTATATAGTCTTTAAAAACAAATTGCTTAAACATATTCATTACAAAACAGGTTATCCACTATTTTTCCAATTAAGTTTCAAACCTTGGCAATAGCTTCTAGATTCAATTATTTTCAAAATAATTCATCTTCCATTTAAAAAAAATTATCTATTTATTTCAGAATGACTGAATCATCACATTAAATAACAGATAAAATTAGCTAATCCTTTCTCATTCTGAATGGATCACCCATAACTACCGATACATCACCAAAAACAGTTTGTTATCCCATCATCAAAACATGACAGTTAGTGGAGAAGATAGACCATTTTCCTTGTAAGATGTTCTTCATTCTTCCAATTAAAGTCTCCTCCACATACTGCAGCATCATTCCAGATTGGTAAGACCCCGAGGGACTTTGTCCCTTGAAGATGCGGATATTGCTATGACAATCACATACGACCTTCCTTTCCATGCACTATAAAAGAACGTACCCAACCCAGCTAGTCATTTTTCCCCCAGGGGAGGCAGTACATAGAAATAAATTCAAAATGTTCAATAATTGGATATATACTTGAAAAGGAAAAATTTGCAGGGCTATGGGCGGGACTAATTTTAGCTCTTTCAGAGTGCCGGCACAGGCACAATGGGCTGAATGGCCTCCTTCTGTGCTGTATGAATAATATGCAATACATATCATAACACAGAGTCTGCAGGCTCAGAAGGGTTTCACCTTAGTATGTGGAGGATGTAGGGAGAGGGACAGGAGGATGAGACAGGACAGGACAGAGATGAGGAGGTGCAGAGGAGGGAAGGAGAGTGGGAGAGGACAAAAAGGGGCAGAGGAGAAGGGGGTGATGGATGGGAAGAGCAGAGAGGAGAGGACTGCTGCTGGAAAATGACCTCACAGTTGGGGAGGGGGTTCTGTGGATGAAAAAATCATTTTGGCAAGGTGGGGTGAAAATAGAAGGTGGGTCAACTATATTATCCTCCCAAAAGACTGGTCAGTGATGCCAACGTGGGACCATTTAGAATCAATAGTCTATAAATGTCATGGGGAATGAGTGGGGTGGTCGTGATGGTGCATTTTGGATACAAATATCTGGTGAGCGAGAGCACATAACTAGTGGATTTAGAAGGGGAGGGGTAAGTGGCACATCAAGTTAGGACACACAGCAGCTGCGAATGGGGAAAACATGGGAGGATTAAAGATACTGAAAGACCTGTGCTGTACATCTCTGACTGTGGTAGGGGTGAGGGTTGAGAAAGGGAAAGAACCCCACCCACAAAACTACAGCAAATCAATCGGTAGCATCACAACATTAATTGATGATTGCAGCCAGGCAGCGAGTACAATGACTGTGGGTGGAGGCACGGAATTTTTCATTAAACTGTTTGATAGCTGGCTGGGTTCGTTTTACAATTTTAGTAGAATTGAGGATTCATTTCAAATCACATGAATGGATAAGTTCAAGTGGAAAGCAAACAGGTTTATGAAGTTTCAAGGACAAATACAAAAGATGATGTCAAGTTACATTCATGTTAGCAGCTAACATAAGAGAACCCAAAAGTCTTTTATAAACATATAATTAATAAAAGGGTAGTCAAAGGAAGGGAGGGGCCAATTAGGGACAATCTTCTTGTGGAGGCAGAGGGTATGGCTGAGGTACTAAATGAGTTCTTTGCATCTGTCTTCACTAGAGAAGAGGATGTAGCAGTAAAGAAGGAGGTAGTAGCGATATTGGAAAGAATAAAAATAAAGAGGAAGTACTTAAAAGGCTGGCAGTATTCAAAGTGGAAAAGTCACCCAGTCTGGATGGGATGCATCCAAAGTTAGAGGGAAGTAAGGGTAGAAATTGTGGAGGCTCTGGCCACAATCTTCCAATCCTCCTTAGATACAGGGATGGTGCCAGAGGACTGGAAGATTGCAAATGTTACCCCCCACCCTGTTCAAAAATAGGGAGCGAAATAAACCTGGCAATTACAGGCCAGTCAACCTAACGTTTGTGGTGGGGAAACTTTTATAGACACTGACACTTGGAAAAATGTGTGTTAATAAACGAAAGTCAGCAGTTTTGTTAATGGCAAATCGTATTTAACTAACTTTGAGTTCTTTGATGAAGTAACAGAGAGGGTTGATGACGGTAGTGCGTTTGATGTTTTGTATATGGACTTCCAAAAGGCGTTTGATAAAGTACCACATGATAGACTTGTTAGCAAAATTAAAGCCCATGGGATTAAAAGGGACAGTGGCAGTGTGGATACAAAATTGGCTACGGGACAGAAAGCAGAGTAGTGGTGAATGGGTGTTTTTCAGACTGGAGGAAAGTATACAGTAGTGTTCCCCAGGGGTCAGTATTGGGACCACTGCTCTTTTTGATATATATTAATGACCTGGACTTGGGTATACAGGATATAATTTCGAAGTTTGCAGATGACACGAAACTCCGAAATGTAGTAAACAACGAGGAAGATAGTAACAGACTTCAGAAGGACATAGACAGACTGGTGAAATGGACAGGCACATGGCAGATGAAATTTAACAGAGAAATGTGAAGTGATACATTTTGGTAGGAAGAATGAGGAGAGGCAACATAACCTAAATGGTACAATTCTAAAAGGTGTACAGGAACAGAGGGACCTGGGGATGTATGTACACAAATCTTTGAAGATGGCAGGACAAGTTGAGGAGGCTGTTTAAAAAAAAGCATATGGGATCCTGGGCTTTATTAATAGAGGCATAGAATACAAAAGCAAAGAAGTTATGCTAAACCTTTAGAAAAGACTGGTTTGGCATCAGCTGGAATATTATGTTCAATTCTGGGCATCACACTTTAGAAAGGATGTCAAGGCCTTAGAGAGGGTGCAGAAGAGATTTACTAGAATGGTATCAGGGTGAGGAACTTCAATTATGCAGAGAGACTGGAGAAGCTGAGGTTGTTCTCCTTAGAGCAGAGAAGGTTAAGAGGAATCATGAATGGTTTTGATAGAGTAAATGTTTCCAGTGGTAGAAGGGTCAGTAAGAGGATACAGATTAACAGTGATTGGCAAAAGAACCAGAGGAAACATGAGGAAAATATTTTTTACGCAGCAAGTTGTTGTGATCTGGAATGCACTGCCTGAATGGGTGGCGGAAGCAGATTCAATAACTTTCAAAAGGGAATTGGATAAATACTTCAAGGGAAAAACATTACACGGCGATGGGGAAAGAGCAGGGGAATGGGACTAATTGGATAGCTCTTTCAAAGTGGTATAGGCACGACGGGCCGAATGGCCTCCTTCTGTGCTGTATCATTCTATGCTTCTACGGAGCTCAGTGTCCTAATCTGGTTTCTATTTGTCAAGTGAAGCATACAATTGTTATGAAAAATAATTAAAACTAAGAGAATCTTGATGATTTTGAAATCAAATCTTAGGATAAGGCTGACATGAGGACGTCACCAGTCCAGTGTCTGAGGGGAAGCCTCATGGGCAGGAAGCAACAAAGGCGTACATCAAGCAACTCAATTGTCATTCCAGCATCACTCATGCCGAAGACAAATATTTTTTAAAAATCTGGAAGGAATATCTGCCCCAACAATTGAGAGAGTACATCCCTCTCAGGAGACAGTTATATTGGATTGTTTCCCTTTTAATACTACAATCTCAAAAACAGTGGTTTCCAAAACCATTGTGGAGTTATCATAACCGACACCTTCTCCACCTATTTTTGTGGACTCTGGGAATCAGAGGAAATGGCAGGAACAGATCATCAAGCAGGCATGCTTCTGAAGCAGTATTATGGAAGTCTGCAATAGCAGACAATGCCCAATAAGTTAAGCACAAATCACAAAGATCATTTAGTCAACTGTGTGAATGACTTACTCTCCAAATCAACAAGTCACCTGCTTGGAGTCAAGCTACGAGAAAATCATTAGTTACTACTTCCCAATACAAGCAGCACAAATTAATTCCATCCCATTAAAACAAGCTAATTTAGCCTACGGTGGTGTTTTTCTCTATCCAGAAGCCTACTAACTGACGTGACGAGATCCTTAAAATGCTTAGACTAGGTGGCTTGTGGAGAAAAACACCAGCACAGATTTGATGGGCCAACTGGAGTGTTCCTACTGGCTATAACATGATTCTATGAAAATGAAACCTAGAGAGAACCTAGTCAAGAGGTGGTGGTTAGATTCTCTCTTGTTGGAGATGGTCATTGCCTGGCATTTACATGGCATGAATGTTACGTGCCACTTATCAGCCCAAGCCTGGATGTTGTCCAGGTCGTGCTGCATACAAGCACGGACTTCTCCATTTTCTGAGGAATTGCGAATGGAGCTCAATACTGCGCAATCATCAGCGAACATCCCCACTTCTGACCAAATGATGGAAGGAAGATAATTGATGAAGCAACTGAAGATAGTTAGGCCGAGTGCACTGCCCTGAGGAACTCCTGCAGCGATATCCTAGGGCGGAGATGACTGACATCCAACAACCACAACCATCTTCCTTTGTGCTAGGTATGACTCCAGCCACTGGAGAGTTTTCCCCCTGATCCCCACTGACTTGTTTTACTAGGGCTCCTTAATGCCACACTCGGTCAAATGCTGCCTTGATGTCAAGGGCAGTCACTCTCTCCTCACCCTCTGGAATTCAACTCTTTTGTCCATGTTTGGACCAAGGTTGTAATGAGGTCTGGAGCTGAGTGGTCCTGGCGGAACTTAAACTGAGCATTGGTGAGCAGGTTATTAGTAAGTGCTACTTTATACTGTTGACTATTGCTTCCACCACTTTGCTGATGATTGAGATTAGTAAATAGGACAGTAATTGGCTGGGTTGGATTTGTCCTGATTTGTGGCCAGGTCATTCCTGAGCAATTTTCTGCATTGTCAGGTAGATGCCAGTGTTGTCGCTGTACTGGAATAGCTTGGTTAAAGGCATCGCTATTTCTGGAGCACAGGTCTTCAGCACGACAGCTGGGATGTTGTTGGTACCTGTAGCCTTTGCTGTGTCCAGTACACTCAGCCATTTTTTGATATCATGTGGAGTGGATCGAATTGGCTGAAGACTGGGATCTGTGATGGTGGGGATCTCGGTTGGAGGCTGAGAAGGATCATCTACTCGGCACGTCTGGCTGAAGATGGTTGGGAACACTTCAGCCTTGTCTTTTGCACTCACGTGCTGGGCTCCGCCATCATTGAGGGATGGGGATGTTCATACAGCCTCCTCTTCCCGTAAGTTGCTTAACTGTCTTGACTGAATGTGGCAGAAATGCAGAGTTGTGACCTGATCCCATTGTTGTGGAATCGCTTAGCTCTGTCTATAGTATGCTGTTTCTGCTGTTTAGCATGCATGTGGTCCTGTGTTGTAGCTTCACCAAGTTGGCATCTCATTTTCAGGTACGGCTGCTGCTGCTCTTGGCCTGCTCTTCTACACTGCTCATTGAACCAGGGTTTGGCATCAGGCTTGAAGGTGATGGAGAAGTAAGGGATATACATGGGCCATGAATTTACAGATTGCGGTAGAAGACAATTCTGCTGCTTTTGGCATGGTGGGTAAGGTAGTCTCTATGGACTTCCAGAAGGCACCTCCACAGCAAGTCATGGATGCCCAGTCTTGAGCTGTTCGTAATCTTTCCCACTTAGCACAGTGGTAGTGCCACATGACACAATGGAGTGTGTCCTCAGTATGAAGATGGGACTTGGTCTCCACAAGGACTGTGCTGTGGTCACCCCTACCAAAACGGTCATGGATAGATACGATCTACAACAGGTAGATTGGTGAGGATGAGGTCAAGTAGGTTATTCCCTCGCGTGGGTGTTCTCACCTCCTGCCACAAGCCCAGTCTGGCAGCTATTTCCTTCAGGACTCGGCCAGCTCGGTCAGTGGTGGTACAACCAAGTAACTCTTGGTGATGGACATTGAAGTCACCCACCCAGAGTATATTCTGTACCCTTGCCCTCCAAGTGGTGCTCATCATGGAGCAGTACTGATTCATCAGCTGAGGGAGGGCGGTAGGTGGTAATAGGATAACTCCTGAATGGTTGGAACGAGGCCTTGTTGAACTTCTTGCAAACATTCTAATGGGCAGTTGCTGCCTTTGTGCATCTTGGATCTTGATCTGGCATTCTGTAAATCCAGCCCTTAAGGACATGCAAAATAAGCCTCATTTTAGCACACAACAGGGAAAATCCCTATCCTTGGAGAGCCTAGGCGAACCCTTCAGAGTCATTCCAGCTGTGGAGTGGAGTGTCAGTTCTACTGCTTTTAGGTGTCAATATCAGAACTATTAATGCTGTAGTCTTTTTAGAGGATTTCCAAAAATGGTGCAGTCATTCTGACCCTATTCAAAACTGGTAAAAGGAAAATTGAAGACAGTGATGAGTAGCACAAAACTGGCTTTCTTGGTTCAAACCATCTCATCTTTGACAGAGAAGGTGGTCAGCCAAGCATCACTACCTTTCCCTTGTCCTCGACACATATGCAAGTTAAAGACCCAAACCTTTTTGGGCACTGGGGTAACACTTAACCTTTCCCTTACACATTCAGATCCAGCTTGCTTTGATCCTTCCAGCTTACTTCCACGGCAATTTGACTCCACTGCTGAAGATAATCTTTTTTTAAAAATTCGTTCATGGGATGTGGGCGTCGCTGGCAAGGCCAGCATTTATTGCCCATCCCTAATTGCCCTTGAGAAGGTGGTGGTGAGCCGTCTTCTTGAACCGCTGCAGTCCGTGTGGTGAAGGTTCTCCCACAGTGCTGTTAGGAAGGGAGTTCCAGGATTTTGACCCAGCGAAGATGATGGAACAGCGACATATTTCCAAGTTGGGATGGTGTGTGACTTGGAGGGGAACGTGCAGGTGGTGTTGTTCTCATGTGCCTGCTGCCCTTGTCCTTCTAGGTAGTAGAGGTTGCGGTTTTGGGAGCTGCTGTCGAAGAAGCCTTGGCGAGTTGCTGCAGTGCATCCTGTCGATGGTATATACTGCAGCCACGGTGCGCCGGTGGTGAAGGGAGTGAATGTTTGGGGTGGTGGATGGGGTGCCAATCAAGCGGGCTGCTTTGTCCTGGATGGTGTCGAGCTTCTTGAGTGTTGTTGGAGCTGCACTCATCCAGGCAAGTGGAGAGTATTCCATCACACTCCTGACTTGTGCCTTGTAGATGGTGGGAAGGCTTTGGGGAGTCAGAAGGTGAGTCACTCGCCGCAGAATACCCAGCCTCTGAACTGCTCTTGCAGCCACAGTATTTATGTGGCTGGTCCAGTTAAGTTTCTGGTAAATGGTGACCCCCAGGATGTTGATGGTGGGGGATTCGGCAATGGTAATGTTGTTGAATGTCAAGGGGAGGTGGTTAGACTCTCTCTTGTTGGAGATGGACACTGCCTGGCACTTGTCTGGCACGAAAGTTTCTTGCCACTTATCAGCCCAAGCCTGGATGTTGTCCAGGTCTCGCTACACGTGGGCAGGACTGCTTCATTATCTGATGGGTTGTAAATGGAACTGAACACTGTGCAATCATCAGCAAATATCCCCATTTCTGACCTTATGATGGAGGGAAGGTCATTGATGAAGCAGCTGAAGATGGTTGGGCCTAGGACACTGCCCTGAGGAACTCCTGCAGCAATGTCCTGGGGCTGAGATGATTGGCCTCCAACAACCACTACCATCTTCCTTTGTGCTCGGTATGACTCCAGCCACTGGAGAGTTTTCCTCCTGATTCCCATTGACTTCAATTTTACTGGGGCTCCTTGGTGCCACACTCAGTCAAATGCTGCCTTGATGTCAAGGGTAGTAGCTCTCCCTCTGATTCTAATACTGTTGGGTGCACTTTAAGTGGGTCAGCCACAGTGAAGGCCCAGTACACTTTTCCAGTTCTTGCAATCTGGGCTTCAGGCACTGTTGCTCAGTAGGGGAAGTATTTCTGACTTGGAATCACAGCAAAAGAATGGGTTCAAAGCCACATGGATACACTACAACAGCTTTAGTTCAAATTGTCAAGATTGCTCCTTGTGAATAGTTTGCAAACATTTTCCAATATAGACTATTTCAACATACAGTGAATGAGCGCGCCAGTACACGGTCACCATTAATGCTTAATATTAACTGCTTTTGGTTCCAGCACTTTGAATAATTTAATTACCTGTCTAAACAGGTTACCATTTTTTGACAAGTACATTAAATATTTAGGCATTCCAGTACTCAGTGGCTGACAGAAACTTATAACTAGGTTTTATGATCAAATTTCAAAACACACACGCGAACAAGTCCTGAAAGCATCTTAAAAAAGGATGAGAGGGAAAACAGGGAATTACAGACCAGTTAGCCTAACATCAGTAGTAAGGAAAATGCTAGAGTCTATTATAAAGGAGTGCTAACAGGACACTTAGAAAATATCAGCAGGATTAGACAAAGTCAACATGGATTTATGAATGGGAAATCATGTTTGACAAACCGACTGGAGTTTTTTGGAGGATGTAACTAGCAGAATAGATAAGGGAGAACCAGTGGATGTGATTTATTTGGATTTTCAGAAGGCCTTTGATAAAGTCCCACATAAGAGGTTAGTGTGCAAAATTAAAGCACATGGGATTGGGGGTAATATACTGGCATGGATTGAAAATTGGTTAACAGACAGGAAACAGAGAGTAGGAATAAATGGGTCTTTTTCGGGGTGGCAGGCGGTGACTAGTGGGATCAGTGCTTGGGCCCCAGCTATTCACAATATATATCAATGATTTGGATGAGGGAACCAAATGTAATATTTCCAAGTTTGCTGATGACACAAAACTGGGTGGGATCGTGAGATGTGAGGAGGATGCAAAGAGACTTCAAGGCGATTTAAACAAGTTGAGTGAGTGGGCAAATACATGGCAGATGCAGTACGATGCGGATAAATGTGAAGTTATCCACTTCGGAAGGAAAAACAGAAAGGCAGAGTTTTATTTAAATGCTGATTGATTGGGGAATGTTGATGTACAAAGGAACCTGGGTGTCCTTGTACACCAGTCACTGAAAGCAAAGATGAAGGTGCAGCAAGCAGTTAGGAAGACAAATGGTATGTTGGCCTTCATTGCAAGAGGATGTGAGTACAGGAGCAAGGATGTCTTACTGCAGTCATACAAGGCCTTGGTGAGACCACACCTGGAGTATTGTGTGCAGTTTTGTTCTCCTTACCATAGAGGGAATGCAGCGAAGGTTCACCAGACTGATTCCTGGGATGGCAGGACTGTCGTATGAGGAGAGATAGGGTCGACTCGGCCTATATTCACTCGAGTTTAGAAGAATGAGAGGGGATCTCATTAAAACATATAAAATTCTGAAAGGGCTAGACAGACTGGATGCAAGGAGGATGTTTCCCCTGGTTGGGGGGGGGGGGGGGGGGTCCAGAAAGAGGGGTCACAGTCTCAGGATACAGGGTAGGACATTTAGGACTGAAATGAGGAGAAGTTTCTTCACTTAGAGGGTGGTGAACCTGTGGAGGCCAAGTCACTGAATATATTTAAGAAGGAGCTAGATAGATTTCTAGACACAAAAGGCATCAAGGGGTATGGGGAGAGAGCGGGAATATGGTGTTGAGATGGATCAGCCATGATCATATTGAATGGCAGAGCAGACTTGAAGGGCCAAATGGCCTACTCGTGCTTCTATTTTCTATGTTTCTATGCAAACAGCATGTATATCTTAGACTCATAACAGAAGGAGCATGGCATAATAATAGAGCTTAAAAAAAACCCTCTTTTGGTAAGAATATAAGACGGTGCTTGTGCAGCTCCTATCTGGATGCCACATCAGATAACAACGTTCACTCACCTTTCTTATCTTGAAAATTACCAAAATAGCAACATGCTATCACAGAATGTCATCAGCTCAAATCTAACACAAATTAACCTGGAACTACTGTTGCTCCATAATGCTGCATCTCTGGCAGGACAGGACTTCTACCCATCATGGAGAAGTGCCACTGACCCAACCTACCATCCGCAAGGTAATTTAAATAGTGGAGGCACGGCCTCCAGTCTCCACCAGGGAGTTAGGAACAGGAGTAGGCCATTTAGCCCCTCGAGCCAGTTTCGCCATTCAATGAGATCATGGCTGATCTGTGACCTAATTCCATACACCTGCCTTCGCCTCATAATCCCTTAATACCTTTAGTTAACAAAAATCTATCAAACTCAGATTTAAAATTAACAATTGAGCTTGCATCAACTGCCGTTTGCGGAAGAGAGTTCCAAACCTCTATCACCCTTTGCGTGTAGAAGTGTTTCCCGACTTCACTCCATGGCTCTAATTTTTAGGCTATGTCCCCTAGTCCTAGACTCCCCAATCAACAGAAATAGTTTCTCTCTATCTACCTTATCAGTTCCCCTTGATATCTTGAAATCTTTGATCAAATCACCCCTTAATCTTCTAAACTCCAGGGAATACAGCCCTAGTTTGTGTAACCTCTCCTCGTAATTTAACCCTTGGAGTCTTGGTATCATTCTAGTAAGTCTACACTGCACTCCTTCCAAGGCCAATATATCCTTCCTAAGGAGCAGTGCCCAGAACTGAATACAGTACTCCAGGTGTGGTCTAACCAGGGTTTTGTGTAGCTACATCTAATCCTCCAGATATAAAGGCCAGCATTCTATTCGCCTTTTTGATTATTTTCTGTACCTGTCAATGTCACTTTAATGATTTATGTATATGGACCCCTACGTCTCTTTGGACCTCCACAGTTTTAAGCTTTTCACCATTTAGAAAGTACTCTGATCTATCCATTTTAGGTCCAAAGTGGATGACCTCACACTTGCCTGCATTGAAATCCATTTGCCAGTTTTGCCCATTCACTTAATCTATCAATGTCTCCCTGTAATTTTATGCTGCCATCTACACTGCTTACAACGCTGCCTATCTTTGTGTCATTGGCAAACTTGGATATGTGGCTCTCTATCCAGTCATCTGAGTCGTTAATAAATACAGTGAATAGTTAAGGCCCCAACACAGATCCCTGTGGGACACCACTAATCACATCCTGCCAATTTGAGTACCTGCCCATTATCCCTACTATCTGTCTCCTGCTGCTCAGCCAATTTCCTAACCAGGTCAATAATTTGCCATCAATTCCATGAGCTTCAACTTTAGCTAACAATTTCGTATGAGGGACTTTATCAAATGCCTTCTGGAAATCCATAAAAACAACATCCATAGACATTCCACTGTCCACTACTTTAGTCACCACTTCAAAAAAAATGCAATCAGGTCCATCAGGTATGACCAACCCTTTACAAATCCATGCTGCCGCACTCTGATCAGCTGAAAATCTTCATAGTGTTCAGTCACTCTTTTCTTAATTATACACTCTAGTGATTTCCTAACTCTCGTAATTTCCCGGGTTGTGCCAGATTTGAAGTGGAGATTTTCTCGGAGGCCTGATGCAGCACAGGGGTACTGGCAGCCTCCAGACTTCCTGCAAAAGAGCCCAATTATTTTAAAAAATTTGGAACTCTTCTTAACTCTGTACTATCTATTGTTCTGAACACATGTAGGACTAAGTCTTAAGGCAACAGGAGCTTTGAGAAGGGTAAACTGGAAAAATTTGTAAATTGGTAAAATTGAAAAAAATGTTGCAAACGCATACAGTTGTGGCTTCTACATACAGCCAGACAATTCAGATCTCCGGTATAACCCCAGTATGACAAGAAAAAGGAGCAGGAGTAGGCCATACGGCCCCTCGAGCCTGCTCCGCCATTCAATATCATGAATAACATTTAAAGATAGGAAATAATTTGGATGATGTCAATGGAATCTTCCTCCAGCCCCTGACTACAGAAAGGAAACTGCTTTAATTTACTACTATGTTGTAATTGGAGCCCCTTAATGACATGGTTGTATTGCAATTTTCCAGGCAATCCATTGGAGCAAGATTCCAAAATTTCCTCCCCACCTGAACTTTTGTCCCAGAATGTGGCATATTGTACTGGTATCAATAGAAAAATGTAAAACAAAATTATAAATCTCAACATTATATCAAGAATTACACTGACTAGAACGGGCAACTATAATAGTTCTGGTTGCAACTTTCATTAGTTCCATTTCAATTCATCCTCAACTGTCTCCTTGAATCAAGGAGCTAAGAAATCCTAATATGAATCTATCAATCTGGATTTTCTCTATTTATCAAATCATGAAGATTACATTTTTGTTACACTTCTGTGCAAAAGTTAGTATTAAGCATTTTATTTGATGTTATATATTACACACTTACTTTGTCAGAACAGTTGACTTTGGCTCCATGCTGCAGTAAGGTTTCAACAATTTCGTGATGCCCTCGTCCAGCTGCCCAAATGATAGGATAAACGCTATACTGCTAATGAAAGAGTAACACCTTCATTAACCGACTATTATTGAAACATATTAAGGTATTGAGAAAATATAAAAATGCAAAAATGAATTTCATAAAGTATGCATTGAAAATATACTGAAGTAAAACACATTAGCAAAAGTTTCCGTAAATAGAATGTAATAAATGTCTGGAATAGCACGTCAGGCAGGGTAGCAGCACTAAAAACCGTTAAAGGCAAACAAAATGTATTTGGCTGCTATGCTCGCAAGGAAATCTGATTTTATAATGATGAGCTTCGGTAGGCTAATCACTGTTACGAATTCAGGTCCGCCACAGATACCTTCTCGGGTTCACTAGAGTTAGTTGTTCCCTTAAGTGGTCTGAATGTGTTACTTTTATGGGAGTTGACTCACATTGCCCCATGTCTACTCATACGATAGCACAGCCCAGCAGAATAACAATAGTATCCGCATGCGATTTAGGCCGAATATGTGTGTCTTTTGCATGTGTATTTCTTCAAACACATGGCAAGATGAAACGTAATACAAATTTTTACACTGCTTTATTTCCCATCAGGTGAACACACAGAAATCAGTAATGATCAGAATCATTTATTTTTATCAATACAACTAGTTTGTGCAATATAAGAATAAGGAAGACGCTACACCAGCCCACATTAGTGGATCACCTTATTTGACTTGAAGTTAATTTTCTAACTCCCCTCTCCTGTATTCCATCTTTTTAACAGCCATTTGCTGTCTGGCTGCTTCTAGCTTTTGCAACTCTATTGAAAAATCCCACGCGGGTCAAATTTTAGTCAAACTGACTACTCCCTCTGCAAGAGCGGAATCTACCAGCTTAACATGGCAACTACCTTTGTTGGGTTCACATGAATAGAGTTGTCATAACAGCAATGAGTGCAAACGATCGCTGGAACATCAAAGTATCTTTCATTGTCACCAGGACACTGGTTCAGACACCCCCCCCCCCTTTAATCTAGCCTCTGTCCTGTGAATTTAACCCTTTGAAAGCAAAGTTAAGCTCAACAGTAGTATTTTTGACATATATCCCACCAAGCTTTCCTCATCATGACATGGTCTAATAACTCAAAATGTGACAATGGCTTTCTCTTATCCTGATCTTTTCTCTTTCCATGCAATTTGCTACAATTATGGTTTAAAAAAGGACAGGCTAAAAAAAGTTACAAAATTCAAGATCTAAGAAATGTTTTTGGTTCGGTGTCAAATAACAATCAATAGTTAAGATATCGTACATCTCCCTCCCTCCAAATACATGGTCCATCCCTTCTTTTCTCAAAAGATGAAACAAATTCCAGATGTAGGCAATGCCTTCGGTTCTACCAATTCTTATTTGACACCACAACATATTCCAAATCAATAAATGAGTTGAAGTACAATTTCCCCCTCAAAAAAAAGCCCATCCCTTTTCTCAAAAGAACAACAAAAAATTCATTTTTTTTCCCGAGCCTTTGCAGAAATCTAAAAATCACTATTACTGAGACCTAGGATGGGCAATGAGATCCAGTAATTAAACATATTTTCCATGTGGTAAAAAATAAACATTCCATGAAATATTATAACTGATCATGCACTGTGAAGTTTGCATCAATTATTTGCAAATCTCAGACAAATCTTTTCTAGATTTCATGTAGAACTTCTGCTTTATTTAGCTGAGTATAATGTAACATGTGCAAGCCTAAATCATATCCACTGAAAAGCATGTAGGTCAAAAGAAAAGTATGTTATCTCTACATGCAATAAATTGTTGCCTCCACTGTAATTCAGAGACAAATTGCTCACCTGTCCAGTAATATTTGGGTTTGCACCTTTCTCAAGAAGTAGTCTTGAAATTTCTGCATGACCTTTGTATGCTGCCCACATAAGAGAAGTCCAGCCACCCTGCAACATCAAAAATAAAGCAGCTTTTAAAAAGTTATGAAGTAGTTTTCTTCCTCACATAAAAATGACACCCAGTTAGAAGCAGCATGTTGGAGGCAAGTCTGTAGTATCATTAAATAATTCTAACTAATATATGCAAAGATTAGGAAAAACACCCTACGGGTATAATTCATTCATGAGGAATTAATTCAACATCAGACTTCTTGCGCACGTATTACCTCACCCATAGACTAACCCTGACTTTTATAACAATGATCCAAAGTATTTGTTCGGTTCAAGTTTTAATTTGCATGTATCGCAACTGAATACTATCCTGCAGCATTCTCCTTAAAAATGATTGTGTTTTATTCTTCCCACCTTTATATAGTTTTTAAAATAAAGTTGTATTATTAGAGGGAACTCTAGACACCATTGCATAGATACTTTGCTGGTTTAATTAGCAACACATCTTGCACTATAGGATTCAACTTGTCAGTATGAACTGTATTTAGGCTGATATTTTATGGCTGTAATATAAACATCCTAGTAAATAATTTAGAACAAGGCATTTTTCTCTTCTTCCCTTTCTTACTCTCCCTAACACCATTCTTGACTTAGAGGGCAAACAGGCAAATGACTGGTTCAGAGGCTTCACCAAGGCAGAATAAATGCCAAGTTTAATGGAACATCAGCCGGAGGCAGACTCCCCTCCTTCTGAGATGGAATTTGGTCTCCACTTGCCATCACCTCACACTAGCTTCACTGAAATCAGAATTCTAAGTGTGCGAATTATAAGAAGAATTCATATCCCACTTACTCCGTGGTGCAGTATACTCGCACTCCAACATGTTACGCCATGGCACGTTTAAATACCACACACAAAAATTAGCATTCTAAACTAGTTACATTAAAAGCCATTCCCTACAAAAGCATTGGTCTCAATTTTCTTTATCGTGCATCACATGCAAACAGTGAGGGTCTTATTATTGACTTACCTAAGCAGTTTTAATTACATCAGATACAAATCCCTTTGTTAAACCTAATTGGCTGTTAAAAAGTTCATTAAAAAAATACAGCTTGTTCTGATTAATAGTGACAAATTCAGTCTTTATTAACCCCAACCACCAAAAAATAGTTGTCCTCTTCATTCAAGCAGCCCAGAATAGCCATCTCAGACAACTCCATAGACTGTTCTTCATAACTCATGATCAGACATGTACCTTTTCATCACTGCAAAAAAGTAACAGCATATTTCTGCTTTAAACCCACCATATCTCTGTGCTCCAGGTTAGCACTGAAGTTAATGAGCTCGCTCACAATTTCTAATTGTCCTTCCTTTGCAGCTGAAATAAGGGCTGTCCAGTTATCCTATCAAGGTAAGAAAGAATCTCAAGTAAGAGTGATTTCTAAAATATGTGGTTTGAATAAAACACAAAACAATTTTATAGTTACTCAATTATTATTATAGTAAAAGTACTAACAGCATCTTCCAGGTTGCAGTTAGCTCCTTTCTTGAGCAATTCTTGCACTATCTCCAAATTCCCTTGCTCTGCTGCCAGCATTAATGGAGTCTGCCCACTCTGCAATGTAAAATCCTTAATCGGTATCACAAAGGTCCAATGTTCAACTTATTGACAAAATCAGCAAAAATTGAATATATAGAAGATATTTAAGTATTTTTAACATATAATATACATACACACCTTATATCCTTTAGGCATTTTACACCTTTTAGAGCATGTATCAAGGCAAACAAATAGACTGATCAACTAGCACGCCTCTCCAACAGGTTAAGATATTAAATGAAGATTGGCTGTCTCAGCTTAAACTTATTTCTAAGCATGCTTGAACATGTTCTTTATTAAGAATGATTAATGTAGTATTTGAAAATGTGAAGTATTTTGACAGTTTAAAGCTGTAACGCCTCACTTAAAAAAAAGCATTTAACATAACTCTAACTTTTGAGGGTGGATTTGAGGGAGAAAAAGAGGGGTCATTATCCCAAAATTCTACTTAATTGCCAAAACTGTAAAGTTTGTTGCATTTGTTTACCTTAAGAGTGGTCAGTCAACAATGTGGGTGTAACAGACCTCAGGCTCCAGTCTGACAGCAACCTATAATTGTGGTCACACCCACATGACTGGATAAACAAATACACCAAGCTTTACATCACTAAGAGAGCTGGGGAAAGACTCCTGCTCCCAATGCTAAGTTCTCACACAACATTAAAGAAAATACTAGAGTATTGAAGCTTTGAATTTGGATTGTTTGTCTATATTTACTCCAGTAGAAGCTAAAGCAGAACATAGGGAGCGAAGATGATAATGCTGATGTTTCAAAAAAAAGGAAAAAAGTATAAATTAGAAGAAGACTTGTCCTATGCAACTCTCATACACTTTCCACCAGCCAGTTACAGAACAGCACTAAAAGAGGCCTTTGAGGCAATTCATTTGCCCATCCTCTTGGCTAGACTGGATAAGCCTGGGGGAATTAAGCATTTCTAAACTAATGCAAAAGAATTCTAACGGCACCATCAGCTTCCAGTAATTTTATTTTACTTACAGTTACATTTTGAATACAACATCTTTACTTTTTAATTAAAAATGAAAAGTAAAGGCACATGTAACTACTTAAGTTAACAGAAACGTGCATTTTTTTTTAAAAGAAAAGATATCTCCAGTGTATTTTGGTGCCATGACCAAGAATTTTTTGGGGGGGAAAAAAAACCCAGCATGTTTAGTGTAAATTACTTCCTACCTCATTTCTTTCATCCACATCCTTGTACTTCTCCAGCAATGCCTTAAAAGCAGTGATATTCTCCTCTTCAACATAGGTTAACAAGCTTTGGGACGTGACAGCGGCCATTTGCGATGCAATCACGCCAAAAATGTAGCCTTTCACTATATCTACAAAATTAACAAGAATTTGCATTACTTTCAAAATAATGGACAACAGTGGTCAGGGATGTTAAGTGCTAGGAAAATAGAACAGTTTTAATTTCAGGCACCCAATATAAGCATCAAGCACTCCTACATCAGATTATAGCAGAGCTAGATACTGAGTCAAATTTCCTCTAATTTCCTAACAATGCAATTCACCCCAACCTCAAAGAAGCACCCACTACTGCACCATTCATTTTCTGAAACTGCCAATTCAGTACCAAATTGGGGTCGATTTGAACTCAAATCCCAGAGGTGACAGGCAATCTCTAATCCATTGCAGTGCCCAGTCCCTTTAGATTGCCTACCTTGTAGTGGTTTCTTCAATTTTCAAATGCATTCGCCATTCCTCACTGCAAATTAGTTGGCACCAAATCACTTTCTGGGAAGCCACTTAATGCAGCTATCTTCTTTCAAGATATTGAACATCGGCATGCAGCAGTATATAAAACCTGCATACATGAAATGTCACTTCATTTTGACCAATACTATCTAGCGAAACAGAATAAAACACGACCCGCAAGGCTTGAAGGGAACAGTGTGTGGAGGATGCTCCCTTTGAAGAATGATCATCCTAAAATGTAGGTAGTCTTTTTTCATCGTTTAGCATATAAGACATGCATTTTTATAGCTCCCTTCATGTAAGATGTCTCAGAGCACTTTAACAGGGAACTAGGAAGACACTGAGCATGAGACAGGTTGGATTAATGGGCAGGGAGGAACCAAAAGCATGGCCAAAGCGTAGGAAGAAAGGTAGCACGGCTAAGTGGTTTTGGGAGAACAAGGAATAGTCACTGAAGGGAGGGAAGCTCTTATCAGGCAACAGAGGGAGTGGGGAACAAGCAGTAATACAGCAGTGAGACATAAAGCTAGAGTAGATCACTTAAATATGGTGGGCTCAGACAGAGTGGAGGGATTTGAAAATGAGGAAGAGGATCATGAAATCAATGTGCTGGGAGAGTGAGAGCGAGAGCCAACAGAGCTTGGTAAGGACTGGAGTAGTGGGTGTGACGGACTCTGAATGAGAGAACTCAAGATTAACTGGAGTTTGTGATGGGTGCAGGCAGCAAGACAAGAGTTAGCTAAATTGATTGAAGGCAATGGAGGCAAACATAGCATAGGGAGAGGAGTAAGGTACAAGCAAGGAAAGTTCTGGAGGTGGAAAAATGCAATCGTGGATACTGACTGGATGTGAGAGAGAGCGCACAGCTCAGGGTTAAACAAAATGCTACAGCTACAGCACCAACATGTTTAGCCTAAGCGGTTGACTGGGGAGCTAATGTATCTATCTATATATTTATATCTATATCAATTCCTCTAACACCTTTACCCCCATGCCAATTTCAGCCACATTAAAAATTGCTCGAGTTTTTTCAAACCTACTTATATTTGCCTCCGATGGGCTGACTCATCCAAAGTGACACACCCTCAACTTCTTCCTCTTAACTGTAGCTCCAAGCTGTTCACCAGAAGCCCCAGCCCCCCCCCAAAATTGAAATACAATGAATTGAGCTTGTGATAAAAGCTAAACATTTCTGTTTATGTTTTAACATGGTAATGTTTTTTTTAAATTCGGTAATAGTTTCTTTTTTAAAATTCGGTAATGGTGCACACAGGCAGGGTTACAAGTCACCTCCCATCACAGAAATCATATCCCATCTTAGTTTGATCCAATTGTTTCAACAATTGGTCAAACTATCTGAGACAGGTGTCCAAGGGAGGGGCCAGGCCATTTGATTCAAATACAAACATGTTTTGGAATTTGTTCAACTATATCCTCGATTTGGCTGTTCTATTTTTAATTGAACAGTTAGTTATTTAAATGCACTTGTTCCACCTCACTTTTTTTGAAGGTATTTATTAGCCTGTCTTTTTCAAATGAGTGTCTGTCTGTAGCCTTCAAAAGAGATAGTCAAGCCAGAGACCGTCCATAAACGGAAAGAGGAAAAGAACCATTACGTAAGAATATTACGTGTGTTATTGTTTAGCAGAGTTTGCAAGTTATTTATTTTCTACTACACAACGAGCTGGCTAAACTTAAATATAATGAAAATATATGCAATGTTACTTCTAATATCCGCTTGTTCTTTTCCTGCTATTAAATATGTCTGTCAGTTCGAGCCTAAATTATGGGCTTATTCTACCACCTTCTGGTGACCAGGAGGATCACATGGAAGCACAGAATAAAACTAGCAACAGCAATAAACTTAAGAGGGTTGTCTGTTTATTTCCTAGGCATGCCACAAATTCACCTAGACATCTGGGCAAATGAAATCACTCATTAGGGAGCTGGGGCTCACTTAAAAGGAATAGAGAAACCGAGAAAGCCTAGACTGAAACCCCAGAAATAGGCTTTATAAGTATATTCCCTATGGCTATTTCAGCATGTAAATAAACGACAACTGGAGGCCAACCTATAAATAATTAATTCTTAGAACCCCGCACACAGTAAAAGTGCAGAAACCAGTTCATACTTCTTTGAAGTTGGCTCAGGGTCCAGTCACAGTGGGGAGTTTGGCAGCAGTAGGGAAAGAGGATTTTTTTGAAATCAAGTCTCTCATCAGCAGTGGAGAAATCTGTATTATTTAAAAAACTCAAAAGCTGTATTTTGAACATAAGTTTGTTCATGCCACTACACCCTCCTGCCGCCTGTCATTGCTCCCAATCGCCCTACACTGAGCATCCATACTTTACCATCCACTACCAACCTGCCACAAGAAAACTCTTCGTCATTGCAGTTTTGTCAGCAGCTCCCCTCCAAGTACTCCCATACCCAGCCATCTCCCTTCACACTGCCATCCAAGTGTTGCCACATCCGACATGCAGGACCCCTCTCCCACACCCCAGGACTCCCACCCATTCTACCGTACCCCAATTCCCCTCTCCCACACCTGCCAGGTCTTGGTAGCCCCTTCCCAGTGCTCCCAAACATCATGATTGCCCCTCCGTGATTCCACATCCTACAAGCTCTCTGCTAGCACTCCCAGATCCCTATATCCACCAGCATTTACAAATCTCAGAACCACCTTCCCAATACTACCACCCCATATGCAGCCAACTGCTCACTACAGCCACATGCAGCTCCTACAATCTAATCACTATCTGCAACCTGCAGCATCCTGTCTACCATCTGCCTTTGTGTCCTGCACATTTTTTTTTAAAAAGGCAAGAGAGAATTAACTACAGTTAAACTAATTTTTAATTGTAATAAAGTCTCCTGATTTAATTTCCATACAAATATGCATACAGAATTCAAGCCCAAAAATATCAAGAGTAAAAATTTAATATGTCACCAGAATATGTAGCTTAGCATGAAATATATCCTATGACTCATCATGAGCGATGCCAGGGGAGATCCATTAGATAGTCTCATGTCACTCATTCTCCATGCTTCATTACATTACAAATGGATTCCAGTCACTGATGTTGGGCCTGTACAGGAGCAATTACAAATGCCCTCTGATTGATCTCACCAGTTTGAAAGTTGCTACAATTAGTTGGAATTTGCCTATTGAGATTAGCAAAACATCACTACAGTCCTCCAGACCCGACACTATCCATAACCAATGCCACAGTAGATCTCTAGTACCGCAAGTGCATTTGATCATTTTTCCCAAGCACCTTTTATCCATTCATCTGCACAATTCCAAAAAAAACGCTTTGAATGCCACCTTGTGGTGACATGCTATTATCAAATTCAAATGCTGTTGGAATATGCCATTACTGAAAATTTCAACATGGATTGGAATACCATTTCAATTATTAAATGAAATTTAAAGTATTCAACCCAACCAGAGATAGTGTTTCTAGTTTAAATGAAAGTGTGGCAGAGAATGGATTCTCATCAAAATTTGGCCAGGTGAACTGTTACCAACTATTCACCAAAACAGGCCAATCCTCAATCTCATTTGAAATGTCTCCCAATGAAATAACACCAATGCTACATAGAAACATGGGGGTAGAGTTTCCGCTTTGGGCACAAGCGGGAAATTGCGCTGGTTAGGTTACAGTACAAGTTTCCGATAAAATTTATTTGCATAATCACAAACGTAAAATCTTCCATGAACCAGTGCAATCAGGCAGTGTAATTGAATGTAATTGTTTCTTGTTTTTCTTTCCATTAAAAAGTATTCATTGATGTATTTAAGAGTGGTAACCTGGTGCAGTCTTATTAATACAGCTGAAAATGGATTTATCACCAAAAATAAGCATTTTTAAATAAGTGTATACAGTCCACCACCGGTGAGTAACCTCATTTAAAAATCACTGAAAGTGACTTTTTAAAACTATACTGAACCATTTACCAGTTTAATTGGTGTACACTAGTCAGTTTCTTAGTAAATTAAATATTTTTTGATATGAAAAAACATTTAAAACGTGCCTACTAGTGCCTGTGTGCCTAAGAAAATGAGCACAATTTGAAGTGTCTTCCCTAACCAGCACAAACAGCAGTAACTTGCAATGTCGACCTGGGAGCATGGCCAGTTTTGTGGACAGGGCCTGATCAGGGCAAATTGAATCTTAAACCAGCAGAAAAGATCGCGGTAAACATGAACGTAAGTGATTTTGGGCTTAACTCACTTATGTTTAAAATTCCTTGATCTTTTGCACTGGTTCTGATGATATTGCCCGGATTGCACTGATATTATGAGTGGAAACTCTACCCCACGATGTATGAGCTTGTTCTCTTGAGCAGTACTCAAATACAGAGCCTTCTCATCCAAAGAGACGACCACCAGCTGACAATGCTGTTTTTATAGTCAATTATCAGCTGTAATTAATTTTCTCAAACACGAGTTTTTGGTACATAACAAAATAGACTATTTCTATAAATGTAATGCATTTTGACTTTTACTTTGTTTCCAGTGATTACAGCAGTAGCACTTATAACAAAAGGGCACAAACTCAATCAAGATTTCGAAAAGAATGAATATGCAAATTAGAATGTTTTCACACAGACGGTTACTAGAACAGGGAACGCTTTACCACAAGCTATCAAGGCAAATACGATGAACATCATTTAAAAAGGAATTGAATTGATTAAGTATTTGAAAATAAAGATCATAAAATGATACAGGCAACATGTAGAGAAATAGGATTAGAATAGATAGCTCCAGTTGAAGACTTCCTTCACTGCTGTATTTTTAATGATATGAACACCACCTGCAGGCCCAGTGAACTACACAGCAAATGCTTATTGTAAGCAAAACCATTATCATCCCAACGACAATGGCTAGAATCTATTTATTGACAGAATATGGTAAACAAACAGATATATTTGAAGGGAAGAGAAACAAAACCATTGGCCGAATCCTAAAATTCACTTTGACGTGGCCAGTTAAAAAAAAATTACAATGAATTAGAGGACAAAAAAATTAGGGTACAAAGTGGGGGTCACCATTGACCAGAAACTTAACTGGACCAGCCATATAAATACTGTGGCCACAAGAGCAGGCCAGAGGCTGGGTATTCTGCAGCGAGTGATTCACCTCCTGACTCCCCAAAGCCTTTCCACCATCTACAAGGCACAAGTCAGGTGTGTGATGGAATACTCTCCACTTGCCTGGATGAGTGCAGCTCCAACAACACTCAAGAAGCTCAACACCATCCAGGACAAAGCAGCCCACTTGATTGGCACCCTATCCACCACCCTAAACATTCACTCCCTTCACCACCGGCGCACAGTGGCTGCACTGTGTACCATCCACAGGATGCACTGCAGCAACTCGCCAAGGCTTCTTCGACAGCACCTCCCAAACCCGCGACCTCTACCACCTAGAAGGACAAGAGCAGCAGGTACATGGGAACAACACCACCTGCACGTTCCCCTCCAAGTCACATACCATCCCGACTTGGAAATATATCGCCGTTCCTTCATCGTCGCTGGGTCAAAATCCTGGAACTCCCTTCCTAACAACACTGTGGGAGAACCTTCACCACGCAGACTGCAGCGGTTCAAGAAGGCGGCTCACCACCATCTTCTCAAGGGCAATTAGGGATGGGCAATAAATGCCGGCCTTGCCAGCGACGCCCACATCCCATGAACGAATAAAAAAAACAGCACAACTTCACTCTAATTTGAAGTTTACATCCATTGCAGCAACTGGCCACTTAGAACTAAAAATAAATTCAGCTACATTGCATGAAATCATCTGTCAAAAAGAACTGTTAGATTTCTTTTTAAAACCACTTCCTCATCTTTAATGACTCAGTAATACCATACCATATCACATGGTACAATTTATTCAGCAAACTAACAAAAACAAATCCCTGGCTTCAAAGGCTCTAAACAATTGACTACATGCAGAAATGCAATTGAACAGTTTAAACTGTTCAACTTTCTGGATCTGGGAGGTTGATTGATGTGGCATTAACAATGATCACATCGTTAAACAGGTACTTACGCTGTTAGGTCCCAGTCCTAACTTTCTGCGGCGAGTTTAATGGACAATTATTGTGTGCAAATCCAGCAACTTCTTAAAAATAACAGGGAGGCTAAAGGCGAGATGCCGTTTGTTCAAAGCAAACAGCAGAATAGCGTAAATCGACCAGCAAGTTCTGGAGATTTGCAACTCACAGCGTTTCTCTTAATCCCCTGAACTTGCAGGCCGATTTGTGCATTAGTAACAGCGTGCATCGTTAACACGCCGTTATTTTTCCAGCAAAGTCTGACCCTCCAAGCAACACAAACTGGGATCTGCTGCTCTTCATGTCAGTACACACCCACATTACATTAGATCAATGCAAAAATGATAGTATAACTGCATCTAATGACAAAGCATTCTTATATAAAGCATGCTGGGTAACTTTAAGGGAGTAATTGAGAAACAAATCTCGACTCTACAGTGCCTGTAAAACCTGTGCAAATAATAATATATTTTGATGTTGTACTATCACTCCCTCGTCCAACACTAAATTTTAAGTATATTCTAATCCTTCTATATTTTGCTTCCAGGTTATTCGTCCATTCTTTCTCCTCCTCTATTTTTCTGGTATCATACAACACAATCATGCCACAAATCTACACTTATTTCTCGCTCCAAGAACAAAGAATTTAAAAATCACATTTACAACTCAATAAGCATTTTTAGCTGAATTAATTGCATCTCTCTTTTTCAAACCATGATATATTCACCATGATAATTTGACCTTTCAACAAAAGCAATTTATGACAAGGCAATATAATGGCCTGAAGCAATCTGCATATTTAATGTGTATGATGGTAATTATTAAAATGTAACCCAATATTTGGGGCACAAAGTTGTATGTTTTCCTCTGGCTCAAATTAACAAATTTGTGGTTATGAAACAGTTGCAGATTTGTATTCGTTCAAACAAATGAACAGAATTCAAATAGTAAGGTTCTATAAATAGCACATTATCTATGCCTTATTCCAGTGAAGCAATCAACTATCATCCTTTGTGCAGCCATGTTTACTGCATGTCAGGGCAGCTTAAGACCCCTGCCTTATGAAAAGCATTTCAATGTACTTGGAAAAATGCAACCAGCAGACCATAAACAGAACTCAGATTAAAGTTGCCCAGAAGCTAATGCATTAAAAATTAAGGCTTTCATTTCAAATTATATTGCTTCTCAAACAAAACCAAAATAGCATTTTGTGTAATAATTTACAATAGAGGAATTACTGCTCATTGCATCCATTCAAGACCCTTCTTGAAATTCTCTGCATCTAAAAAGAAAACAAAATACCAAAAATCAGAGGTTAAAAATATACATTAATATAAATGAAATAAACAAGCAGCATCAATAACAGCAGCTGTGATACAAAATTCAACCTTTGAATAAATAATGCATGAGTAGGGATGAATGCTATACCATATCCAATTATTTCAACTCTTCCCTACAGCTCATGTGATAGTAAGAAAGATAAAACCATAATCAAGAATTGTTTTATCCCCCACTGGCAAATTGTGCTTTTATAAAACCACAAAGCATAGTGTTCTATCCATTAAAGAATTCCCATTGAACTTCTAATGTTAATTTTTTTTAAAAATCTGTTTATAATCTGCAGCCACCTCTTGCTGTGTACACTTCTGGAACATTGACAAATGCATTGCACAAATTATCCTGAAAGCAGAGAGCTACATCAGCTAGATGAAGATGCCAAAAATGTCAAAAGCTATTTTTACAAAGATACAAAGCTGAAATGACATCCCAAAACACACATTATACAATCCTGAAGACTATTTTGTTCATCTTAGTGAGTGCACTGTTTACACCAGAAGAGAGGGTTAATGCCTAAATTTGAAAATGCAGCATGTTAGACACAAAATAAAGGAAAATACGTAAATGCTGGAAATTTGAAATATAAACATGCATGATTAGTAACTAGCAAGGATGAAATGTCACAATATTCAAATATAAAATACTTGGATGAAATTGTTTTTTTTTGCTTAGAAACAAAATCATAACTTGCATAAACAGGATTCAAAAATGTGAAGACATTAAACTTATTCAATTTCCAGTATTTAAATGAAAATACTATGCAATAACCTGAACATTTAAATGTGCTACAGAGATCTGAATCAATGCTACCTTTGCACCCTACTTTAATGCCTCAGAATTACAATTGGTTTGAATTTCATTTGCACAATATCATGTTTATTGCATGTCAGGGCAACTTAAGACCTCTGCCTTATGAAAAGCATTTCAATGTACTTGGGAAAAATGCAACCAGCAGACCATAAGCAGAACTCAGATCAAAAAGTTGCACAGAAGCTAATGCATTAAAAATGGAAACTTCATTTCAAATTACACTGCTTCTCAAACAAAACCAAAATAGCATTTTGTGTAATAATTTACAGTAGAGTTCTAATTCTACCTTGTAATGCTTTTCTTGGGAAAGAGAGAGAGAGTCATCACCAGAACTTTCCAAACAGGCAGCAGTAAAGTGTAGGAAGTAGATTTTTATCTGCCATTTAGAAAAAGGGCCAAGTTCCAACCACTTTTGGTGGTGGTCAGTATTATCACCAATCGATATCATTCTCTTTTTAGTAACTGTAGCCACTATTAGCCAGAAACAGGAGAAAACAGAATACTTCTTGTTATCTCCATTTTTCCTGCAATTGCTCAGTGTAAGTTCAATTTCCTGCCTACAGGAATACTTCCTACACAAGAAAATTCTGATGCATTTTAGCAAATGTTACTTTTAGGATAAAAGTCACAGACCATTAGCAAACATCCAGCTTGGGTTAATAATGCTGTAATTTCAAATTCCAAATGAAGTTAGCTTTCAAGAAAGTGATCCAGTGTCAAAATAATCTGATCATATGCTATTTCACTAATTTTATTGGAATAAAGCAACCATTTTATATTAAACTGGTCATTTCTATGCTAAAAAACATATAGAAACCAAAAGCTACCCCATCTTTCTCATTTACTGTTAGATAACTTTCAGTGGTTGTAAATTATGGTTATTTCTAAAAATAGTTTTTTAAAAAAAGCAATCACCCAGAAAAATTGTATGAAAGACACAGAATATAAAACTTAATTTTCAAAATCACTAAGACCAACTTTGCTTTGTCTATAATTCTTTCCGTCACGAACTATCCTTATTTCCTCTCTCAAATTGAGATTTACAATTTAGTACCAATTTGTACAATGTTATGAATAGCTCTGTGGTTTGGAACCACACCAACTAGAAAAGGGGCTGTGGCTACCCAAACTCATTTCATTGGAAACACTTAAACCCACAGAGAGAATATATTCACCCTTACAGTTTGTTCAGGATGCAAAACAGATCCCATAGCTGAAAAGATACTGCACTAAAACAACTTGCATTTATATAGCACCTTTAACGTAGTAAAATATCCCAAGGCACTTTATAGAAGCGTAATCAGACAAAATAAAATTAACACTGAGCCAAAGAAAGAGAAATCAGGACAAAAGCTTGGTCAAAAAAAGGTAGGTTTTAAGGAGCATCTTAAAGGAAGAGAGAGAGGCAGAGGGGTTTAGGGAGGGAATTCCAGAACTTAGGGCAAAGGCAGCTGAAGGCATAGCCGCCAATGGTGGGGCAAAGGAAGTCGGGGATGCATAAGAGGCCAGAATTGGAGGAAGGTAGAGTTCTCAGAGGGCTGGAGGAGGAACATAAGGATGAAAATTTTAAATATGAGGCGTTGGTGGACCGGGAGCCAATATAAGTCAGCAAGCACAGGGGTGATGCAGAGTTTTGGATGAGCTCGTTTACGGAGGATGGAAGATGGGAGGCCGGCCAGGAGGGCATTGGAATAGTCGACACTGGAGGTAACAAAAGCACGGACGAGGGTTTCAACAGCATACGGCTGAGGTAGGGGCGGAGATGGGTGACATTAGGAAGTAGGTGGTCTTGGTGATGAACAGGATATGGAGTCGGAAGCTCAGGGTCAAATCGGACAATGAGGTTGCGAACAGTCTGTTTCAGACTGATTGTCCAGGGAGGGGGATGGAATCGGCAGCTAAGAAAGGGAGTTTGGTAGCAGGGGGCCAAGACAATGGCTTTGGTGTTCCCAATGTTTAATTGGAGAAAATTTCTGTTCATGCAATACTGGATGTCGGATAAGCAGCCTGACAACACAAAGGCAGTGGAGGGGTCGAGGAAGATAGTGGTGAGGTAGAGCTGGGTGTCATCATCGTACATGTGGAGCTTTACTTTGTGTTTTCGGATGATGTTGCCGTATTTTCGGATGCCGTTGATGGGCCGAACGGCCTCCTTCCGTGCTGTAACCATTCTATTCTATGATTCATTCTATATTGCTGAGGGGCAGCGTGTAGATAAGAAATAGGATGGAGCCAAGAATAGATCCCCGGGGGAATCCAGAGGTAATGGTGCGGGAAGAGAAGCCATTGCTACAGATTCCCTGGCTATGACTAGATAGATAAGAATGGAACCAGGCGATGGCAGTCCCACTCAAATGGACAATGGAGGAGAGGCGTTGGAGGAGGATGGCGTGGTCAATCTTGTCAAAGGATGAGGAGGGATATAGCACCACGGTCACAGTCACTACCCAGTCAACTCAAATCTTTCACTTTGTATTAAACTCCTGTTAACTATTAAGTACAATATCTTTGAATTTTCAGTGAGAATAACATTGCCTGTCAATAATCAAATGTGGTTTTACTTCCTGTACCTAGTGTGCTTGGCTGTCTGCCACCAAATCTGGTCTAACCATCTTATTATTGTCCCTCTTTCTTAAGCTAAATCAGCACCAGGATCACCCAGGAGAGCAGAAAAACTCCAAATTCCTCGAGCACAACATTCATGTGGGCATACATGAGACAAGATAGGGTGCGCTCAGCAGCCGCCCGGAGTAGTCGGCGTGGAGCCCGTGCAATTTTCATGGTCAGCCCTAATTTAAATTAATCTACTGAGGTGCCAGCGTGAAACACACTCCAAATAAGCAGCTCGCCAATTAGTAGGGCAGGAAATCTGGCAGGACAGCTGCTTCTGAAAGGCCTGCAGTGTTTTTTTTCCTCTTTTTTGAGATTTAGGCCTCCCTTTTATAAGGAAGGGGGGAGATCAGGGTGTGTTTTATGTGCAGTAAATCAATAAAACCAAAATAAGTATCAAATAATAATTTTATTATATCGATCCAAGATGCACTCCAGCCCCTGCGGTGCCCACCGGTTGCGCCTGCAGTGCTAATTGTATCCATTTGATTTAGAGCAATTAGTGTTAATTGTATTCAGGTGGTGTGGATCAATTGGGGACTCTTGTATCCATTTATAAGAGAGCTTCTCGAGGGTGTGGAGGGGGTAATGTGGATTTCTGTGAATAAAGGCTTAGAAGCAACTGAAGATCAGGCTTTAGTATTCTATCCTTCACCACCTGGCTATCGGATTTATAACTTTCTTTTAAAAAAGGAGGGGTGCACTTCTTCGTGAGGAACTGAGACAAGCAAAATTGTGCAGCAGCAAGCAATGACTTTCAGCAGGACCTCGAGATTCTCCGATGCAATAGTGGAGATACTGAAAGAAGAAATAACTATGAGGAAGGAGGTCCTCTTACCAACAGATAGTCGACAGGTGCCATAGCAAATTAGACAATGGGCATGCAGAGAGGTTGCATAAAATGTCAATGCTAGCAGCATTGTCCCTAAGATCTGGCTGCAGTGCAGAAAGACATTTAATGATCTGACCAAGATAAGATTCCCCATCACATAACTCATACTCTCTACATTGCCCTGCAGGTCTCTACTTTTGCCTCAGCACCATCAATCCTTTCCAAGGCTTTGTCAAGCTGGCATGGAACATCTCCAATGCACCTCGTTCCTGCTTACACTCACAAAACCTGCTAACACCCTCACAACTACTTCTCCCTTCTGGTGTCATTTGCTGCGTCGTCCTGTCATCATACACACTATGCTGAGCTGCCTTTTCCATCTTGAAGGCCCTTACCTGGCCACATATTAACACACTTCATTCTTCTTGTATGCACACAACAGAAGGAAGACAACTAGAAAAGGAGGAGATCCTGTCACTCTCCAAGCATTGACACAAATGCAGGATGCTACCATCAACATTGTTGGCAAAGGGCAAGCAGTATAAGAGATGAGGCTATGCATAAATTTGGCCATCTTCCCGTCCTTATCTCTTTCTTCTTAACTCTCTCACACATTCGCACACTTAACAAGGCAACCTGCTGATGCAATATGCTGCCATTCAGCTGTCAACCTTTAAGACAGGATATACTTGCCTTAGAGGCGGGGCAACAAAGGTTCACTCGGTTGATTCCAGGAATGAGGGTTGTCCTATGAGGAGAGATTGAGTAAAATGGGCCTATACTCCTTGGAGATTAGAAGAATGATAGGTGATCTCATTGAAACATAAGATTGTAAGAGGGCTTGACAGGGTAGATGCTGAGAGGATGTGCCCCTAGCTGGAGAATCTAGAACTAGGAGGCATAGTTGCAGGATAAGGGGTCGCATATTTTAGGACTGAGATGAGGAGGAATTTCTTCACTCAGAGGGTCGTGAATATTTGGAATTCTCTACCCCAGAGGGCTGTGGATGCTCAGTCTTGACTGTATTCAAGACAGAGCGATAGGTTTTTGGACATTAAGGGAATCAAGGGATATGGGGATCAGGTAGGAAAGTGGAGTTGAGGGCAAAGATCAGCCATGATCTTACCGAATGGCGGAGCAGGCTCAAGGAATCATAATCGCCTACTCCTGCTCCTATTTCTTACGTTCTTATGTATTGAAATCAGTGATATGGCCTCTCCAAAACTTGCCGAGGGTCAGGGGCCCCCAGAATTCAACAGGGAAGAAATCTGGGCAAGAAACAGTACTTCAGCTTTCTTTAAAATATTTAAAACTCTGGCACTGCTACAGTGAATGGGGAGAAATTTTATTTAGCCGGGGGGGGGGGGGGGGGGGAGGGGCAATGGGTTTGCAATGAAGCATCCCACATTCAAACAGCTGCAGATGCAACCTGCTGGGATTACCTGTGCAAATTTCTTCCTGGTTGAATTCTGCTGGACTTGATTTTTTGCTGTTGCACCATTGCCTTTTGCTTCCAAATCAATTTAAAATGGCCAATGCTGTAAAACTATGCCAAACAGCTAAATAACATATTTTAACCGATTTAAAGTATAATTTTACATCAGGAAGTGAATGACTGCCATTGTGCAGGTGGTGACACAAACTCAGAACAGCTCTTGTGCCGAAAGTAAATAGGACTGACCCCACCAGTTGCTCTGGTCTCTGTGAATGCCAAGCGTCAGCTAATGCCAACTCTCAGACTTGCCCAGAACCTCTGACTGACTGCTCTCCGACTGGCAATTAGCATGACAACTTGCTGATGTATTATGCTGCCATTCTCAAAGACGTCAACCTTTAAGTATTGAAACCAATGAGATGGCCTCTCCAAAACTACCACTGGGCAGCTCCGTGTCTTAACTTGGCTGCTGCTCGACAATCACGTCATGTTGCCCTGAGGACCCCCACTTCAGTTACTCAGAGTAACGTTTCCAGATCATTCGCTTCCGTGCGCCCTGCAGCGAGGAACATGTTAGTGTAAAAGATTTATAGTAAAGATTTCCGTGAGTTTAGAGCACATTAGTGAGACCATGAGATGGACATCAAATCAGTGTGACTTATGGAAAATCCGTGAGTTGACACATCTGCATTCATCTGCTGCTGCTTACCCTTGCCACTACTTCCTAACCTTCCACGGATGTTCCAATCACACAGCATAAGGAGGAGGAGAACCCTCCAGAAGCAGCATAGAAATTACAAAATCAGAAGATGTGGGTATGGTTCTTGGTGAATACTTTGCATCTGTCTTCACAAAGAAAAGGGATGATACAGGGATTGAAGTTAAGGAGGAAGAGTGTGAAATATTGGATGGGATAAACAGTGAGTGAGGAAGTATTAAGGGGATTAGCATCTTTGAAAATGGATAGATCACCAGGGCCGGATGAAATGTATCCTAGGCTGTTAAAAGGGAGGAAATAGCCGAGGCTTTAACAATCATTTTCCAAACTTCACTGGATACAGGCATAGTGCCGGAGGATTGGAGGACTGCTAACGTTGTACCTTTGTTTAAAAAAGGGAGTGAAGGATAGATCGAGTAATTACAGGTCAGTCAGCCTAACCTCGGTGGTGGGCAAATTATTGGAATCAATTCTGAGGGATGGGATAAACTGTCACTTAGAAAGGCACAGACTAATCAAGGACAGTCAGCACAGATGTTAAGGGGAGGTCGTGTCTGACTAACTTGATTGAATTTTTCAAGGCGGTGACAAGGAGGATCGATGAGGGTAGCGCAAATGATGTAATCTACATGGATTTTAGCAAGTCTTTTGACAAGGTCCCACATGGCAGATTGGTCAAAAAAGTAAAGGCCCATGGGATCCAAGGGAATGTGGCAAATTGGATCCAAAAATGGCTCAGTGGCAGGAAGCAAAGAGTAATGGTCGATGGGTGTTTTTGTGACTGGAAGGCTGTTTCCAGTGGGGTGCCGCCTGGCTCGGTACTAGGTCCTTTGCTTTTTGTGGTTTACGTAAACGATTTGGACTTAAACGTAGGGGGGCATGATTAAGAAATCTGCGGATGACACAGATAGGCCCGTGTGGTTGATAGTGAGCAGGAAAGCTGTAGACTGCAGGAAAATATCAATGGACTGGTCAGGTGAGCAGAAAAGTGGCAAATGGAATTCAATCCAGAGAAATGTGAGGTAATGCATTTGTGGAGGGAAAACAAGGCAAGGGAATACACAATAAATGGGAGGATAGAGAGGTGTAGAGAATGTGAGGGACCTTGGAGTGCATGTCCTCGGATCTCTGAAGGTAGCAGGACAGGTAAATAAGGTTGTTAAGAAGGCATATGGAATACTTTCCTTAATAAGGATATAAAAACAGGAATGTTATGCTGGAACTGTATAAAACACCAGTTAGGCCACAGCTTGAGTACTGCGCACAGTTCTGGACACCACATTACAGGAAGGATGTAATTGCACTAGAGAGGGTGCCAGAGATTTACAGGGATGTTGCCAGGACTGGAGAATTTTAGCGATGATGACAGATTGGATAGGCTGGGGTTGTTTTCCTTGGAAGAGGAGGCTGAGGGGTGATTTGATTGAGGTGTACAAAATTATGAGGGGCCTAGATAGAATGGTTAGGAAGGACTTATTGACCCTGCCGCTAAGGGTAATAACCAGGGGGCATAGATTCCAGGGGGCATAGATTTAAAGTGATTGGTAGAAGGATTAGAGCGGAAATAAGGAAAATCTTTTTCACCCAGAGGGTGGTGGGGGTCTGGAACTCACTGCCTGAGAGGGTGGTAAAGGCAGAAACCCTCAACTCTTTTAAAAAAAAAATACCTGGATGTGCCGTGATCTGCAGGGCTATGGACCAAATGCGGAAAAGCGGAATTAGGCTGGGTGGCTCGTTTCTCAGCTGGTGCGGACATGATGGGCCGAATGGCCTCCTTCTGTGCCATAAATTTTCTATGATTCTAAGTTTATTACAATATGGGTGCTCATTTCTTAACTCTGCAGACTTTTGGGAGCCCAGCCTTTAAAAGAAAGATGCTTTCTGTGCACCACAATTGCCTTTGACTGCTTGCCAGGGAGCTTCTCCACACTCCAACATGTTGTGGAAGTCCACTACCAACTTCTGTGGGATTCTGGCACATGGTATTAACAATCTGCAGTCACTTATCAAGCATGGGGTTACCTCAATGGATGCTGCAGCTGGGCCCTCTATTCAGGTGTGTCTGACACCACTAATAGCATCTCTCAGGTATTCTCAAACATGTCCTTCCCTTTGGACAAGGTGGGAGACAGAATTGAGAGGGACTTCATTTGGATGACAGAGTCTGTACTCCTGCAGATAGTAGCTCAGAGAGGTCGCCAACCATGAGTATCTCACAAGCCCTTGACTGAGCCATTGCAACCCGTCACCTCCTATGTTGCAGGCACTGGGGTAACCCCTTGTAAAAGTACTAGAGTAGTTAAGAGAGCACTTGAAACAGGTATAACAGACTCACACCAGGGAAATAATTAGTGTGAAGGCATTTGTCAATCAGTAAAATCAATGCTTTTTGATAGTTCTTATCGTAGCTGGTGACTGTTTATTGTAGGGTAGAAGCACTGGAAGAGATGTTGGAGAAATGCAGGGGAACAGGAATTGTTCAGGTGAAGCGCTCTTCAAATGAACTGCTGCCAAATAAATCTGGCTGCAAGCAATTGTTGGGTCCATCCGGCATCCTTGCCATCCTGTAATTCCTCAGCACCTTCACCCTGATCATGCTGGAGGTCCTCATCCAATGGCAGCTCCATGTGTCGTTCTGTTGCAAAGTAATAGTCCAACAAATTTATTTTAAATTTCACAAGCTTTCAGAGGCTTCCTCCCACGTCAGGTGAACGGAGGTTTCCTCCTTCGTCACCTGACGAAGGAGGAAGCCTCCGAAAGCTTGTGGAATTTAAAATAAATTTGTTGGACTATAACTTGGTGTTGTAAAATTGTTTACAATTGTCAACCCCAGTCCATCACCGGCATCTCCACATCAAAGTAAAGTTACGCAGCATACCAAACTACAATCATACAGGACACTTCGTGGGCTGCACTGTGGGATGCCTCCAGATCTGTCCAGGCAGTGAATCATTGCTCGAGGACTCCAGTGGTCTGCTTGATGGGGCTTGAGTTGACCTATGGATCTGACTGTAGTTCTATTCAGCCACCAAGCATGGGTTCCTGAGAACAGTCAGGAGTGAAGTGTGCAGGGGGTAGTCCTTGTCTCAATGAAGCCAGCCTCTCACTTGCTGTGCAGAGGAAAAGATTAGGGCGATAGAGGATTGCAATATAAAAGCATTGTGGCAGCTGCCAGGGGAGTAGGCACTGACCTGCATGATTCACTGCTAGTGATCACACGCCAGTTACACATTAAGAGAGTGGAAGCCCTTGTGGCTCATATGAAGGAGCCTGCAGAGCAACATGGGTGCAATCAATAATGCACTGGACTTGAGGGGCAGGTTGCAAACAGTGTGAACCAGAGAGTCCTTTCTTACTGCTTCCAGATGCCCATGGGGAAGTGATAAAGATCTAGCAAACAACACAGCAGTCACCGGCTTAATGCAAGCACGCACTGCAGACTGCTGTCCACTGTGGCAGCCTTAAAAACCTTGCTGATGGCACATAACTCCTATCCACACTTTGCGTCATGATTTTCAACATTTAACACTGAAAATCACTATGAAAACATTTTAGAATTGGAAAACCTCATCTAAAGATGTAAACATTTGCTACGTAAACAGTAGTCTATTATATGTTGAAGGCTACCGTTACTCGGTGACAGTGTGGACCAGTCTCTCAAATCTTTCTATCCCCCAACTCAGGTAACCATATTTGGTCTTAATTTGATGTGCACATTTAATTTTAATTTCAATTTCTATCACTAATTTTTTTAATTTTTAAACACTTTTCAGTCACCACCCGACAAGCCTTTTTGCACAGTTAGCCCTCTTCTGACATCTTGGTCTCCTCCTCTGCCTTCTCTTTCTCCCACCATTGGCCTACTGATGTGCCCGCTAAGTTCACTGCCCCTCCTTGTCTCAGACCCGGTCGAAATTGCCCTGACCACGAATTTCTGCTGCCCCTCACCACTCCACCAGTCTCTGTCAGACTCTTCTGGGGCCCAGTGGCCCTTTGATGGCCTTTCTCCCTGCCAGGCACACTTGAAAAGCCTGTTCATAGTCTTCACCAGGAACTGGCTTTTGAGCTACGAGCATGCAGAATTCCCTGAAGGGCTTCCCCACAACATAGCAGGGGTGTCTGAGGGCTCAAAAGGGATTGAAGGAAGAAAACGACAGTTATGAATATGATGGTAGTCAGGGGAGGAGGTAGTTCGAAAGGGGCCAAGGGTAGTTTAAGTCCCATTTTCCTGAGCCCCCTCGCCCACAAGGGTGCGAAAGGCCCTGCTCTTCTCCCCACCCCACCTCAAAACTGCCAGATTCTCACAATACTGCCAGCTCTGCCCCCTCATGCAACAAAAACTCTTCCCCAGACTTCCTCCATCCACCACTCCAGATCTCAGGACCCCCCCCCCCCCCTCAGTGGTATCAAACCCTTAGATTGCACTTCCAGCACACCCAAATCCTAGAACCACCCCAGACCCAGTTTTAGATTTTCCCCATTATAACTGCACCTCTATTCTCTTAAACCCCTGACTCACTGAGTAATGCTGCAGGAGATCTGCTAGTTTATAATGAATTCTGAAGAAATGTTTGTGATCTTCATTGGACTACATGCACTTTCTATAATGCAAGATCAGGCCACTAATTTGGTTGTTTCAGCTGCTTCACAAGCATAGCTTGGAGGCATAGTAGAAGAAATTTCCACACGAATAATGGAAAGTTTTTTTTAATACAAGTGAGATACAATATTCAGATTCTTAGCGAATCATTTGATTTGATTGCCGTCTCTCTCCTCTAAGAATGTAATTTTACCGATTATGACAAGTTTGGATTGGCCACCTCACAGCCATTGTTCAATGCTCTGGTTGGAAACTGGTTAAAAGAGTTCAGAGGGTCCCTCTTTCCCATCTCTTCCCACAAAATAAGTTTCATCCTTCATTCATCTCCAATGCAACCAATTCTACTCCTTCTCGAAAACGTACACCCTAAATCACTACTGTAATTCATGATTTGCTTCCTTCTTTGGACTTTCCAACTTCCCAAATCTAGCCTTCTGTCTTTTGCAAGATCAACCATCTAAGGACATCTTATCATTTATCAGAGTTTCCTGCAGATTCACTTATTAATTGTACCTTTTCCCATTCAACACCATCCAGAAAGCTCAATGTAAAATGGAACACACATTAAGTATACATGCACCATAAATTCTCAACCTTCCCACAGACAATGTTTTGTACTCCAAGTGGCAATTATGAATAGCCAAGTGAAAATTCCAGATCTTGATCTCTCTCTCTTGGATTACCACCTACCACCCACCACCCTCCCTCAGCTGAGAATCAGTCTTCCTCCATGTTGAGCACTACTTGGAGGAAGCACAGAGGGTAGCAAGGGCACAGAATGTACTCTGGGTGGGGGACTTCAATGTCCATCACCAAGAGTGGCTCGGTAGCACCACTACTGACCGAGTTCTGAAGGACATAGCTGCCAGACTGGGCCTGTGGCAGGTGGTGAGCGAACCAACACGAGGGAAAAACCTACTTCAACTCATCCTCACCAATCTACCAGTCACAGATGCATCTGACCATGACAGTATTGGTCGGAGTGACCACCACACAGTCCTTGTGGAGACGAAGTCCAGTCTTCACAATGTTGACACCATCCAACATATTAGGAACAGGAGTAGGCCATTCAACCCCTCGAGCCTGCTCTGCCATTTGATAAGATCATGGCTGATCTCTGATCGAACTCCATTTATCTGCCTTTGGCCCATATCCCTTAATACCTTTGGTTGCCAAAAAGCTACCTATCTCATAAATTTAGCAATTGAGCTAGCATCAATTGCCGTTTGCGGAAGAGAGTTCCAAACTTCTACCACCCTTTGTGTGTGGAAATGTTTTCTAATCTCACTCCTGTGAGGTCTGGCTCTAATTTTTAGCCTGTGCCCTACTCCGAGAATCCCCAACCAGCGGAAAGAGTTTCTCTCTATCCACCCTATCTGTTCCCCTTAATATCTTATAAACTTCGATCAGATCATCCCTTAACCTTACTGTGTGGCACGACCACCGTGCTAAATGAGATAGATTCAGAACAGATCTAGCAGCTCAAAACTGGGCATCCATGAGGTGCTGTGGGCCATTAGCAGCAGCAGGAGGATTGTATTGCAGCACAATCTGTAACCTCATGGCCCGGCATATTCCTCACTCTACCATTACCAACAAACCAGGGGATCAACCCTCATTCAATAAGAGCATACCAGGAGCAGCACCAGACGAAAGGTGCCAACCTGGAGAAGCTACAACACAGAACTACATGCATGCTAAATAGCGGAAGCAACATGCCACAGACAGAGCAAAGATTCCACAAACAACGGATCAGGTCAAAGCTCTGCAGTCCTGCCACATCCAGTCGTGACTGGTGATGGACAATTAAACAACTAACGGGAGGAGAAGGCTCCGTGAACATCCCCATCCTCAAATATCACGGAGTCCAGCACGTGAATGCAAAAGACAAGGCTGAAGCGTTTGCAACCATCTTCAGCCAGAAGTGCCGAGTGGATGATCCATCTCAGCCACCTCCCGGTATTCCCACCATCACAGAAGCCAATCTTCAGCCAATTCCATTCATTCCACGTGATATCAAGAAACGGTTGAATGCACTGGATACAGCAAAGGCTATGGGCCCCCGACAACATCCCGGCTGAAGTGTTGAAAACTTGTGCTCCAGAACTAGCCAAGCTGTTCTCCAGCCAAGCTGTTCCAGTACAGCTACAACACTAGCATCTACCCGACAAAGTGGAAAATTGCCAGGTATGTCCTGTCCACAAAAAGGACAAATCCAATCCGGCCAATTACCGCCCCATCAGTCTACTCTCAATCATCAGCAAAGTGATGGAAGGCGTCGTCGACAGTGCTATCAAGCGGCACTTGCTCACCGATGATCAGTTTAGGTTCCGCCAGGACCACTCGGCTCCAGACCTCATTACAGCCTTGGTCCAAACATGGACAAAAGAGCTGAATTCCAGGTGAGGTGAGAGTGACTGCCCTGGTCATCAAGGCAGCATTTGACAGAGTGTGGCACCAAGGAGCCCTAGTAAAATTGAAGTCAATGGGAATCTGGGGGGAAACTCTCCAGTGGCTGGAGTCATACCTATCACAAAGGAAGATGGTAGTGGTTGTTAGAGGCCAATCATCTCAGCCCCAGGACATTGCTGCAGGAGTTCCTCAGCGCAGTGTCCTAGGCCCAACCATCTTCAGCTGCTTCATCAATGACCTTCCCTCCATCATAAGGTCAGAAATGGGGATGTTCGCTGATGACTGCACAGTGTTCAGTTCCATTCGCAACCCCTCAGATAATGAAGCAATCCATGCCCACATGCAGCAAGACCTGGACAACATCCAGGCTTGGGCTGATAAGTGGCAAGTAACATTCGCACCAGACAAGTGCCAGGCAATGACCATCTCCAACAAGAGAGTGTCTAACCACCTTAACTGGACCAGCCACATAAATACTGTGGCTACAAGAGCAAGTCAGAGGCTGGGTATTCTGTGGCGAGTGACTCACCTCCTGATTCCCCAAAGCCTTTCCACCATCTCCAAGGCACAAGTCAGCAGTGTGATGTAATACTCTCCACTTGCTTGGATGAGTGCAGCTCCAACAACGCTCAAGAAGCTCAACATCATTCAGGACAAAGCAGCCCGCTTGTTTGGCACCCCATCCACCACCCTGAACATTCACTCCCTTCACCACCGGCGCACAGTGGCTGCAGTGTGTACCATCGACAGGATGCACTGCAGCAACTCGCCAACGCTTCTTCAACAGCACCTCCCAAACCCACGACCTCTACCACCTAGAAGAATAAGGGCAACAGGCAAATGGGACCAACACCACCTGCACGTTCCCCTCCAAGTTAGACACCATCCCGACTTGGAAATATATCGCAGTTCCTTCAACGTTGCTGGGCCAAAATCCTGGAATTCCCTACCTAACGGCACTGTGGGAGAACCTTCACCACACGGACTGCAGCGGTTCAAGGCGGCGGCTCACCACCACCTTGTCAAGGGCAATAAATGCTGGCCTTACAGCGACGCCCACATCCCATGAACAAATTTAAAAAAATCTTTTAAGTTAAGCATTCTGATTTCAGAACTGCCTTTTCAGTTTCTTGATCCACATGTTGCCAGAGTGTCTTTTACACTGGACACTAACCCCACTCAAGGGAACAGACCAGCAAACTATTACTGGCTTCCATCAACAGCACTCCAGCATGTCATTTGGCAGTGTGCCAGCACAGCTTGGGACTCCCTCCAACTTTTGGATTCTACTGAGAAGCATCCAGTCCATTCTCTGCACCAGAGATCAGTAAATGAAAAAAAAAGGACCACAAGCAAACATGCCCACGTTCTATCACTCTATACACCATATATGTATCACTGTGCATGCAAACCAGTCTCCTCAGGAGCAAAAGCCAACTCCAATCTGTTGTTAACCAGACAACTTTACCTTTTTAATCACAATGTCCCATCTCCCCTAAAACTTACTTCCAAAGTATTTATCTTCCTTTTAAACACCTCGATTGATTCTGCATCTATGGCCTTCCAGGGCAATGCACTTTATAGCCTCATAATTCGATGAAGAATTTTTTTTCTAGTCATTTAACTAGTTTGTTTAGTTTGAAATCTAAGATTATATCCTACTCAAGGTGTTTTCTATCTACCCTATCAATTTCCTTCATTATTTTGAACACCTCAATCAGATCATCCCTTAGCCTAGTCACCTCCAGGTAATGCAACCCCAGCTATATATATGGCTCTCATCATACCCAAGTCCCTTCATTCCAGGTGAATCGTTGCTGGATGGTTGAAGGCCAGTATGCATTTTCCAAGCTGAGCCTTTCAAAACTGAAAATATTCCAAATGAAGTCTGACCAGCATTCTGTATAACTGTAGCAGTACTTCCTAGCTTTTATATTCTGTATCTCTTCCGACGAAGCAACATTCTGCACTTAGGAGCTAGATTTTAAACAATTTATGCACCTGGACACCTCTTCATCTACCTCTTTCCCCCAGTGCTTCCCTATTCTCATCTGCCATTCTCACATTCTAAGCACGCTACTTGACATTTTGTTACATTAAACTGCACTTGTCATTGCTCTGCTCACTCACTTAGCCAATTCCCTTCTGAAATTTTCTACTCTTCACAATTCATTATATCTCCTAACTTAGTATTATCCTTATGTTCAGCTCCTAAAAATACTCCACTTTGCAGTGTAGAGATAATTGCCTCCATCTAAGTATGAGGCCTGGTGGATAACCCTGCTTTCAAGTATCTTCAAGATTACCAGCATCACTGTGATATACCCCCAACTTTATCAAATAAGGAGATTCACTTTTTTTTGAAGAAAATGTCATTATACCAAGCGCACGGGAGTGGTGTAGCTTTACACTCGATACTGTTTAGAGTATAGGCTGCATTGTTCAGCCCTTGAGATAACATTCATCACAAACAGGGGGTCGAGAGCCTGGAGTCCAGAGGGAGCACGAACCTTCGAGACACCGGAGGCGGAGCATCAGAGCAGGTAAAAAGCAAGGCCCAGAGAGTGAGGAAAAAAGCCAAAGTGAAATCAGCACAAGGGACAGAGCTAATAAATGAGTCGCTGATTGGTCAGTAGCTCGTGAGTGTCTTTAATTAATTTCTGGTAAGTTTAGTTAACAAACTAATAAATCAAGGCATGGCAGGGCACCTCAGATCCGTCGAATGCACACCTTATGCCATGTGGGAACTCCAGGACGCTTCCAGTGTCCTGGACAACCACAGGTACAGGAAGCGTCATCAGCCGGAGGAGCTCAAGTTTTGCATTTTGGAGTTTGAGCAACAGCCGGTGTCACAACAGTGCTTCCGCGAGGCTGAGACCTACATGGGAAGCACGTTTCAGGAGGTGGTCATCCCACAGCTTAAGAGAGTGCAGGCAGAGAGGAACTGGGTGACTGCCAAACAGACAAGGAGGACCAGTCAAGTTTTTTTTTTAATTATTCGTTCATGGGATGTGGGCATTGCTGGCAAGGCCAGCATTTATTGCCCTTGAGAAGGTGGTGGTGAGCCACCTTCTTGAACCGCTGCAGTCCATGTGGTAAAGGTTCTCCCACAGTGCTGTTAGGTAGGAAGTTCCAGGATTTTGAGCAGCAATGAAGGAACGACGATATATTTCCAAGTCGGGGTGGTGCGTGACTTCGAGGGGAACACGCAGGTGGGTGTTGTTCCCATGCGCCTGCTGCCCTTGTCCTTCTAGGTGGTAGAGGTAGTGGGTTTGGGAGGTGCCGTCGAAGAAGCCTTGGCGAGTTGCTGCAGTGCATCCTGTGAATGGTACACACTGCAGCCACTGTGCGCCGGTGGTGGAGGGAGTGAATGGAGTGCCAATCAAGCAGGCTGCTTTGTCCTGGATGGTGTCGAGCTTCTTGAGTGTTGTTGGAGCTGCACTCATCCAGGCAAGTGAAGAGTATCCCATCACACTCCTGACTTGTGCCTTGTAGATGGTGGAAAGGCTTTGGGAAGTCAGGAGGTGAGTCACTCGCCACAGAATACCCAGCCTCTGACCTGCTCTTGTAGCCACAGTATTTATGTGGCTGGTCCAGTTAAGTTTCTGGTCAATGGTAGCCCCCAGGATGTTGATGGTGGGGGATTCGGCGATGGTAATGCCATTGAATATCAAAGGGAGGTGGTTAGACTCTCTCTGATTGGAGATGGTCATTGCCTGGCACTTGTCTGGTGCGAATGTTACTTGCCACTTATCAGCCCAAGCCTGGATGTTGTCCAGGTTTTGCTGCAAGTAGTGCAGGAGTCCCCCGAGGGCATCGCGTTCTTTAACCAGTATTCAGACTACTGCTGATGATGGCGAGGATTTCTCCGAGGAGTGCAACCAGAGCCAAGTCCACAGGACCATGGGTGGCTCAGCTGTACGGGGTCAGGGGGCAGGTGGGTGGAGAAGAAAGGTCAGGAGAGCAATAGTGATCGGGGATTCTATAGTTAGGGGAGCAGACAGGCGTTTGAGGCCGCAGACATGTTTCCAGGATGGTATGTTGCCTCCCTGGTGCTAGGGTCAAGGGTGTCACTGAGCAGCTGCAGAACATTCTGGAGGGGTAAGAGTGAAGAGCCAGAGGTCATGGTCCATATCGGTATTAACGACATAGATCGGAAGAGGCATGAGGTCCTGTCGCTAGATTTCAAGGAGTTAGGAAAAAGATTAACAAGCAAGACCTCAAAACGGAGAGATGGTGCAGGAGGGAGGGCTTTAGATTCCTGGGCCATTGGGACCAGTTCTGGGGGAGGTGGGACCTGTACAGGCCGGACGGGTTGTACCTCAACAGAGCTAGGACCAATGTCCTCGCGGGGAAGATTTGCTTCTGCTGTTGGGGGTGGGGGTTTAAACTGATTTGGCAGGGGAATGGGCACCAGGATATAGCATTGGAAAGGAGAAACAAGGTGCACAAAGGATTGGGAGAGAACAATAGCACTAGAAGAAGAAATAGTACGGTATTAGGTGGGATCAGACTAAGAGACAGTATAAGGAAGTCAAAGATTAGTTTACAGTGCATGTGTGTAAACGCACGAAGAGTGGTAATCAAGGTTGGTGAACTGCAGGCGCAAATAGCCACATGGAAATATGAAGTCATGGCGATAACGGAGACCTGGCTCAAAAAAGGATTGGGTACTAAATATTCCTGGATACAAGGTGTTCAGGAAAGATAGGGAAGAAAGAAAGGGGGTTGGCAGTATTGATTAAGATGATTATTGCAGTGCTGGAGAGAAAGGATGTCCTGGAGGGGTCAAGTACAGAATCTATTTGGTTAGAGTTAAGAAACAATAGAGGCACCATTACACTACTGGGAGTAGTCTATAGGCCACCAACTAATGGGAAGGATATAGAGGAGCAAATCTGCAGGGAAATTACAGAGGTGCAAAAGCCATAGAGTAGTGATAACAGGGGGATTTCAACTATCCTAATATAGACTGGGATAGTGATAATAAGGGGCAAAGAGAGGGAGGAATTTTTGAAGTGTGTTCTGGAGAACTTTCTTGACCAGTACATTTCCAGCCCAGAGAGAGGGGGCATTGCTGCATTTGGATCTGGGGAATGAGGCAGGCCAAGTGGAGCAAGTGTCAGTAGGGAACATATAGGGAACAGCAATCATAATATCATAAGTTTTAGAATAGCCATGGAAAATAACATAGGCCACTCTAAAGTAAAAAATACTCAATTGGAGAAGGGCCAATTTCAATGGGATGAGATCTAGCCTGGGTAAATTGGAATCAAAGATTGGCAGGCAAAACTGTAATTTAACAATGGGCAGCCACCTTTAAGGAGGAAATGGTTCAGGTACAGTCTAGGTACATTCCCAGAGGGAGAAAGGTAGGGCAGCTAAAGCCAGAGCTCCCTGGATGACAAAAGATAGTGAGTAAGATGAAATGGAAAAAGGGGGCATATGACAGATCAGGTTGATAACACAAGTGAGAACCAGGCTGAATATAGAAAGTTCAGAGGGGAATTGGAAAAGGAAATAAGAGAGGCAAAGAGAGAGTATGAGAATAGACTGGTGGCCAACATAAAAGGGAATCCAAAAGTCTTCCACAGGCATGTAACCGGGTAATAGAGGCGGGATAGGACAGATTAGGGACCAAAAAGGAGATCTACTCATGGAGGCAGAGGGCATGGCTGAGGTACTAAATGAGTACTTTGCATCTGTCTTTACCAAGGAAGAAGATGCTGCCAAAGTCACAGTAAAAGAAGATATAGTTGAGATACTGGATGGGCTAAAAATTGATAAAGAGGAGGTACTAGAAAGGCTAGCTGTACTTAAAGTAGATAAGTCACCCAGTCCAGATGGGATGCATCCTAGGTTGCTGAGGAAAGTAAGGGTGGAAATTGTGGAGATACTGGCCATAATCTTCCAAACATCTATAGATATGGGGATGGTGCCAGAGAACTGGAGAATTGCAAATGTTACACCCTTGTTCAAAAAAGGGTGCAAGGATAAACCCAGCAACTACAGGCCAGTCAGTTTAACCTTGGTGGTGGGGAAACTTTTAGAAACGATAATCCGGGACAGAAATAGCAGTCACTTGGACAAGTGTGATTTGATTAAGGAAAGCCAGCACGGACTTGTGACAGGCAAAGCGTGTTTAAACTAACTTGATAGAGTTTTTTTGATGAGACAACAAAGAGGGTTGATGAGGGCAATGCAGTTATGTGGTGTATATGGACTTTCAAAAGGCGTTTGATAAAGTGCCGCATAATAGGCTTATCAAGATTGAAGCCCATGAAATTAAAGGGGCAGTGGCAGCATGGATACAGGATTGGCTAAGTAGCAGGAAACAGAATAGTGGTGAACGGTCGTTTCTCGGACTGGAGGGAGATGTACAGTGGTGTTCCCCAGGGGTCAGTACTAGGACCACTGCTTTTCTTGATATATATTAATGACTTGGACTTGGGTGTACAGGGCACAATTTCCAAATTTGCAGATAACAAAACTCGGTAATGTAGTGAACAGTGAGGAGGATAGTGATAGACTTCAAGTGGAGATAGACAGGCTGGTGGAATGGGCAGACACGTGGCAGATGAAATTTAATGCAGAAAAATGCAAAGTGATGCATTTCGGTAGGAAGAACGAGAACAGGCAATATAAACTAAAGGGCACAATTCTAAAGGGGGTACAGGAATAGAGACAAATGGGAGTTTATGGATATACACAAATCGTTGATGGTGGCACGGCAGGTTGAGAAAGCGTTAAAAAAAATATACGGGATTCTGAGCTTTATAAATAGAGGCATAGAGCACAAAAACAAGGAAGTCACGATGAAACACTGGTTCGGCCACAACTGGAGTATTGTGTCCAGTTCTGGGCACCGCACTTTAGGAAAGATACGAAGGCCTTAGAGAGGGTGCAGAAAAGATTTATTGGAATGATTCCAGGGATGAGGGATGAGGGATTTTAGTTACATGGAAAGACCGGAGAATCATAGAATCATAGAATCATAGAAGTTACAACATGGAAACAGGCCCTTCGGCCCAACATGTCCATGTCGCCCAGTTTATACCACTAAGCTAGTCCCAATTGCCTGCACTTGGCCCATATCCCTCTGGGGTTGTTCTCCTTTGAGCAGAGAAGATTGAGACGAGATTTGATGGAGGTATTCAAAATCATGAAGGGTCTGGACAGAGTAGATAGAGAAACTGTTCCCATATGCGGAAGTGTCAAGAACCAGAGGACGTAGATTTAAGGTGAATGGCAGAAGAACCAAAGGTGACAGGAGGAAAAACTTTTTTTTTTAAAAAGTGATTAGGATCTGGAATGCACTGCCTGAGGGGGTGGTGGAGACAGGTTCAATCGTGGCTTTCAACAGGGAATTGGATAAGTACTTGAAAGGAAAAAATTTGCAGGGATACGGGGAGAGAGCAGGGGAGCGGGACTAGTTGAATTGCTCTTGCACAGAGCCTGCATGACTCGATGGGCCGAATGGCCTCCTTCCGCGCTGTAACCTATGATTCTAACAGCTTTTGTTCCATCTGGACACAGACAATTATTAAAAACAATTCTGCCTCACTTTTCCTCTTCTTGACACCTTGTAAGAAAAATTATTTCTAGGAACAAAAAACACAATATAATGTTTATCTATGGGCAGACAGGGCATTTGCAACTTCATCACTTATTCCTCATCATCTACTGGCTAAAAGGTCCTTACTATGTATCAGTTGCTGATATTGCATAATCATTTAGCAATATGTTGCCTTCATCATAAAATTCAACATTTTAGAAATGTTGATACCATTTAACTTACCAGCTACAAAACAGCCCTGCTTCTGCCATCAAAAGAATTTCAAAATTACAATAAAAACATATTACAAACTACTGTATAAAATTAGAGATATAGCAGACACAAAGAATGAAATTAAATATGAGAATTTATGCCCTACATCATTTCACAGTTTAAAAGAAAATCAATTTATGTGTCCGTCAGTAACATAAGAAATACCTCTGTGCTATAGGAGACATCTTCCCTTTTATGAACTGCTATATTTAAATGCTGAAATAAATTACATTAACACACATTACTGCTGACTGGATAACACTGCCTGCAATTCCAATAACATTTTTTAAGATATCCTAGTACTAGGTGACTTAATTTCTAAAGAAAAAAAAACACAAGAAAAGGACATTCAGCATGAAACTAATCCCTGCTTTAATAATAAACACTCTCATTAGCTTCCAGCTACATTTCATAATTTTTGACCTAAAACTTGAAAAGTATGTAGTGCTCACAAACCTAACTGTAATGAAAACAGTTATAAATCGCAAAGTTAACCAAAGTAAGGTCTTTTTAGAACACAAGAACATAAGAAATAGGAGAAGGCGGCCATGCAGCCCCTCGAGCCTGCTCTGCCATTCAATAAGGTCATGGCTGATCTTAGGCCTCAACTCCACTTTCTCGCCCTTGATTCACTTAGATCGATAGATTTTTGGACACTGAGTCTTGAATATACTCAATGACTGCGTATCCTCAGCCCTCTGGGGTAGTGAATTCCAAATATTTACCACCCTCAGTGAAGAAATTTTTCCTCAGCATCTACCTTGTCAAGCCCTCTCAGAATTTTATATGTTTCAATAAGATCACCTCTCATTCTTCTAAACTCCAGAGAATATAGGTCCATTCCACTCACTCTCTCCTCATAGGACAACCCTCTCATCCCAGGAATCAATCTAGTTAACCTTTGTTTTACCCCCTCCTTAGTTAAGGAGAGCAAAACTGTACACAGTACTCCAGGAATGGTCTCACCAAAGCCTTATATAATTGCAACAAGACCTCCTTACTCTTATATTCCAACCCACTGGCAATAAATGCTAATGTACCATTTGTCTTCCTACCCCTTGCCTCAGCCCAGGGACACTGAAGCTAATTACAGGATCCCTGCACAACTAACTCACCACAGACTGGAGTCTGCATAGCTGCTCTATTTTTACTTTTATAGAAAGCTGTCTCTCCCAACAATACTGCCTTTCTCGTTCCTCCTTGGACACTGACGTACAGTTTCTGAACAGCTAGGATACAGTGTGCAATGGTATGCTATTAGTTTCTGAAATTTTTATCCGTACTATTTTCCAAAAGCAAAATCTTACATAAAAACATATCATATCTCAACTTGTAATATGTTAAAGGGTGTGATTCAGGTTGGTGCTTAAGCAGGAATCTGGTTTTCTGTAAATTTGGCAAAACAACTGATTGACAATTTGGGCAAACTCGGGTGTCACCGCTGCTTGTTGTCGAGACATCCTGGTAGAAGTATTATTGTACCGCCATTACACACTGCATCCTAGCAGTTTAGATTCCAAAATTCATAATCCCTTTAAAAAGCCATTATGGATTCTGTTTTCACCATTGTTTGTGGTGGACATGCTAAATCCCAACAACCCCCTGTATGCATGTATATAAAAAATTCTCCGAACCTCTCCCTTAGTTCTTTTGGTGATTTTAAGTAATTTCTTCTAGTGACTGACACCAACTAGTGGAAAATTAGTCCCATTTCCCTGCAAATGTTTCCTTTTCAAATAAATACACACACACAAAATTCCCTTTTGAAAGTTACAATTGACTCTGCTGCTACCAACCCTTACAGGCAGTGCATTCCAGATAATCATAACTCGTGGCGAAAAAAAAATCTCATCTTCCCTCTGGTTCTTTTGCCAATTATCTTAAACCTGTGCCCTCTGGTTACCGACTTTCCTGCCAGTGGAAACAGTTTCTCATTTACTCTCTCGAAATCCCTCATAATTTTGAGCACCTCTATTAAATCCCCCTCAAACCTTCTCAGCTCGAAGGAGAACAATCCCAGCTTCTCTCGTCTCTTTGCAACTGAAGTATCTCATTCCTGGTTTTGTTTTGGTAAATCTCATCTGCACCCACTCCATGATCTACTTATAATAATCTACCCAGCCCATTATTGTGAATACAAACCTTGCTCTATCACAGTAAACCATTTTCTCCCCATTGTATAAACACATTCCTTGTGTCTCACATCCACTTTCCATTTTGGTAACCCCAAATTTGGGATTATCTGCTCCAGGTTTGTCATTAGCAGAAACCAGATTTGCAGACATTTCACTCCATATAGTGGCCTTTAATCCAAACAGATTCTCAGCAGCTTTGTGTTTTTCCCCACCTTTATTGGGGCAGGGACTAAAGATTGAATTAGATTTTGTCTGTGAAAGTGTGAAGAAGGGATACAATACATCAAAACTACAGCACAGAAACAGGCCATTCGGCCCAACTGGTCTATGCTCCACATGAGCCTCCTCCCTATTTCATCTAACCCTTTCAGGATACCTTTTTATTCCTTTCTCCCTTATGTGCTTCTCTAGCTTCCCCTTAAATGCATGTTATTTGCCTCAACTACTCCTTGTGGTAGGGTGTTCTACATTCTTACCACTCTTTGGGTAAAGATGTTTCTCCTGAATTCCCTTTTGGATTTATTTGCAACTATTTTATATTTATGACTTCAAGTTTTGGACTCCCCCACAAGTGGATATCCTCTCAGTTCTGGTATCATCCTTGTGAATCTTTTTTGCACCCCCTTCAATGCCTCCATATCCTTTTTATAATAAGACGACCAGAACTGTGCACAATATCCCAAGTGCAGTCTAACCACGGTTCTGTACAAGTTTAACAAAACATCTTTGATTTTCAATTCTATCACTCTAGAAAATGAAGCCTAGTGCTTGATTTGCCTCTTTATGGCCTTATTAACCTACGTTGTTACTTTCAGTGATTTGTATATCTGGACTTCTAAATCCTTTTGCTCCTCTATCCCGTTTAGTCTATTATCCCAGCAGTATGTGGCCTCATTCTTCCTACCAAAATGCACCACCTCACACTTATCTATACTGAAATTCATTTGGCAATTACATGCCCATTCTGCAAGTTTATTATGATACGGGCTGCATACGATAAACCCACACGTAACAATGATGAAATGGCAGAAATACTGAATAGTTATTTTGCCTCTGTATTTACCAGGGAGACTAATAAGGTGGGCAGGACATTAAAAGAGGAGACTGAAAAAGATATTAAAACATTTAAGATAGAAGCGGTGGGGGGGGGGGGGGGGCGGGGAGGAGAAGAAAGAGGAAGGAAGAGATAACTATAATCTTGTATTTTGACACATTGTTCCTTTGTATAACTATACCCTCCAATTTGCTGTATTCCCCAAATTTTGAAATTGTACTTCCGATTCCCAAATCCAAATAAATAGTTAATGTAAATTGTGAACAATCCCCATGGAACACCACTTCCCACCTTTTTCCAGTCTGAGTAGCTACCCTTAATCCTACACTCTTCTGTTTTGTAGCCAACTTGCTCTCCATTCAGCTAACAGTCCCCTGACGACACATGCTCTGACCTTAGCCATGAGTCTACAATGTGCGGTACCTGATCAAAGGCCTGTTGAAAATTCAAATATATTACATCTACTGCATTATCCTTGCTACTCTTTCTGGACTTCTTCAAAGAATTCAATAAGGTTGGTCAAACATGCCTTTCCCTTCTGAAATCCGTTCTGACTATTCTTTATTACATTTTTGTTCTCTAATTGTCTTTCTATTACATCTCTGAGTAAAGATTCCATTATCTTTTCTACCACGTTAAGCTAACTGGTCTATAGTTCCCTGGACTTGTTCTACCTCCCTTTTTAAATATAGGAATAACATTAGCTATCCGCCACTATTCCCTTTTCGAGTAAAATTTTATATATATGTAACAGTGCCACTGCTATCTCCTCCCTAACTTCTTTTAATATTCGCAGATGCAATCCATCCAGACCAGAGGTCTTATCGTCCCTAAGTCTGATTAGTTTATTATCTCCCCCCTTTTTATCTTAAATGTTTTAATATCTTTTGCAATCTTTTTCTAATGTCCTGCCCACCTTGTTAGTTTCCCTGGTAAATACAGAGGCAAAGTAACTATTCAATATTTCTGCCATTTTGACATCATTACCTGTGGGTTTATCGTATGCATCCCTTAGTGGCCCTATCCCTATTCTGATTTTTCTTTTGTTATTTATGTGTCTGTAGAATACTTCACTATTTTTTATATTCCTTGATAATTTAATTTTGTAGTTCCTCTTTGCTTTTCTAATTGCTTTTTTTAAATTTTTTCCTAACCTCTTTGTATTCCCTTTTGCCATCATCTCCTTCATTGCACCTAGAGTATGCCTTTTTCTTTAGTTTCAATTTTACCCTTATTTCTTTTTTAAAATCCATGGTATCTCATTATCAGCTGGTTTGTTCTTGCTTTTTAGAGGAATATACTTCTTCTGAACTCTACTGATCACAGTTTTATATATTATCCACTGCTATTCTATTTCTTTGTCTGTCAACATTTTTTTTTCCAGTTTACCTGTTCTAGTTCCATTCTCATCCCCTCAAATTAGCTCTTTTCTAATCTGTTACTTTGGTCTTTGTCTTACTTATGTCTTTCTCAATCATTATTTTAAATCTTATGTTATCATCGCTATTGCATAGATGTTCCCCTATGCTGATTGGTTCTGGTTCATTTCCCATTACTAGATCCAGCAGTGATTCCTCTTTTGTTGTGCTTCTTACATACTGAGTAAGAAGGGAGGAGTCATATACATACTGTGAAAACTCTATTCCCTACCTCCTCTTGCCAGTTTATTTGGGGGTAGTTGAAAACTCCCATTATTATTCGATTTTTTAAAAACTCATTTCATAGATTTGTCTACATATTTCATCCTCCACTTCCCTTCCACTATTAAGTGGTCTGTAGGATTTACCTATTAACATGATCAATCCCTTATCTTTTGTCTCAATCCATATGGATTCTGTTTCGATCTTAATATTACTTATGTCCCTTTTTTCTATTGCCATTATGGTATCTCTAATTAGTACAGCTATCCCACCCCCTTCTTCCTTCCCTATCATTTCTAACTACATTGTATCCTGCAACATTTAACTGCCAGTCCTGTTCCATATATAACCATGTTTCAGTTATCCCTAACACATCTGGCTCCTCGCTATGAACTATTCCCTCCAGTTCCCCAGTTGTCTGTATTGTAAAAATGATACCTGTTCACCCTCAGTCCAGTATCACTCTGGTCTTGCTCCATTTCTCTAACAGGGTGAGAGGGATAGAATGAGGTGAAGGCACAGCCCAAAACTCATTCCTGCTTTTCAGGGCGATAACTCAAATCCATCTTTAGCTGTCACTGTGATACCTTCTTTCCTGATTCAGTCAATTTTCCCACCTTCAAGTAGTACCTGCCTGATGTAAAAAACCTCACCCCTAAGGACACTGATGCAATAACCAAAGCTCTTCAAGATGCCGGGAAGCTGCTGCCACTCATCTCAGTCTCTCACTGCTCAGACAGGGCGAGCTTAAGATGGACTGTGTTAGGGTTGAGAGTTACAAAGGCTACAGCTGGGCTGTGACCATCTATTTTCCAGACCATAGCTGAATATAAAATGACCAAAGTGCTAAAGATTTTAATTACTGAATTGCAGCACTTATAATATTAAACAAATTGAATGTCTGATTAGAGAGTCAATTTAATTTCAAATCTTCAAATTAAAGTCACAAGTCAAATTTTTGTAGCTCATACAAGAAACACAAAGTTAGCATGCAGGTACAGCAAGCAATTAGGAAGGCAAATGGCACGTTGGCCTCTATTGCAAGGGGGTTGGAGTACAAGAGTAAGGAAGTCTTACTACAATTGTACAGGGCTTTGGTGAGACCTCACCTGGAGTACTGTGTACAGTTTTGGTCTCCTTATCTAAGGAAGGATATACTTGCCTTAGAGACGGTGGAACAAAGGTTCACTACTTTGGTTCCTGGGATGAGAGGGTTGTCCTATGAGGAGAGATTGAGTAGAATGGGCCTGTACTCGCTGGAGTTTAGAAGAATGAGAGGTGATCTCATTGAAACATAAGATTCTGAGGGTGCTTGACAGGATAGATGCGGAGAGGTTGTTTCCCCTGGCAGGAAAGTCTAGAGCTATGGACTATAGTTGCAGGATAAGCGGTCGGCCATTTAAGACTGAGATGAGGAATTTCTTCGCTCAGAGGGTTGTGAATCTTTGGAATTCTGTACCCCAGGGGGCTGTGGATGCTGAGTCATTAAGTATATTCAAGGCTGAGATAGATAGATTTTGGGACTCTCTGGGAATCAAGGGATATGGGGGAATCGGGTGTGAAAGTGGAGTTGAGGTCGAAGATCAGCCATCATCTTAATGAATGGCAGAGCAGGCTCAAGGGGCCGTATGGCCTACTCCTGTTCCTATTTCTTATGTTCTTATATTCTTATAATTTCCGGAACTTGACATATACCAGCAAACTGAGTGTGACAAGAAGCCCACATGCCAAGTATCCAATCTCAATTGCTCAGTGTGTGTAGAGGGGATAGTAAGGAGAAAAAAAACTAATTTTAAGTAGACAAGTATCAGTCTTTCATGCCTCATATTGCACAGTTAAAATATCAATGACAAATCCCCAAGAGCAGGTTCCCTGCCTGTCTGCTGAGAGAGTTTGAGCAGCTAGGGACAAAATTAAAAAGCAGAACCACAAAGGTAATAATCTCTGGATTATTACCTGAGCCGCAAGCAAATTGGCATCGGGTCAATAGGATCAGGGAGATGAATGCGTGGCTCAAAGATTGGTGTGGGAGAAGTGGGTTTCAATTTATGGGGCACTGGCACCAGCACTAGGGAAAGAGGGAGCTGTTCCGTTGGGACGGACTACACCTGAACCATGCTGGGACCAGAGTTCTAGCGAATCGAATAACTAGGGAGGTAGATAGGGCTTTAAACTAAGTGTGTGTGTGTGTGTGTGTGTGTGTGTGTAAGAAAGGGAGGAGGAGGTAAAAAAAAGGGTCCCGACAGAGAGAAATCTAGAATGCTAAAAAGAGAAAAGACAAAGAAGCAGTGCAGGAAAGTGATTGGGGTAAGGATAACCAGATTGTGTCAGGAAGGGAAAGAGCATACAAACAAAAAGACAACAAATAGGGTCCAGGTAAGAAAAAAATAAGACGACAAATAGGGCCATAGTACAAAAAATGTTAAGATGTCTAAAAATTTTAAAAAGACAAATCTAAAGGCACTGTATCAGAATGCACGAAGCATTCGTAATAAGGTAGACGAAATAACAGCGCAAATAGATGTAAACTGATATGATATAATAGCAATTACAGAGACATGGCTGCAGGGCGACCAAGGCTGGAAGCTGAATATCCAAGGGTATTCGATATTTAGGAAGGACAGGCAAAAAGGAAAAGGAGGTGGGGTGGCGTTGTTAGTAAAGGATGAAATCAGAGCAATAGTGAGAAAGGATATTGGCTCAGAAAATTAAGATGTGGAATCAGTCTGGGTGGAGTTAAGAAGCACCAAGGGACAGAAAATACTGGTGGGAGTTGTCTATAGGCCTCCAAACAGCAGTGGTAATGTAGGGGATGGGAACAAACAGGAAATTAGAGATGCACATAATAAGGGTACTACAGTAATTATGGGTGACTTTAATCTGCATACAGACTGGCCAAACCAAATTAGCAATAATACTGTGGAGGATGAATTCCTGGAGTGTATACAAGATGTTTTTTTAGACCTGTATGTTGAGGAGCCAACCAGGGAACAGGCTATCCCAGATTGGGTATTGTGCAATGAGAAGGGGTTAATTAATAATCTTGTTGTGCGAGGTCCTTTAGGGAAGAGTGACCATAACATGATAGAATTCTTCATTAAGATGGAAAGTGAAGTAGTCCAATCCGAAACTAGGGTCCTAAATCTAAACAAAGGAAACTACAAAGGTCTGAGGAGTGAGTTGGCTATGATAGATTATGAAGCTTCATTAAAAGGCATGACGGTGGATAAGCAATGGCTAACATTTAAGGAACGAATGCATGAATTGCAAGAGTTTACATTCCTTTCTGGTGCAAAAACACAAAAGGAAAAGCAGCCCAACCATGGCTAACAAAAGAAATTAAGGATAGTATTAGATCCAAAGAGGAGTCATATAAAGTTTCCAGAAAAAGTAGCAAGCCTGAGGATTGGGAACAGTTTAGAATTCAGCAAAAAAGGACCAAGAGATTGATTAAGAGGGGAAAAATAGAGCATGACAGTAAACTTGCAAGGAACATAAAAGCAGACTGTAATAGCTTCTACAAGTATGTAAAAAGAAAAAGATTAGTGAAGACAAATGTAGGTCCCTTACAGTCAGAAACAGGAGAATTTATAATGGGAAACAAGGAAATGGCAGAGCAATTAAACAAATACTTTGGTTCTGTCTTCACAGAAGAGGACACAAATAACTTCCCAGAAATACTAGGGAACCAAGGGTCTAGTGAGGAGGAGGAATTAAAGGACATTAGTATTAGTAAAAAAAGTGCTGGAGAAATTAATGGGACTGAAAGACGATAAATCCCCAGGACCTGATAATCTGCATCCCAGAGTACTAAAAGAGGTAACCATGGAAATAGTGGATGCATTAGGAAATAGTGGATGCATTAGTTGTCATCTTCCAAAATTCTACAGATTATGGAACAGTTCCTACAGATTAGAGGGTGGCAAATGTAACCCCACTATTTAAAACAGGAGGGAGAGAAAACAGGGAACTACAGACTGGTTAGCCTAACATCAGTAGTAGGGAAAATGCTAGAGACTATTATAAAAGGATGTGATAACAGGACACTTAGAAAATATCAAAGGGATTAGACAAAGTCAACATGGATTTATGAAAGGGAAATCATGTTTGACAAACCTACTGGTAGAATAGATAAGGGAGAACCAGTGGCCGTGGTTTATTTGGATTTTCAGAAGGCCTTTGATAAAGTCCCACATGAGAGGTAAGTGTGCAAAATTAAAGAACATAGGATTGATGGTAATATACTGGCATGGATTGAAAATTGGTTAACAGACAGGAAACAGAGTAGGAATAAATGGGTCTTTTTTGGGGTGGCAGGTAGTGACTAATGGGGTACCGCAGGGAGCAGTGCTTGGGGCCCAGCTATTCACAATATATATCAATGATTTGGATGAGGGAACCAAATGTAATATTGCCAAGTTTGCTGGTAACACAAAACTGGGTGGGATCATGAGTTGTGAGGAGGATGCAAAAAGGCTTCAAGGCGATTCAGACAAGTTGAGTGAGTGGGCAAATACATGGCAGATGCAGTATAATGTGGATAAATGTGAAGTTATCCACTTCAGAAGGAAAAACAGAAAGGCAGAGTATTATTTAAATGGTGATAGATTGGGGAATGCTGATGTACAAAGGGACCTGGGTGTCCTTGTACACCAGTCACTGAAAGCAAACATGCAGGTGCAGCAAACAGTTAGGAAAGCAAAATGGTATGTTGGCCTTCATTGCAAGAGGATTTGAGTACTGGAGGAAGGATGTCTTACTACAGTTATACAGGGCCTCGGTGAGACCACACCTGCAGTATTGTATGCAGTTTTGGTCTCCTAAGAAAGGATATACTTGCCATAGAGAGAATGCAGCGAAGGTTCACCAGACTGATTCCTGGGATGGCAGGACTGTCGTGTGAGGAGAGATTGGGTGGACTCGGCCTGTATTCACTGGCGTTTAGAAGAATGAGAGGGGATCTCATTGAAACATATAAAATTCTGACAGGGCTAGACAGACTGGATGCAGGGAGGATGTTTCCCTTGGCTGGGGCGTCCAGAACGAGGGGGTCACAGTCTCAGGATACGGGGTAGGACATTTAGGACTGAGATGAGGAGAAATTTCTTCACTTAGGGTGGTGAACCTGTGGAATTCTCTACCACAGAAGGCTGTGGAGGCCAAGTCACTGAATATATTCAAGAAGGAGCTAGATAGATCTCTAGATACAAAAGCATCAAGTGGTATGGGGAGAGAGCGGGAATATGGTAGAGATAGAGGATCAGCCATGATTATATTGAATGGCGGAGCAGGCTCGAAGGGCCTACTCCTGCTCCTATTTTCTATGTTTCTATGTCCTCTTGGCCAGAGGTTTGCTTAATGTTGGGCAACCTAAAAACAATGGAGCAAATAATTCAAGCTTTTTCTTAAAAAAGGATGAAACACTTAAAAAGATCCGAAGATGAAGGCAATGCAGTTGATGTGGTGCATATGGACTTTCAAAAGGCGTTTGATAAAGTGCCGCATGGTAGGCTTATCATCAAGATTGCGGCCCATGGAATAAATGGGGCAGTAGCAACATGAATTGGCTCAGTAACAGGAAAGAGAGTAGTGGTGAGCGGTTGTTTTTCGGACTGGAGGGAGGTGTACAGTGGTGTTCCCCAAGGATCAGTGCTGGGACCATTGTTTTTTTTTATATATATATTAATGACTTGGACTTGGGTGTACAGGGCACAATTTCAAAGTTGGCAGATGACACAAAACTTGGAAGGGTAGCGAACAGTGAGAAGGACAGTGATAGACTTCAAGAGGACATTGGCAGGCTGGTGGCATGGGCGAACACGTGGCAGATGAAATTTAACGTAGAAAAATGCGAAGTGATACATTTTGGTCGGAAGAACGAAAAGAGGCAATATAAACTAGAGGACACAACTCTAAAAGGGGTACAGGAACAGAGAGAGATCTGGGGGTTTATGCGCACAAATCGTTGAAGGTGGCAGGGCAGGTTGAGAAAGCGGTTAAAAAAAGCATATAGGATCCTGAGCTTTATAAATAGAGGTATAGAGTACAAAAGTATGGAAGTCATGATGAACCTTTATAAAATACTGGTTTGGCCACAAATGGAGTATTGTGTCCAGTTCTGGATACCACACTTTAGGAAAGATGCGGAGGCCTTGGAGAGGGAGCAGAAGAAATTTACTAGAATGATTCCAGGAATGGGGGACTTTAGTTACGTGGATAGACTGGAGAAGCTGGGGTTGTTCTCCTTGGAACAGACAGCTGTGAGGAGATTTGATAGAGGTATTCAAAATCATGAAGGGTCTAGATAGAGTAGATAGATGGAAACTGTTCCCACTGGCAGAAGGATCAAGGACCAGAGGACATAGATGTAAGGTGATTGGCAAAAGAACCAAAGGCGACATGAGGAAAAACTTTTTTTTAACACAGCGAGTGGTTAGTATCTGGAAAGCGAGTGGTTAGTATCTGGAATGCACTGCCTGAGGGAGTGGTGGAGGTAGATTCAATCATGGCCTTCAAAAGGGAACTGGATAAGTACTTGAAATGAAAAAATGTGCAGGGCTAAGGGGAAAGGGCGGGGGAGTGGGACTAGCTGGATTACTCTTGCATAGAGTGGGCGCGGACCTGATGGGTCGAATGGCCTCCTTCCGTGCTATAATATTTCTATGATTCTAAGATCATCTAACAATAGGTGCAGTGGTGATGGAGAGCTGTCCTCGTGTCCTTTTAACTCTGGTGCCTGGGTTTGACTCTCACCCAGACCAACAGGATAGAAGAAAAATACATAGTAGAAGCTTTTCTGTGGTTGGAGTTAAAAGTAACCATTAAACAGTGTCTTTATTACTGATTTAAAAGTTTAATATTGCACTGGTACTGAAGGTGCTCTATTCTGATCCTTAGTCTGCATTTACACTTCAATTGTAGCATCAGTGCAAAACTAGTTTTGCTTCATACTAATGTAACTTGAGAATAGATCAAGAATCGAGGGCCAACCTGATTCATACAAAACAGAGACACACTCTCTGGTTTACTCTGAAGTCAGGTGGGACCCACTCTGGATTTACACTCTTGTTTGGTGCAGTGGTGTAAATGTGGCCTGGATGACAGAAATGGAAAGTGGACCATTCCCCTCTCTTTAGTGAATGCAGAATCTTTGAAATACTTACCTTCAAGTTAGGTAGGCACAGAAAGAATAATACCACAGTAATATTGGATCACAGATTTTTAAAAAAACATTCTCTTAGAGTTTTCACCAAGGGCATATGCCAAACTGGGGGGGGAAAAACAAGTGCAATATACAACAACGTACATTTATATAGCACCTTTAACGTAGTAAAAAAGTCCCACGGCACGACACAGGAGTGTAATCAGACAAAAGCTGACACCAATCCAAGGAAGAAACAATAGGACAGGTGTCCAAAAACTTGGTTGAATAGGTAGATTTTAAGAAGTGTCTTAAAGGTAGAGAGGTTTAGGGAGGGAATTCCAGAGCTTAGGGCCTAGACGGCTGAAAGCTTGGCCACCAATGGTGGGGCAAAGGAAATGGGGATGCACATGAGGACACAACTTGAGGAACATACAGTTCTCAGCGAGTTGAAGGACTGGAGGAGGTTTCAAAGATCGGGAGGGGCAAAACCATAGAGGAATTTGAACACGAGGATGAGAATTTTAAAATCAAGGCATTGGTGGACCAGGAGCCAATGCAGATCAGCGAGCACAAGGGAGATGAGTAAAAGGGACTTGGTGCGAGTTACAGGCAGCAGAGTTTTGGATGAGCTCAAGTTTATGGCATTCCATATTAAAAGGTAACTCAACAGGCAAGTACCATTAGCTGCAAGTACTTACCCAAACAGGATCTTCAGTTATCTTTTAGAACACTAGCATTGCTCACAGGTGAAAATTAGAAAAAAAGAAGTGCCTGTCTTTTCATGTAGTCATCTCTCTATTGCTCTTCTGCTTTCTTTCTGTCTCTGTACCTCTGGCTTTGTCACTGTCTCCTTTTGTAAGTCTCATTTCCTCTCTTCTGATATCTTCCACTTTGTCTGTACACTTGACACACTGTCCAACTTTTCAATTGTGTCTGATACTCCATTTCATACTCTTCCCCTTTTTTTATACCTGCCATACAGAGGTCTGAAAGTAGACTTGGAGCTCCAAACCTGAAAACAGAAATTTCCTCATCTTTCTCTGGGAATAAGGGGCTGCGGTCATCTTGTTTTATTTGCTCTTGGGAGCAGGAGCCTAGAGCCTGGGCTGAATAAGAAGAAACTGGGTCGAGACCAAGGGATGTGGCTCTAGCTGTATTGCTAAGCTGCAACTGTGGTTATATTGTTGCTACACTAATAATTATTCAAATATTATTGATAGTATACTTCTATGGAGTGCCTGCACTATAAGTGCATCAAATTATATTGCTGTCTGGAAGGGGCAAAGTCCAGGACTTGGTAAAGGTCTGTGTGGATCTAGGGCCTAGGAAACCATAAGAGTAGGAAGCAGACAAGGCTGATCTTTCTGCCAGTCCAGGAGGCAGTCAGGAGTTTGTGCGGTTAAGTTTGTCCTCCTGACAACAATCAATTTCAAAACAAACTCATCACTCACTCGCGTAGTGAATCGAGTTGTAATTTATTCATTACAGTTACACATCCAGTTCCGTTACAGTTGCTACACAGGACATTACAAATGAACGAATAATAAGTGAAACATCAGCTAAAAATAGCGATGAACTTGGTTATAAATTTCACAAAAATATTGTGGGAACATTTAAAATGCCGATGAAAAGTCACTTAGTACTGGATATGAAAGGAAACAAACAGGATCGCGCCCAGATACTGCAAACTTACCTGGAAGAACATGCTGACAAAGAAGTGAATAAGGAAGATGCTCTGGCTTAAAATATGGAGCAGCAGCAGCAGGTTGAACAGAAAGTCAAAAAGGACCAAATGCTGCTGTCAAAGAACCAGAAAAAATTGCAGCAAAGAAAGTGATTAAAATAATGGCACCAATAACACAGATGCTAAAGAAAAATGAGAAAGTTGCGTGTGCCAGAGATGGCAAAGAGCAAGAAAACTGCTTGCAATACAACATTTAGTTTGGTCGTTGCAACAAACAGTGATCCTGAAGCTACAAAAAACACCAACAGTGCTGAAAAATTAAGGGAGCTGAAAAATTTGATATGAATGATGAGGATGAAAAAAATGAAAATGAGGAAGAAGCAGTTTGGATATGTGCCCATTTCAGCAAGAGTTGAAGATCACATACAGGCAGAGAGGAGAAAAAGAGCACAACATTTTCAATTTTTTTTTTTAAAAATAGATTTTCAAACTGGTGTCTATGGACTCTGCAGATCCCCTGTAGTCATCAGATTGGCAGTTTGAAGCCAGTCGAAGAAACAACACGAGACTGGTGTTTCAAAAATTCTGCATTTCTCAACGTTCTTTTGAACTACAGAGATTTTTTTTAAAAATAAAATATTCCTCGATGACCACAACATTTCTTTTGGGTAGCGGGACTGTCTTTCAGAGATTAGAAAGGAGCTCACTAGGTCTTTGTCAAAGTAACCCTGACAGAGAATTATTTTTTTAAAAATCACTGGTGTAAATAAATCAGTTAAAATCCTTAATAATGTTCAATGTTAAATCAATGATTTATAAATGCTCCATAATGAAAGATCAACTTTGTTTAAAAACTTTCATTGAAGGTGGAGACCTATCCTATTCAGGCATTCTCAAGATAATAAGTTCTAACGCTTTTGTTTGTACTGAAAATTACTATTTAACTTCCCTGAAATTTGTACTGAATTGCATCTATCTACCAAACAAAATTTCAAACTGTGCAGCATTTTCCAGTTTACAAAACATGGAGATGACAGAGGTAAATGCCAGCTGAAACAGCTGATTCAAACCTAAATATAGGTTTGTGTTCATTAGAACAGTTTCTTAAATGAGATATTTTAAACAAAGACTTAAGGCAAATGGCATTACAACATTTACACTTAAATTTGGAGTATTAACTCCCCCGTTAGCTGAGTTGGTACAGGTTCTGTACCAGCTAAGCTACCAACGCAGACTTTGGCGCAATCCCTAGTCTTTACTGGATTAGCAGTATCAGTGCTGCAATTGTCTAAGGAAGAGGAAAACAAATTAATTAGTCAGAATTCCCATTCCTGAAGGCAACCCCAACTAGAAACTGCACGTGAATGGGTCAGACTTATCCGTAATTCCATCCTCCATCCCCCACTCCACATCCAATATCCCGCCACACATGAAAAATGCCTATTTGAGCAAAGTAGCACAGGAAACTGACACATACAGATCTTAACCTCAGCACGAAAAGGCAGGAAAAACCCCCCACTTATAATACTGTAACCCATAATCACTTTAAAAATATTTTATACTTCCCATGCTGGGCCACTTTCCAATTTACTTCTGTTTAGCAACAAAAATATCAGTATTGGCCATCAAGTTCTTAAACACATCTTTCTTAAATATATCAATACATTTTTTTAAATTTAAATGGATGAAAGAGCATGATTTTTTTTAAAATAAAAATTCCACAAATGACACTAGAACACAAGATGATACACCATTTCTTTCCAGATGCTTTATGGATATGAATGTAAAAGGTATGATCAGTAAGTTCGCTGATGATACAAAAATTGGTAGGGTGGTAAATAGCGAGGAAGATAGCCTCAGTCTGCAGGACGATATAGATGGGTTGGTCAGAACAGTGGCAAATGGAATTTAACCTGGAAAAGTGCGAGGTGATGCACTTTGGAGGGACTAACAAGGCAAGGGAATACACAATGAATGGGAGGACCCTAGGCAAGACAGAGGGTCAGAGGGATCTTGGTGTGCAAGTTCACAGATCCCTGAAGGCGGCGGAACAGGTCGATAAGGTGGTAAAGAAGGCATATGGGACACTTGCCTTTATTAGCCGAGGCATAGAATATAAGAGCAAGGAGGTTATGATGGAGCTGTATAAAACACTGGTTAGGCCACAGCTGGAGTACTGTGTGCAGTTCTGGTCGCCACACTACAGGAAGGATGTGATCGCTTTGGAGAGGGTGCAGAGGAGATTCACCAGGATGTTAGCAGGGCTGGAGCGCTTCAGCTATGAAGAGAGACTGGGAAGATTGGGTTTGTTTTCCTTGGAGCAGAGGAGGCTGAGGGGGGACATGATTGAGGTGTACAAAATTATGAGGGGCACAGATAGGATGGATACTAAGGAGCTTTTTCCCTTCGTTGAGGGTTCTATAACAAGGGGACATAGATTCAAGGTAAAAGGCGGGAGGTTTAGAGGGGATTTAAGAAATAACTTTTTCACCCAGAGGGTGGTTGGAGTCTGGAACTCACTGCCTGAAAGGGTTGTGGAGGCAGGAACCCTCAACATTCAAGAAGCATTTGGATGAGCACTTGAAATGCCATAGCATACAAGGCTACGGACCAAATGCTGGAATATGGGATTAGAGTAGACAGGGCTTGATGGCCGGCGCGGACACGAAGGGCCTCTATAACTCTATGACTCTAAAGTTCGGATGGATATTTTTATTTTAAACCACATGTTCAATGATTCATTCAAGTTCTCTCATTTGTTTGTTCCCATTATTTCTTGCCATTGGTCTCATTTTAAGTCACTCATCCCAAATTGTGTGGGTTTTTATTTTCCATTTCTTCTTTTCCTCCACTATTCTCCCCTCCTCAGCAGCACCAATCACCCTCCAGTACTTATTCCAGATGTGCACTCATCATGTGATTCATTGAATGTCATAAGGCTATTTGACTGTAGAGGGCATAAGAGCCAAGTCCAATCCTGTTCTCACTCAACATGAACACACGTGCACTTTCGAGTAAAGCTGGATGGCAATCAGGAGAGGGCATCCAAGTCAAATTTTCCTTCCCCAAAGGAGTGGTGAAGCCAGCTTGGCTAGCATCAGTTAACTCAACACAGATCAAGGATCAAAACTAAAATCCTCAAAATCTAGGTCACTCACTCAATTATTCCATATCTCAACAGCTGAATCAACATTCTATGGGTGGGGTATATAGGATTGGGAGAGAAAGATAGCACTAGAATAAGAAATAGTACAGTATTGGTGGGATCAGACAGAGAGAGTACAAGAAAGTCTAAGATTGGTGTGTAAATGCACGAAGCATGTTAAGGTTGGAGCTGCAAGCGCAATTAGCCACAAGGGAAAAGAATGTTGTGGCGATAACAGAGACCTGGCTCAAAAAAGGGCAAGATTGGGTACTAAATACTCCTGGATACTAGATTTTCAGGAAAGATAGGAAAGGAAGGGGGGGGGGGGGGGGGGGAGAAAAGATGGCAGTATTGACTGAGGATATTGCAGTGCTGGAAAGGATGTCTTGGAGGAGTCAAGGACAGAATCTATTTGATTAGAATTACGAAACAATAGAGGTGCCATTAAACTACTGGGTGTATTCTATGGAAAGGATGTCGAGGATCAAATTTGCAGGGAAATTACAGAGAGGTGCAAAAGCCATAGAGTAGTAATAAAGGGGGACTTCAATTATCCTAATACAGACTGGGATAGTAATAAGGGGCAAAGAGGGGGAGGAATTTTTGAGGTGTGTTCAGGAGAACTTTCTTAACCAGTACATTTCCTGCCCAACAAGGGAGGAGGCATTGCTGGATTTGGATCTGGGGAATGAGGTGGGCCAAGTGTCAGTGGGGGAACATTTAGGGAACAGCAATCATAGTATCATAAGCTTTGGAATAGCCATGGAAAATAACATGGACCACTCTAAAGTAAAAATACTCAATTGGAGGAGGGCCAATTTCAGTGGGATGAGATCTAGCCTGGGTAATTTGGAATCAAAGATTGGCAGGCAAAACCGTAATTGAACAATGGGCAGCCTTTAAGGGGGAGTCTAGGTACATAACCACGAGGGAAAAAGGTAGGGCAATTAAAGCCAGAGCTCCCTGGATGACCAGAGATAGAGAGTAAGATGAAGCAGAAAAAAGGGGCATATGACAGGTGTCAGGTTGATAACACAAGTGAGAACCAGGCTGAATATAGAAAGTTCAGACATGTACTGAAAAAGGAAATGAGGGGCAAAAAGAGAGTATGAGAATTGACGGGCGGCCAACATGAAAGGGAATCCAAAAGTCTCAAAACTGTAAACGGGTAGTAAAAGGAGGGGTGAGACAGATTAGAGACCAAAAAGGAGATCTACTCATGGAGGCAGAGGGCATGGCCGAGGTACTAAATGAGTACTCTGCATCTGTCTTTACCAAGGAAGATGATGCTGCCAGAGTTTCAAATGATGTAGTTGAGATACTGGATGGGCTAAAAATTGATTAAAAAAGGGAGGTACTAGAAAGGCTCTCTGTTCTTAAAAGTAAATAAGTCACCCAGTCCAGATGGCATGCATCCTAGGTTGCTGACGGAAGTAAGGTGGAAATTGCGGAAGTACTGGTCATATTCTTCCAAACATCCTTAGATACGGGGGTGATGCCAGAGGACTGGAGAATTGCAAATGTTACACCCTTGTTCAAAAAAGGGTGCAAGGATAAACCTAGCAATTACAGGCCAATCAGTTTAACCTCGGTGGTGGGGAAACTTTTAGAAATGATATTCCGGGTCAGAAATAGCAGTCACTTGGACAAAGGTGGATTGATTAGGGAAAGACAGCACAAATTTGTTAAAGGCAAATCATGTTTAACTAACCGGAGAGAGTTTTTTGATGAGATAACAGAGAGGGTAGATGAGGGCAATGCAGTTGATGTGGTGCATATATGGACTTTCAAAAGGCATTTGATAAAGTGCCACATAATATGCTTGACATCAAGATTGAAGCCCTTGGAATAAAAGGGGCAGTCGCAGCATGGATACAGAATTGGCTAAGTAACAGGAAAGAGAGAGTATTGGTGAATGGCTGTTTTTCAGACTGGAGGAAGGTGGTGTTCCCCAGGGGTCCGTACTAGGTCCACTGCTTTTCTTGATATATATTAATGACTTGGACTTGGGTGTACAGGACACAATTTCCAAACTTGCAGATGACAAAACTTGTAGTGGTAGTGGACAGTGAGGAGGATAGTGATAGACTTCAAGAGGATATAGGCAGGCTGGTGGCATGGGCGAACACATGGCAGATGAAATTTAACACAGAAAAATGCGAAGTGATGCACTTCGGTAGGAAGCATGAGGAGAGGCAATGTAAACTAAAGGGCACAATTCTAAAAGGGGTACAGGGTAGAGATCTGGGGGTATATGTACACAAATCGTTGCAAGTGGTAAGGCAGGTTGAGAAAGCAGTCAAAAAAGCACAAGGGATCCTGGGCTTCATAAATAGAGGCATAGAGTACAAAAGTAAGAAAGTCCTTATGAACCTTTATAAAACACTGGTTCGCCCACAACTGCAGTATTGTATCCCGTTCTGGGCACCACACTATAGGAAGGAAGTCAAGGCCTTGGAGAGGGTGCAGAAGAGATTTACTAGAATGATTCCAGGGATGAGACACTTTAATTACATGGATAGGCTGAGGTTGAGTTGAGCAGAATGGTCCTATTCTCTCTGGAGTTTAGAAGAATGACAGATGATCTCATTGAAACATAAGATTATTAGGGGGCTTGACAGGGTAGATGATAGATTGTTTCACCTGACTAGAGTGTCTAGAACTAGTCACAGGATAGGGGGTCGGCCATTCAAGACTGAGATGAGGAGGAATTTCTTCACACAAAGGGTTGTGAATCTTTGGAATTCTCTACCCCAGAGGGCTGTGGATGCTGAGTCATAGAATATATTCAAGGCTGTGATAGATAGATTTTTGGACTCTAGGGGCATCAAGGGATATGGGGATCGGGCAGGAAAGTGGAATTGATGAAGATCAGCCATGATCTGGTTGAATGGCAGAGCAGGCTTGAGGGGCCATATGGCCTACTCCTATTTATTATGTTCTTATGTTCTCCTTGGAACAGAGAAGGTTGAGAGGAGATGTGATAGAAGTATTCAAAATCATGAAGGGTCAAGACAGAGTAGATAGAGAGAAACTGTTCCCATTGGTGGAAGGGTCAAGAACCAGAGGACATAGATTTAAGGTGACTGGCAAAAGAACCAAAGGTGACATGAGGAAAAACTTTTTCACACAGCGAGTGGTTAGGATCTGGAATGCACTGCCAGAGGGTGTGGTGGATTCAATCATGGCTTTCAAAAGCGAACTGGATAAGTACTTGAAAGGAAAAAATGTGTAGGGCTACGAGGATAGGGTAGGGGAGTGGGACTAGCTGGATTGCCCTTGCATAGAGCCAGCACGGACCAGATGGGCCCAATGGCCCCCTTCTGTGCTGTAACTTTTCTATAATTCTATGATAATCAAGTTGACCACTTAAACCATAGGGCAAGAGCAATTAGTGACAAGATACCATCGGCTAGAAATTGGGCCATCTAGTGCCCGTTGTATCGGCGCTATGCGGCCTCCCGAACATCCAAGATGGCGTCTTGGACGTGCACCATCGCTTCTAGCGTGACGTGCGCCAGATACCAACTTGGTAAAGGGTTTAGCACATGCACAAATAGCGAACGCCGGCAGCATGTAAAGTAGGAAGAATATGCTTTTGAACAGTGTGTAACGATGATTTAAAATGATAGACACCATTTTGGAACTAAACGCTCCACTAAACCACAACCATCTGAACATGTCAGAGTGCCTGGAAGATCCCCCATAAGTGCAATTTAATGGGACCATGCAGGATTTACAGGTTAATTGCTGGAGTATTGCTTCTGGCTGCTGATGCATTTGTACCTGTTTTTGGAGGTCTCCTATACTTGAATACCAGGACAACGGGACATAGCCTAACATTTACAGCCAGGGTGTGCACGAGTGAAGTTAGGAAATGCTTCTACAAGCAAAGGGTGGGAGAAGTTTGGAACGCTCTTCTGCAAACGGCAGTTAATGCTAGGTCAATTGTGAATTCTAAATCTGAGATTGATAGATTTCTGTGAACCAAGGGTATTAAGGGATATGGGGATAAGGCAAGTATATGGAGTTAGGTCACAGATCAACCATGATCTTACTGAATGGCAGAACAAGCTCGAGGGGCTAAATGCCACTGCCACTTGCTGCCTCCAGTTATGCACCACCTTCTCCTGCAAGAAAGCGGGACTTATGCCAGGGTGATGTGCGTGTCCTGGTTGAATAGCTGCCTGTGTGTGCCTCTTGCGCACACCCCCACCCCAGCAGATATAGGACGCCTCTCCTTCAGTCCATCTCTTGCACCAAGGCCTCTAGTGCATCAGCAGAGAAACTAGAGCATGCACTCTCGCAAGCCTGCTACCAACTTGGACCGAAAGATTGATGAGGTCTGGCATGCAGATTGAAGGATGTGGGATTTGGTAGTGTGCAACCTTTATTCAAAGTTTTCACATAACTCAGTTTGTAAACATAGGGACGAGACCTGCATCTATGTTTAACTTGTGCGATGTCTGGTCAATTTGGAATAATGAAAAGACATTTTTGAACCATTCATGAAGTTTAAAAAGGCTGAAACTGAAGAGGTCCCACTAGAGAATGTTGAATTCTTCAATGACGACCTCTGCACTTTCCACACTAAACCAAAATAACTACTAGAACTGTTCCAACCTCTGAGCACAGTCCCTGCAAATTACAGAAGGTAATGTACAGAAAATCAATGAGCGTCTTGCCGCAGCCAACTACTGCTATGGAATTTTGGTTGAAGTTAAGGAGCATGCAAGAAAAAGCCCCTGTAGATGATCACGAAAAGTTGTTTCAGCGAGACACGAGGTGATCACTTTTTTTTATTTCTGTTTTTTTAAAAAAAGAGAATTTGAATTCAGTTTTAAAAAAAAATCTGGAAATTAAAAAAAAGCCAGCATCAGTAGAAGTGCCCATCGACTTTTGTAAAAACTCAACTAGTTCACTAATGTCCTTTAAAACCTGCTATCGTCACCTAGTCTGGCCTACAGGTGGCTCCAGTCCCACATCATAGTAGTTGACTTTTAATTGCCCTCTGAAATGGCCTCACAAGCCACATAGTTGTATCAAAATGCTAGTGGTTCAAGAAGATGGCCCACCACCATCTTCTAAGGGCAACTAGAGATGGGCAATAAATGGAAGCCTTGCCAGTGATACCCACACGCCAAAAACAAATTTTAAAAAAAACTACAGTCTTGCCAAAGTCACTGGTGCTGGGCTACTTTCTAACATGCCAAAAGACATGCAGTTACAACGGTCCACAAACCAGGCAAAAACTTGACTGTATACAGCAATTACCAGTCAATTAGCCTGCCGAGCTGCCGAGAAAAACCATCTGCATTAGTGAGGAACTACTTCATTACTGCCAATGCAGATAAAAAAGGATAGAACCCACTTTTGCAACACTGCACTGTCTGACTTTTAGCAAAATTCAATTAGAAATTTAGCCAAATCAACGCTATTGAAATCCACACGTCAGAACAAATGGTTATAAATTCCATAATGCATCTGATAGAAAATAAAGATGTGAGAAAGGCCATCTTAGCAAGTTCCCAATGTTAACAACATCAGTAGAGACACACAGGTGGACACGGAAGGAGCAAAGTAACCACAGAGGAGCAGAGCAGCAAAGCGAGGAGCAAAAACGTAGGAGGGGAAGAATATGGCAGACCAGGCCAAACAATACAAGAGGATGCAGAGGAGCAGAACATACCAAGCCAGGAAGACCAAAACGTCGAGATATTGGAGCAGAAATTGCTTGGAGCAGCGAACCAACACTACTCGCCGCTCCATTAGATTTATACTAACCCACTAATTTACCGCGGTCTTTTCTTCAGGCACTTCCTCAAATAGGAAGCACAGAAGAACCCAGCATCAGTTCAAGTGAAGCTAGGATCCATGGGAGAAGCGAGAGGATCACTCCCCTCAACCAGATTGCAGCATTTTTGAGAAGCTGCACAACTCTCTCTACAGGCTTTCAATGTTAAAACCAGGAAGTGAAAAGTACAACATTAAAATCGTTGTAAATAATTGAATTAAATAAAAGACATAAGGGAAAAGAAAAAAAATTTATGATGACCAAAAACTATTAAAAGGAGTAATGAGACTCCACATTTTTAATTCGAAGCTGTCAAATCGCCAGCGAACCAGTAGGAGCAAGTTCTGGATTTCTGTGCTTCACTGCGCATGTGCAAACACCAGAACTTGCTCCTCCATTTTGCCACTAACAACAGTGAGCGCTGTTGATCTCACCATTACTTTGCAAGCAATTTCTGCTCCATAGTTTTAGCATGGAGAGTTTATATATTTAGTATATGGCAGGCATGGATTTTTAGTTTTTGGGGGGGGGGGGGCTTGGGATTATTATTCAGCAGGAAGAATAAGGAGGCCACTTACTGCTTGGATAATAAGTCTAAATGGGGTAGAAGATCAAAGGGATCTAGGGGTAAAGATACACAAATCACCAAAAGTAGCGATGCAGGTTAATAAGGCCATAAAAAGGCAAACCATGCACTAGGTTTCATTTCTAGAGGGATACAATTGAAAAGCAGGGAAGTTATGTTAAACTTACATAGAACCTTGGTTAGACCACGCTTGGAGTACTGTGCACAGTTCTGGTCTCCATATTATAAAAAGGATATAGAGGCATTGGAGAAGGTGCAAAAAAGATTCTCAAGATATCAGAAAGAAAGGAAGAAAGACTTGCATTTATATAGCACTTTTCACAACCTCAGACGTCCAGAGCGCTTTACAGCCAATACAGTATTTTTGAAGCGTTGTCACTGTTGCAACGTAGAAAACGCAGCAGCCAATTTGCGCAAAGCAAGGTCCCACAAACAGCAATTTGATAATGACCAGATAATCTGTTTTAGTGATGTTGATTGAGGGATAAATATTGGCCAGGACACCAGGGTTAACTCCCCTGCTCTTCTTCAAAATAGTGCCATGGGATCTTTTACGTCCACCTGACAGGGCAGACGGGGCCTCGGTTTAACGTCTCATCCGAAAGGCACCTCCAACAATGCAGCACTCTCTCAGTACTGCACGGGAGTGTCAGCCTAGATTTTGTGCTCAACTCTCTGGAGTGGGACTTGAACCCACGACCTTCTGTCTCAGAGGCGAGAGTGCTACCAACTGAGACACAGCTGAACTGAGAGAATATACCTATCAGGAAAAGCTGAACAGGCTGGGACTTTTTTCTCTAGAAGAGATGGCTGAGGGGTGACCTGATAGAGGTGTTTAAGATAACGAAGCCATGATGTGGAGATGCCGGTGATGGACTGGGGTGGACAAATGTAAGGAATCTTACAACACCAGGTTACAGTCCACCAGTTTTATTTGAAAATCACAAGCTTTCGGAGGCTTCCTCCGAAAGCTTGTGATTTTCAAATAAAACTGGTGGACTGTAACCTGGTGTTGCAAGATTCCTAAGATAATAAAAGGGTTTGATTGGATAGACGTAGAGAAAATAGAGTTACATCGACTCGATTTTAGTCTACAATGTTTCCACTTGTGGGAGAGTCCAAAACTAGAGGTCATAAATATAAGGTAGTCACTAATAAATCCAATAGGGAATTCAGGAGAAACTTCTTTACCCAAAGAGTGTAAAATGTGGAACACACTACCACAAGGAGTAGTTGAGGCAAATAGCATAGATGCATTTAAGGGGAAGCTAGATAAGCACATAAGGGAGAAAGGAATGGAAGGGTATGTCATTAGAATTAGACGAAGGAGGGAGGAGGCTCGTGTGGAGCATAAATGCTGACATAGACCAGTTGGGCCAAATGGCCCATTTCTGTTGTAGCCTCGAGGTAACTTGATGTAGTTATGCCTTGTGAATCCACCCACCTGCTCCAAAAGTTTGGACACATCCAGCATAAAGTATGCTCCTAATACACTAAAGGCACCAGGAGCATCCAAATTCTGTTTTGGCAGCAACTGAACTTTTGGCAATAGGAACAGGTTATCATAATCCTTTTTCTTTTCCCTTAAACAATGTATTCTAAAAATATATCTAGTAGCTTGACCATTTCTTTAAAAAGGCATTATTCATCCACAAGATAACATCAGCCATAAACAATTTACATGTCTACTTTCAAAATACACAATTTTTAGAATGTGCAGAGCAACTTGTACTTACATAAAGCCATTGTTGTCATGAAATGTCCCAATGCATCACACAAAGGAAAGGGAATGGACAAAAACAGCCATTACAAGTGAGGGAAGAGTACATCTTCCTTACACTTATCTGTGGAGTGGTTTGAGGCTTTAAGTTAAAGGTGCTATATAAATGCAGAGATAGGGTTTAAGGAGCATGCAGAGGAGCTTAGAATTCCATAGAGATCTTATGGCTGCGGGTTCTAGTAGAGCAGGCAACAAGAAATCTCACCATAAACCAGAGCTAGAAGAGCAGATGGTACAAATTGGTACATAGGAATAGAACAGGGTGTGGCAAGACCAATTCGGCATTAGTGAGACAAAAAGCTTTCTACCCAATTAAGACAGTGCTAGCAATTACCAACATGTACAGAACTGGGAATTCCCAAACACCATTTTGCTCCCCACATTCATTTGAAACTAGCCCTACATTCTAGAACCATTTTCTACAATTTGTGCCTCACTAGTCTTGTTTCCCCTCCTGCCAACCATCACCATTTGATCTAAACTCACCATAGCCCAGAAATGACAAACTATAATAAACGTTTTTGTTGGTCTTCAGGCATATATGGCCTGTATCCATGGGAAATCCAAAACAGATGCAATTAGATTTGCATTTATTGCTACGATTGGAGGGGCCAGCTGGATTTTTCGTTTTGTTTCTCAGGAAGGATGGAGTAGGCTAAATTTATTCATGTTTTTAAAAAAAACACGAATAGTAATCCTTCAAAAAAGGATCCTATTCCCTATAATCATTCATTCCAAGGTGGTAATTACACTAAAGAACGAGTAAAGCAAATAGAGGAGTAGTCAGGTACATAATTAGCTTTATGCACCTGCTGCTAATTTCTCGGCAGATTGAAGAGGCTGCGCCGCATCCTCAGATCAATAGGACCCGATTGACAAAAGCGGCTGATGCGGGGGCTTCTGCGCGCGCTCGGCCACCGCGAGCCGGACCCCGGGATCACCGCACGTCACAATGCGCCACCCTCCTATTCAAACCGGGAAAACAACGGTCACCGCACGTTAATTTCAAAATATCCGCAGAGGAAAAGGACACGCGACCGAGAGCCGTGCCCGGGAGACCCGTCCCGCGACTCCCCGACTAACGCCAACCATCGCCCAACCCGCTTCGCAAACACGAGACATCAGCCTATTACCGTTTTCAAACGGCTCCGGTTACTCACCAACTCAACTGACTCTCCTCACAGTGAGACCAACGTAGTTTTTATAGAATTTTTTTTCTCTATTATTATCGCAACAACAACACCACCACCTCTCATCGCGCAGCCATTTTACGGCGACCTAAATACAGATCACGTGGCGGTCCCGCATTACGTCACGAAACGCCAAGTCCTCCTCGGGATGCGCGTGTCGCCGGTGATTAGAGTCCGTGACCAGAGACCGGGATCAGAGCCGGTTACCAGAGACCGGGATCAGTGACCGGGATCAGAGCCGGTTACCAGGGTCCGGGATCAGAGCCGGTTACCAGGGTCCGGGATCAGAGCCGGTTACCAGGGTCCGGGATCAGAGCCGGTTACCAGGGTCCGGGATCAGAGCCGGTTACCAGAGACCGGGGTCAGAGCCGGTTACCAGAGACCGGGATCAGAGCCGGTTACCAGAGACCGGGATCAGAGCCGGTTACCAGGGTCCGGGATCAGAGCCGCTTACCAGAGACCGGGATCAGAGCCGGTTACCAGAGACCGGGATCAGAGCCGGTTACCAGGGTCCGGGATCAGAGCCGGTTACCAGAGACCGGGATCAGAGCCGGTTACCAGGGTCCGGGATCAGAGCCGGTTACCAGGGTCCGGGATCAGAGCCGGTTACCAGGGTCCGGGATCAGAGCCGGTTACCAGAGACCGGGATCAGAGCGGGTTACCAGGGTCCGGGATCAGAGCCGGTTACCAGAGACCGGGATCAGAGCCGGTTACCAGAGACCGGGATCAGAGCCGGTTACCAGGGTCCGGGATCAGAGCCGGTTACCAGGGTCCGGGATCAGAGCCGGTTACCAGGGTCCGGGATCAGAGCCGGCTACCAGGGTCCGGCATCAGAGCCGGTTACCAGGGTCCGGGATCAGAGCGGGTTACCAGGGTCCGGGATCAGAGCCGGTTACCAGGGTCCGGCATCAGAGCCGGTTACCAGAGACCGGGATCAGAGCCGGTTACCAGGGTCCGGGATCAGAGCCGGTTACCAGGGTCCGGGATCAGAGCCGGTTACCAGGGTCCGGGATCAGAGCGGGTTACCAGAGACCGGGATCAGAGCCGGTTACCAGGGTCCGGGATCAGAGCCGGTTACCAGGGTCCGGGATCAGAGCCGGTTACCAGGGTCCGGCATCAGAGCCGGGGTCCGGGGTCCTTGTGAGGGAGTGAACTATTTGTCACTATAATGACACTGCCGTCGTCCTGCATTGCTTCATTACCACCGGGGTCAGGTTTAGGATTGGGGGGCGATGGAACATAAGAAGTGGGAACAGGATTCTGCCGCACACCCCTCGAGCCTGCTCCGCCATTTAATAATGATGTGGAGATGCCGGTGATGGACTGGGGTTGACAATTGTAAACAATTTTACAACACCAAGTTATAGTCCAGCAATTTTATTTTAAATTCACAAGCTTTAGGAGATTTCCTCCTTCCTCAGGCAAATGTTTCAAGAGCTCCTTGAAGCCTACGCATTTATACATATAGAACAATACATGGTGTTTACAGACTGCCCCTGCAACTGCCCGTTGCCAAGGCAATCACCGTGTTCAGACAGAGAGGTGTCACCTGCAGAACCCCCGAATACACATTCAACAAAAAAACAAACAGGGAAAAAAAACAGAGAAAAAAAACAGAGAGAGGCAGAAACATCCGGAAGGCAGAGAGAGCCAGCAAATGACCCATTATATTAAAAACAGATAACATTTGTTCGCTGGTGGGGTAACGTGTAGCGTGACATGAACCCAAGATCCCGGTTGAGGCCGTCCTCATGGGTGCGGAACTTGGCTATCAATTTCTGCTCGACGATTTTGCGTTGTCGTGTGTCTCGAAGGCCGCCTTGGAGTACGCTTACCCGAAGGTCGGTGGATGAATGTCCATGACTGCTGAAGTGTTCCCCGACTGGGAGGGAACCCTCCTGTTTGGCGATTGTTGCGCGGTGTCCGTTCATCCGTTGTCGCAGCGTCTGCATGGTCTCGCCAATGTACCATGCTCTGGGGCATCCTTTCCTGCAACGTATGAGGTAGACAACGTTGGCCGAGTCACAGGAGTATGAACCATGCACCTGGTGGGTGGTGTCCTCTCGTGTGATGGTGGTATCTGTGTCGATGATCTGGCATGTCTTGCAGAGGTTACCGTGGCAGGGTTGTGTGGCGTCGTGGACGCTGTTCTCTTGAAAGCTAGGTAGTTTGCTGCGAACGATGGTCTGTTTGAGGTTGGGTGGCTGTTTAAAGGCGAGTAGTGGAGGTGTGGGGATGGCCATAGCGAGGTGTTTGTCCTCATTGATGACATGTTGAAGGCTGCGGAGAACATGGCGTAGTTTCTCCGCTCCGGGGAAGTACTGGACGACAAAGGGTACTCTGTTGGTTGCGTCCCGTGTTAGTCTCCTGAGGAGGTCTATGCGATTTTTTGCTGTGGCCCGTCGGAACTGTCGATCGATGAGTCGAGCGTCATATCCCGTTCTTACAAGGGCGTCTTTCAGCGTCTGTAGGTGTCCATCGCGTTCCTCCTCGTCTGAGCAGACCCTGTGTATTCGCAGGGCCTGTCCATAGGGGATGGCCTCTTTGACGTGGTTAGGGTGGAAGCTGGAAAAGTGGAGCATCGTGAGGTTGTCCGTGGGCTTGCGGTAGAGTGAGGTGCTGAGGTGCCCGTCTTTGATGGAGATTCGTGTGTCCAAGAAAGAAACTGATTCTGAGGAGTAGTCCATGGTGAGCTTGATGGTGGGATGGAACTTGTTGATGTTATCGTGTAGTCTCTTTAGTGATTCCTTGCCGTGAGTCCATAGAAAGAAAATGTCGTCGATGTATCTGGTGTATAGTGTTGGTTGGAGGTCTTGTGCAGTGAAGAAGTCCTGCTCGAACTTGTGCATGAAAATGTTGGCGTATTGGGGTGCGAATTTGGTCCCCATGGCTGTTCCGTGTGTTTGGGTAAAGAACTGGTTATCGAAGGTGAAGACATTGTGATCCAAGATGAAGCGGATGAGTTGTAAGATGGCTTCCGGAGATTGGCTGTTGTTGGTGTTGAGTATTGATGCTGTCGCAGCGATGCCGTCATCGTGGGGGATACTGGTGTATAGTGCCGAGACGTCCATCGTGGTGAGAAGTGTTCCTGGTTCAACTGGTCCGTGGGTACTGAGTTTTTGTAGGAAGTCTGTAGTGTCGCGACAGAAGCTGGGGGTTCCCTGTACGATGGGTTTCAGGATGCCCTCGATGTATCCAGAGAGGTTCTCACACAGGGTTCCGTTGCCTGATACGATGGGACGTCCGGGTGTGTTGGCTTTGTGTATCTTTGGGAGGCAGTAGAAGTCTCCCACGCGGGGATTACGTGGGATGAGAATGCGTAGGATGCTTTGAAGGTCTGGATCGAAGGTCTTGATCAGTTTGTTGAGCTGGTGGGTGTGTTCTTTGGTCGGATCTGCGGGTAACCGTCTGTAGTGTTCCTGGTTGTCCAGTTGTCGGTATGCTTCTTTGCAATAGTCTGTTCTGTTCTGTATGACACACGACAACGCAAAATCGTCGAGCAGAAATTGATAGCCAAGTTCCGCACCCATGAGGACGGCCTCAACCGGGATCTTGGGTTCATGTCACGCTACACGTTACCCCACCAGCGAACAAATGTTATCTGTTTTTAATATAATGGGTCATTTGCTGGCTTTCTCTGCCTTCCGGATGTTTCTGCCTCTCTCTGTTTTTTTTCCTGTTTGTTTTTTTGTTGAATGTGTATTCGGGGGTTCTGCAGGTGACACCTCTCTGTCTGAACACGGTGATTGCCTTGGCAACGGGCAGTTGCAGGGGCATTCTGTAAACACCATGTATTGTTCGAAATGTATAAATGCGTAGGCTTCAAGGAGCTCCTGAACATTTACCTGAGGAAGGAGGAAGTCTCCGAAAGCTTGTGAATTTAAAATAAAATTGCTGGACTATAACTTGGTGTTGTAAAATTGTTTACAATTAATAAGATCATGGCTGATCTTCGAACTCAACTCCACTTTCCCGCCCTATCCTCATATCCCTTGATTCCCCTAGAGTCCAAAAATCTGTCCATCTCAGTTTTGAATATATTCAAGGAACGAGCAGCCACAGCCCCTTGGGGTAGAGAATTCTGAAGATTTAAAACCCCCTGAATTAAAGGTTAGGATTGGGGGTTACAGCTAGAATTGAGGGGGGTTTTAGGGTGAGGATTGGGGGGCTTAAGTTTGAGGGTGTTAGAATTGGGTGCTAGGATCAGGGTGTTCGCTTCAGGATTGGGGGTTTAGAGTTAGGACTGGAGTTAGGGTTATGATTGGGATTACATTTGGGATTTGTGGTTAGGGATTGGGGGTTAGAATTGAGGGTTAGGGTCAGGATCAGCAGCGTTAGGATTCAGGACATTATGATTGGGGGTTAGAGTGAGGATTGGGGGAATTATGGTTAGGGTTGAGGAATTAGGATAGAGATAGGGGGTTAGAGTTTTGCAGATATGGGGATTATTAGCGATGCATTGTGCAAGATCTGAGTTGGCATCTGCGCAGTGACCTATCTCTGTTGCCTGCAGAAACCGCTATTGAGCCCATCTGCACAGATATTTGTGAAGGAGCCTGAGTGAGACGACGTTGAAATGAAGTCACACTATGGCAGAATCACAGGCTAACATAGGGGCAGCATGAGCAAATGTTTATTCGCCTCCCCAATGAATTTTCTGATAGTAGTAGTGAATGTGGCATTGCCATCGAAAATTAAGTACAAGCCAATTTGGACAGCGTACATCAGTTTTGCTGTAGTTATTGGTATGAAGCTCCGTCTAGTGGTAGCAATGGCAGCTGCAGGTGTGACCAAATAAGGAATGTATAATATGCGTAGAAAATGTATTAATAAAACAAAGCAAAATACTGCAGATGCTGGAAATGTGAAATAAAAATATAAAATGCTGGAAACACTCAGCAGGTCAGGCAGCATCTAAGGTGAAACATATGGTTAAAATTTCAGATTGATGACCTTTCGTCAGAACTGTCAGTAGGTTATCTTGCTTGACGAACAACATAACCTGCAACTACACTCCTGCATTGATAGAGTAAATAAGGAGAAACTGTTTCTACTGGCAGAAGGGTCGGTAACCAGAGGACACAGATTTAAGGTAATTGGCAAAAGAGCCAGAGGTGAGATGAGAATTTTTTTTTTAACACAGTGAGTTGTTATGATTTGGAATGCACTGCCTGAAATGGTAGTGCAAGCAGATTCAATAGTAACTTTCTAAAGGGAATTGCATAAATACTTAGAAAGGGGAGAAAAGTGCAGGGCTATGGGGAAAGAGCAGGGGAGTGGGACTAATTGGATAGCTCTTTCAAAGAGCCGGCACAGGCACAATGGGCCGAATGGCCTCCTTCTGTGCTGTAAGATTCTATGATTCTGAATCTGGCAAAAACTTCCCCTTGCAACTTGGTTTAAAAACCTGCTTTTATCTCAGTATTCATGACCCAATGGTCTATGCCAAACAACAATTGTCAAGCACCCAGGACGTCCCTCGGTGTAAGGTACTTATTGACTACCAAGACAGGCAAATGAATTACTTATGGGGAAACAATTTCAATACCTTGTCCATTAGTATTTTAACCACCTATCATGGCAGTTCTTTTTTTAAAAAAAAAAGTATGAACATACTTTCAAAACCTAACATTGAAATGTAATTTTATCCGAAATGTACTCCGGAAAAATGGTAAAAAAAACTCAATGTGAGGCCATTCCCAGTCACCCTTAAAAAAAAAGTGGCAGTGGGCTTCTTGAACTGCAATGTTTGGTAGCGAATTCCAGAATATTGACCCAGCAACGATGTAGGAATGGTGATATATGTCCAATGAGAATGGTGTGTGATTTGGAGGGGAACTTGAAGGTGACTATGTTCTCACAATATTGCAACTCTTGCCCATTTTAGTGGTATGGGTCACAGGAGAGAGATGCTGTGACATAACGTGGATAGTTTCTGCTGTGCATCCTGTAGATAGTACATACTGCAGCCACAGTGATGGCAGGAGTGGTGAATATTGAGCCCAATGGCAGGGGTGTACATCAAGTGAACTGCTCTGTCTTTGATGGTGCTGAGCTTTGAGTGTTTTTGCAGCTGTACCCATCCGAGTGAGCGGTGAGTAATCCATCACACTCGTGACTTGAGCAATACCACAGGAGATTTGCTAGTAATAAAAAAATTACATACATAGATGTACAGAATATATAGATTCTTGATCACAAAAATACATTCTCTCACCCTCCTTCAACATACCATATCCTGCCCTTGAACGTTTCAAGTTTCTCATTCCATCTTTCTCTCCAAGCTCCCCATCACCAATCGCTTATGCATCAGTATTACACTCTGCAGGAAATCTGCAGTAGAAGGCAAAGAAAGCCAGAGAGCAATAATTGAATTTGGTTTTCCTAAAAAACTTCACAACAAGAAGATAAAGTGTGAAGTTTGGAACTTTGAGAAGTTTCTTCCGGAAAAGCAGTTCATTTACTGAAAAAAAAACAGATTTCCAGAGAATATGTGTGAGAGACAGACACACAAAAGGAAAGAGGCATACTTGTTCATCTCCACCCCCCACCCCCCCAATTTTTGTCCATGAGCAATATCACTGACGATTAACTGATTTGATTCAACAAAAATCATGGGGCTGTTGCAGAGAAAATTACATCTTACAGTTGCAAAAAGATACTTTTCTCGCACTCCCAGTAAATTTTTCCTCTCACCAGCATTCTATTCAATATGCTTTAAAATGCCAGTATTCTGCTTCTCTCGACCTTCCCCAACATTGAACAGAAGTTTCCACTGGTTACTGCATCAGGTGGCTGCACGCGCTCAGCCCACCAGCAGTTTTAAAATTCAGTGTGGATTTAATGACTGCAGAGTACGTACTACAGGTACAAACACTTGTTATAATCAACTGGAAACTTCCCTCAGGTTGAAATAGAATACCAATGCCAGCACTTTAGAACATGCTGTTGATTAAAATTAAAGAACCGATCAGTGGACAAACTGAGCAGGAAAGTTGCGCTCAAGTGAAAAATCTGGATTTCACAAGATGTTATACCTCAACAAATCGCTCCCCCTAACTGGAATACATTCTGCATTTCATTGTTTAAGGCTTTTGTTATGAAACAGCACACCCTCTGATTTAAGCAAGGCCATGGAAAATGTGCCAAAATATATAAACTTTTCCTCTTGTGCATGTTTTGTCAGTCATACTTCCATCATACTTCATATATGTAAATTTGTCATACTTAAACGATTGGCCAAAATTACATTTTCATAAAAAGCAACAAGTCACAGCTAAAGAGATAGTGAAGAAATAAATCACAAATAAGGAACATGACTAGGAAAACTACCAACATGTGAAGACAACACATCGTGCTGCAGCAGATAGCAAAATCAACCAATAAAGGAAGAACAGGGGGAGCAAATAAAATCACCAAGTATTTTTTGGAAAAGCTTTCACTGTCATCTTGCTTTCTCTCCTAAGCAGAGTACATAGCACTAGAAATGTTTGCAACAAAGGCAAAACCATTACAAAATTTGCAAGAAAACAGTTAAGCTAACTAATAAAGCAGCATTTTCTGTGTTCAAAATGCCTCCCATCTTTTCATCCTGAAGCCTGAGCCTGTCTCAGAAAGTTGAATCTTGATTTCACGGGGAACCCCAGAGACATCACTCTCAATTAAAGAAACTCAACAAGGCAGCGAGCTATAACTCCCCCAGTATTTGTGCCTACAAATCATTCTTTTATGGTTAACAGCAAGACTAGCTATTCACAGAGCACGCAGGACCTTCACTCCTATGTATTGAAAAAAAAATCACTGCAGATGAAAACTTCCGGGAGCAATGAAAGTAACTAGAATTTTATAGGACTGTACCATTATTAAAGTTCGGAGAAGTTTCTGAGTGTAAATATGTTTATTTAAGCAAATCTTTTTCCTAACCCTGTTGCAGTAATAGTTCATAAAGGAGATTTTCTCAAGTTTTTGTATAGAATAATAGAACGATACAGCACAGAAGGAGGCCATTCGGCCCATTGTGCCTGTGTCGGCTCCTTGTAAGAGCTATCCAATTAGAACCACTCCCCTGCTCTTTCCCATAGTCCTGCACATTTTTCCTTTAAGTATTTATGCAATTCCCTTTTGAAAATTACTATTGAATCTGTATCCACCGCCCTTTCAGGCAGTGCATTCCCGATCATAATAACTCGCTGTGTTAAAAAGTTGCTCATCTCACCTCTGGCTCTTTTGCCAATTACCTTCAATCTATGTCCTCTAGTTACCGACCCTTTTCTCCTTATTTACTCCATTAAAACCCTTCATGATTTTGAACACCTCTATTAAATCTCTTAATCTTCTCTGCTATAAGGAGAACACCCCAGCTTCTCTCGTCTCTCCACATAGCTGAAGTCCCTCATTCCTGGCACAATTCTAGTAAATCTCTTCTGCACCCTCTGTAAGGCATTGTCATCCTTCCTAAAGTGTGATGCCCAGAATTGGATACAATACTCCAGCTGAAGCCTAATCAGCGATTTATAAAAGTTTAGCATAATTTCCTTGCTTTTGTACTCTATGCCTCTATATACAAAGCTAAGGATCCCGTAAACTTTTTCACAGCCTTATCAATTTGTCCTGTCACCTTCAAAGATTTCTTTACGGAAACACCCAGGTCTCTCTGTTCCTGCACCCATTTTAAAATTGTACCATTTAGTTTATATTACCTCTCCTCATTCTTCCAAGATGCATCATTTCACATTTCTCTGCATTTCATTTCATCTGCCACGTGTCTGCCTATTTCACCAGTCTATGTCCTCCTGAAGTCTGCTACTATTCTCCTCACTGTTTACTACATTTCCGAGTTACGTGTCATCTGCAAACTTTGAAATTATGCAGTGTATACTCAAGTTCAGGTCATTAATATATATCAAAAAGAGCAGTGATCCTAATACTGACCCCTGGGGAACACCACTGTACATTTCCCTCCAGACTGAAAAACAACTGTTCACCACTATTCTCTGCTTTCTGTCCCTTAGCCAATTTCATATCCACGCTGTCACTGTCCCTTTAATCCCATGGGCTTCAATTTTGCTAAAAAGTCTATTATATGGTATTTTATCATACGCCTTTTGAAAGTCCATATACACATCAACCGCACTACCCTCATCAATCCACTTTATTACTTCAAAGAATTCAATCAAGTTAGTCAAACACTATTTGCCATTAACAAATCCATGCTGGATGTCATTGATTAGCCCATCTTTTTTCAAGTGACAATTAACTTTGTCCTGGATTATTGCCACTAAAAGTTTCCCCACCACTGACATTAGGCTGACTGGCATGTAGTCAACTGGTTTATCCCCCTCCCCTTTTTTTAAAACAGGGATGTAACATTTGTAATCCTCCAGTCCTCTGACGCCACTCCCATATCGAAGGAGGGTTGGAAGATTGTGGCCAGAGCCTCCTCTATCTCCACCCTTACTTCCCTCAGTAACCTAGGATGCATCCCATCCAGACCAGGTGACTTTTCTACTTTGAGTGCCGTCAACCTTTTAAGTACCTCCTCTTTATCTATTTTTATCCTGTCCAATTTCTCTACTACCTCCTCCATTACTGTGACATTGGCAGCATCCTCTTCTTTTGTGAAGACAGATGCAGTATACTCACTCATTCAGTACCTCAGCTATGCCCTCTGCCTCCACAAGATGATCTCCTTTTTGGTCCCTAATTAGCTCCACCCATCTTTTGACTATCCATATGTTTATAAAAGACATTAGTGTTCCCTTTTATATTACCCGCTCATACGCTCTCTTTGCCCCTCTTATTTCCTTTTGCAGTTCTCCTCTGCATTTTCTATATTAGAACATAAGAAATAAGAGCAGGAATAGGCCATACGGCCCCTTGATCCTATTCCATCATTCAATAAGATCATGGCTGATCTTCGACCTCAACTCTACTTTCCCACCTCATCTCAGTCTTAAATGGCCGACCCCTTATCCTGAGATTATGCCCCCTAGTTCCAGCGAGGGGAAATAACCTCTCAGCATCGACACTGTCAAGCCCCCTCACAATCTTATATGTTTCAATGAGATCACCTCTCAGTCATTGAATCATAGAAAGTTATGGCACAGAAGGAGGCCATTCGGCCCATCATGTCTGTGCCGGCCAAAAAAGAGCTATCCAGCTTAATCCCACTTTCCAACACTTCAAGGGCATATCCAAGTACTTTTTAAATGAGTTGAGGGTTTTTGCTTTCTTAACTCATTCTTCTAAACTCCAGAGAGTATAGGCCCATTCTACTCAATCTCTCCTCATAGGACAACCCTCTCATCCCAGGAATTAATCTAGTCAACCTTCGTTGCACTGTCTCTAAGGCAAGTATATCCTTCCTTAGATAAGGAGACCAAAACTGTACACAGTACTCCAGGTGAGGTCTCACCAAAGCCCTATACAATTGTAGTAAGACTTCCTTACTCTTGTACTCCAACCTCCTTGCAATAAAGGCCAACATACCATTTGCCTTCCTAATTGCTTGTTGTACCTTCAGCCGACCGTTATTACTCAGCTTGGTTCTCTACTGCATTATGAACCTTGCATTTATCATAAGCCTCCTTTTTCTGTTTTATTTTAATCTCCATACCTTTAGTCATCCAAGGAACTCTAGCTTTGGATGCCCTTCCTTTCCCTCTCATGGGAATGTGTCTAGTCTCTACCCGAACTATCCCCTCTTTGAAGGCCTACCATTGCTCATTTATTGTTTCACCTGCCAATCTTTGATTCCAATCCACCAGGGCCAGATACCTTTTCAACTCACTGAAATTAACCCCCCTCCTGTTTAATATTTTTATGTTTGATTTTTCCTTGTCCTTTTCCATAACTACTCTAAACCTAATGATATTGTGATCACTGTTTCCCAAATGCTCTCGCATTAAAACATGCTCCACTTGCCTAACTTCATTCCCCAGAACTAGATCCAGCACTGCTTCCTTTCTTGTTCTTTCTGTCTCCGTCTTGCCCATCCCCATCCTTGCCTCAGCTCATCTGTTGCTGAAACCCTCATCCATGCCTTTGTTACCTCTAGACTCGGCTATTCCAATACTCCCCTGGCCAGCCTCCCATCTTCCACCCTCCATAAACTTGAGCTCATCCAAAATTCTGGTGTCCATATCCTAACTCGCACTAAGTCCCGTTCACCCATCACCCTTGTGATTGCTGACCTACATTTGCTCCTCGTCCGGCAAAGCATCGATTTTAAAATTCTCATCCTTGTTTTCAAATCCCTCCATGGCCTCGCCCCTCCCTATTTCTGTAACCTCCTCCAGCCCTACAACCCTCCGTGATTTCTGCGCTTCTCCAATAATGACCTTTTGCGCATCTGATTTTCATCGCTCCACCATTGGCATCTGTACCTACTGCTGCCTAGGCCCTAAGCTCTGGAATTCCCTCCCTAAACCTCTCCACTTCTCTATCTCTCTCTCTCCTCCTATAAGGTGCTCGTTAAAACCTACCTCTTTGACCTGTCCTCATATCTCATGTGGCTCAGTGTCAAATTTTGTTTGATAACGGTCCTGTGATGCGTCTTGGGACATTTCACGTTAAAAGGTACAAATGCAAGTTGTTGTGCTGAAAACATACTGATTAAGAAAGCTCTCTTGTACATATTTCAGGAATTCTTCCCCCTCTTTGCCCTTTACACTGTTATTTTCCCAGTCTATATTAAGATAATTAAAGTGCCCCATTATCAGTATTCTATTGTTCTTGCATGTTTCTGAAATTTGTGTGCAAATTTGCTCGTCTATCTCCTTCCCACTATTTGGTGGCCTATAGTATATTCCCAGCAGCGTAACAGCTGTTCTGTTCCTTAACTCTACCCAAAGAGATTCTCTCTTTATACCCTCAAGCATATCATCCCATTCCAGGGCTATAGTAGTATATTTGATCAATACTGCCACCCACCTCCTTTATTTCCTTCCCTATTTTTCCTGAATACATTGTAGCCAGGAATATTAAGTTCCCAATCCTCCCATATTTCAGCCAGGTCTCTGTTATTGCCAATTTATCATAATCCCATGTGGCATATACCTGCCGCTCACCAATCTTATTTGCCACACTCTGTGAATTTACGCATATGCACTCCAAACCCACCTTAGTCAGCCTTGCATTTCTCCCGTCTGATCCCTCCTATTTTTGAACTTCTCATTATTCTAACACTGTTAAAGAAGCGCAGGAGCGGAGACCCGGCCCGGGGTGAGGAGGCGGGGGAGCGGAGACCCGGCCCGGGGTGAGGAGGCGGGGGAGCGGAGACCCGGCCCGGGGTGAGGAGGCGGGGGAGCGGAGACCCGGCCCGGGGTGAGGAGGCGGGGGAGCGGAGACCCGGCCCGGGGTGAGGAGGTGGGGGAGCGGAGACCCGGCCCGGGGTGAGGAGGTGGGGGAGCGGAGACCCGGCCCGGGGTGAGGAGGCGGGGGAGCGGAGCAGAGACACCAAAACAGACCAAAAAAACAAAAAGTGACATCACAACACAAGGAGCCGCAGAAGTAAGTTACAGATAAGTATTTAGTTTATTAGTTAGTGTTTTTGGTGGTTATTATTTTTCGTGATGTGTTTTTTTTTTAGTTATGATGTGGAGATGCCGGTGATGGACTGGGGTTGACAATTGTAAACAATTTTACAACACCAAGTTATAGTCCAGCAATTTTATTTTAAATTCACAAGCTTTCGGAGGCTTCCCCCTTCGTCAGGTGAACGATTTTTTTTAGTTGTTAGTGGTTAGAATGTTAATGTTTTAGTGTTTGGCTAAACAGTTAAATAGCCTCAAAGCTAAATGCCTGTCGCCTGCACATCCTGTACCACGTGGGAACTCCAGAACAGTGTGTGTGTCCTGGAAAACCACATATGCAGGAAATGCAGCCAACTGCTCGAGCTCGAGCTCAGAATTTCAGAGCTTATGGGGCAGCTGTTGTCACTACAATACATACAGGAAGCTGAGAGATTCATGGATAGCACATTTCAGGGGGTGGTCACCCCACAGCTAGAGAGTTCAGGAGGCGAGAGAGTGGGTGACCAACAGGCAGATTAGGAGGAACAGGCAGGCAGTGCAGAAATCCTCTGGATGTGTAACGCTCACAAACCGGTATTCAGTCTCAAGATAAGGGGGCAGCTATTTAAGGCAGATAAGGAAAAATTTCTCTCTGCAGAGGGTTGTGAATCTTTGGAATTCTCCACTGAGGGCTATGGATTCTGAGTCATTGAGTAGATGCAAGACTGAGATCGATGTCTTAGGGAATCAAGGGATGTGGAGATAGGGTGGGAAAGTGGAGTTGAGGTAGAAGATCAGCCATGATCTTATTGAATGGCAGAGCAGGTTCGAGGGGCCTTCCTGCTCGTATTTCTTACAGTCTTATGTTCAGTGTGGAATACAAGTGAGGAGAGGTCGGGGGAGTGCAGTCAGGAGCAAATCCACAGCATCTTGGGAGACTCAGCTGCACAGGGGTGGGGGGGGGGCACAAAGTGTACAAATGCAGTTGTTATAGGGGATTCAATAGTCGGGGGGCGAGACAGGCGTTTCTGCAACCACAGACATGAGTCCAGAATGGCGTGTTGCCTCCCTGGTCCCAGGGTAAAGGATTTCACTGAATGGGTGCAGGACATTCTGCGAGGCAAAGGCGAACAGGCAGAAGTCATGGTCCATGTTGAAACCAATGACATAGGTAGGAAAAGGGTTGAGGTCCTTCAGGCAGAGTTTGAGGAGCTAGGAAAAAGATTGAAGAACAGGATCTCAAAGGTGGTAATCTCTAGATTATCCCCAGTGCCACCAGCTAGTGAGTACAGAAACAGGAAGATAGTGAAGATAGAGGATAGCGAATAGCTGGAGAAATGGTGCAAGAGGGAGGGCGAATGTACAAGTCCGACGGGTTGTACCTCAACAGAGCTGGAACCAATGTCCTTGCAGGGAGGTTAACTAGTGCTGTGGGGAAGGGTTTAAACTAATTTGGCAGGAGATGGAGAACCAGGACGTAGCAGCAGAGAGGAGACAAGGTGCATAGAAAACTAGGAGGGACAAACAGCAACAGAATAAAGAATAGTGTAGAAACAGCAGGAATTAAATGGAAGGAAAAAGCAAAGCAGACTAGCATGGTGTTGGAATGCGTGTGTGTTAATGTGAGGAGTGTTACAAATAAGATTGCTGAGGTGCAGACAAGTTGCCACATGGGGTTATGATGTAGTGGCTATAATGGAGATCTAGCTTAAACATGGGAACTAAACATTCCTGGCTACAATGTATTCAGGAGGGAGAGGGAAGGATAAAAGGGGTGGGAGATGGGGGGGTTGGTATCAGTATTGATCAAGGAAAATATTACAGTTCTATGGAGGGATGAGATAGTAGAAGGCTCAAAGACTGAATCTATTTGATTAGAGTTAAAGGAACAGAAAAGGAGCTGTTACATTAGTGAACACCCAGTAATGACTCCCAAATAGTGAGCAGGAGATAGAGGAGCAAATCTGCAGACAAATTTCAGAGAAATGTAAAAATAATAGAGCAGCAATAGGGGAATTCAATTACCATAATATAAGACTAGGAAAAAAAAAAGAGAGACAGGCAAAAAGGGTGAAAAATTCCTCAAATGTGTACAGGAGGACTTTCTTAATCAGTATGTTTCTAGCGCAACGATGAAGGAAGCACTGCTGGATCTAGTTCGAGGGAATGAAGTAGGACAAGTGGAATGGGAGAACATCTGGGTAATAATGATCATAATATAATTAGGCTTAAAGTTGCTATGGAAAGGGACAAAGAAAAATCAAAGGTGAAAATACCCAACTGGAAGAGAGCCAATTTCAGTGATTTGAGAAGGGATCTAGCACAGGTGGACTGGAAACAAAGACTGGCCAAGAAAGCAGTAAATGAGCAATGGCAGCCTTCAAGGTGGAGATAGTTCAGGCATCCATAAGGAGGAAAGATAGGGCATCCAAAGCTAGAGCTCCCTGGATGACAAAGGAAATATAGAGGTTAAAATAAAACAGAAAAAGCAGGTTCATGACAAATGACAGGTACAGAATAGAAAACCAGGGAGAACACAGAGTGCAAGGGGAAATTCAAAAGGGTTTTAAGAAGGGCAAAGATAGAATATGAGAAAAGATTAGAGAATAATCTTCTGGATTGACGACAGAAGACAGAGGATGGTTGTAGAGGGTTGTTTTTCAAATTGGAGGCCTGTGACCAGCGGTGTGCCTCAGGGATCGGTGCTGGGTCCGCTGTTATTTGTTATTTATATTAATGACTTGGATGAGAATTTAGCAGGCATGGTTAGTAAGTTTGCAGATGACACCAAGATTGGTGTCATTGTGGACAGTGAAGAAGGTTATCTAGGATTGCAACGGGATCTTGATAAATTGGGCCAGTGGGCCGATGAATGGCAGATGGAGTTTAATTTAGATGAATGTGAGGTGATGCATTTTGGTAGATCGAATTGGGCAGGACCTACTCCGTTAATGGTAGGGCGTTGGGGAGAGTTATAGAACAAAGAGATCTAGGAGTACAGGTTCATAGCTCCTTGAAAGTGGAGTCACAGGTGGATAGGGTGGTGAAGAAGGCATTCAGCATGCTTGGTTTCATTGGTCAGAACATTGAATACAGGAGTTGGGATGTCTTGTTGAAGTTATACAAGACAAGACATTAGTAAGGCCACACTTGGAATACTGTGTACAGTTCTGGTCACCCTATTATAGAAAGGATATTATTAAACTAGAAAGAGTGCAGAAAAGATTTACTGGGATGCTACCGGGACTTGATGGTTTGACTTATAGGGAGAGGTTGGATAGACTGAGACTTTTTTCCCTAGAGAGTAGGAGGTTTAGGGGTGATCTTATAGAAGTCTATAAAATAATGCGGGGCATAGATAAGGTAGATAGTCATAATCTTTTCCCAAAGGCAGGGGAGTCTATAACGAGGGGGCATAGATTTAAGGTGAGAGGAGAGAGATACAAAAGGGTCCAGAGGGGCAATTTTTTCACTCAAAAGGTGGTGAGTGTCTGGAACGAGCTGCCAGAGGCAGTAGTAGAGGCGGGTACAATTTTGTCTTTTAAAAAGCATTTGGACAGTTACATGGGTAAGATGGGTATAGAGGGATATGGGCCAAGTGCAGGCAACTGGGACTAGCTTAGTGGTATAAACTGGGCGACATGGACATGTTGGGCCGAAGGGCCTGTTTCCATGTTGTAAACTTCTATGATTCTAATAACAAATGGGAACCCAAAAACCTTTTATAACCATAAAAAAGTAAAAGGATAGTTAAAGGAATAATGGGGTCAATTAGGGACAAAGAAGGAAATCTTCTTGTGGAGGCAGAGAGCATGACTAAGGTACTGATTGAGTACTTTGCATCGGTCTTCAAAAAAGAGGATGGAGTTAATGTTGCAGTAGGAGGAGGAGGAGGAGGAAGTAGAGATATTGGATAGGATAAAAATAGATTGGAAGGAGGTGCTAAATAGGTTGGCACCACTCGAAGTTAACAAGACACCCGGTCCAGCTGGGATACCTCCTAGGTTGCTGAGGGAAGGGCGGAGATAGCAGAAACTCTGACCACAATCTTTCAATCTTCCTTGCATATGGGAGTGGTGCCAGAGGACTGGAGGATCACAAATGTTGCACCCCTATTCAAAAAAGGAGGGATAAACCTGGTAAATACAGGCCAGTCAGTCTAACGTCAGTGGTGGGAAAACTACTAGAAACCATCGTCAAGGAGAAAATTAATTCTCACTTGTAGAAGCATGGATTAATATGGGACAGCCAGCATGGATTTGTTAACGGCAAAGTGTCTGACTAACCTAATTAAGTTCTTTGATGAACTAACAGAGTGGGTTGATGAAGGTAGTGCAGTAAATGTATATATGGACTTATAAAATGTCTTTTGAAAGGAGCACATAACAGACTTATTCAGAAAATAGAAGCACATGGTATTAAAAGGGCAATGGTCACTTGGGTATGCAATTGGCTATGGGAATAGGAGGTGGAGAGTAGTGGTGAATGGATGTTTTTTGACTGGAGAGAAGTATGCAGTGGGGTCCCCCTAGGGATTGGTACGAGGACCATTGCTTTTTTTTTATATATGTAAATGACCTGGACTTGGGTATAGGGAGTACAATTTTGATGTTTGCAGATGATACTATTTACTATGTTGCCAAGTTTTGTGAGGAGGATAGTAGCAGACTTCAGGAGGACATAGACTGACTGGTGAAATGGGCAGACACATGGCAGATGCAATTTAATGCAAATCAGTGTGAAATGATGCACTTTGGGAGGAACAACATGGAGAGGCAGTATAATCTAAATGGCACTAATTTGAGGGGATGTAAGAACAGAGCAACCTGGGGGTGCATATTCACAAATCTTCAAAGGTGGCAAGGCAAGTTGGTAAGGCACTTAATAAAGCATATGGGGTACTTGGCTTTGTAAATAGGGGCATTAAATACAAAAAAAAAGGAAGTTATGCTAAGCCTTTACAAATCACTGGTTAGGCCTCAGCTAGAGTACTGTATACAAATCTGCGCACCACACTTTAGGGAGGATGTCAAAGTCTTGGAGAAGGTTTACCAGGATGATACAAGCGATGAAGGATTTTAGGTATGTGGAGAGAATGGAGAAGTTGGGATTGTTCTTCTTAACCTTCTCTGCTCTAAGAGAGACCTAATAAAGGTATTCAAAATTAAGAGGGGTTTTGATAGAGCAAGTCGGGAGAAACTGACAATTGAGTTGGTAACCAGAGGTCATAGATTTAAAATAATAGGCAAAAAATCTAGAGGGGAAGCAAGGAGAATTTTTTTCACAGAGAGTTGTTAAGATCTGGAAAACACTCCCTGAAAAAGGTGGTGGCAGCAGATTCCATAGGAACTTTCAAAAGGCAATTGGATATGTACTTGGGGAGAAAGCTGGGGTGTGGGACTAAATTGGACAGCTCCTTCAAAGAGCTGACACAGGCACAGCAAGCTGGCCTCCTTCAGTGCTGTAAGGTTCTATGTTGGTCTCTCCCAGTCCTCTTTAATTCATAACTTAACTGGTAAGCCCTTATTTTAACCAATCACTTTTGCCCCACAGAGGTATGTCACCTTGAAATGTGACACTTAAGTGTGATGTCACGGACACTAGACACAGTTTGATATGTTCTTAAATAGGCATTTTTAATGACCAAAGAAATAGGAGCAGGAATAGGCCAATCGGCCCCTCGAGCCTGCTCCGCCTTTCATTAAGATAATGGCTGATCTGATCCTAATCTCAAATCTAAATTCATGTCCAATTTCCTGCCCGCTCCCCATAACCCCTAATTCCCTTTACTTCTAAGAAACTGTCGATTTCTGTTTTAAATTTATTTAATGATGTAGCTTCCACAGCTTCGTGGGGCAGCAAATTCCACAGACCTACTACCCTCTGAGTGAAGAAGTTTCTCCTCATCTCAGTTTTGAAAGAGCAGCCCCTTATTCTAAGATTATGCCCCCTAGTTCTAGTTTCACCCATCCTTGGGAACATCCTTACCACATCCACCCGATCAAGCCCCTTCACAATCTTATATGTTTCAATCAGATCGCCTCTCATTCTTCTGAACTCCAACGAGTAGAGTCCCAATCTACTCAACCTCTCCTCATCTGTCCGCCCCCTCATCCCCGGGATTAACCGAGTGAACCTTCTTTGTACTGCCTCGAGAGCAAGTACGTCTTTTCTTAAGTATGGAGACCAAAACTGTATGCAGTATTCCAGGTGCGGTCTCACCAATACCTTATATAACTGCAGCAATACCTCCCTGTTTTTATATTCTATCCCCCGAGCAATAAAAGCCAACATTCCGTTGGCCTTCTTGATCACCTGCTGCACCTGCATACTAACTTTTTGATCATCTTGCACTGGGACCCCCAGATCCCTTTGTACTTTCCAGTTTCTCGCCTTTAAGATAATAACTTGCTCTCTGATTTTTCCTGCCAAAGTGCATAACCTCACATTTTCCAATATTGTATCGCATCTGCCAAATCTCCGCCCACTCACCCAGCCTGTCTAAATCCCCCTGTAGGTTTTTTTATGTCCTCCTCACTCTCCACTTTCCCTCCCATCTTTGTATCATCTGCAAACTTTGATATGTTACACTCGGTCCCCTCCTCCAAATAGTTAATATAGATTGTAGAGTTGGGGACCCAGCACAGACCCCTGCGGAACACCACTGGCTACTGGTTGCCAGTCCGAGAATGAACCATTTATCCCAACTCTCTGCTTCCTGTTAGATAACCAGTCCTCCACCTATGCCAGAATATGACCCCCAATCCAGTGATTCTTTATCTTGAGCAATAATCTTTTATGTGGCACCTTGTTGAATGCCTTCTGGAAGTCTAAATACACTACCTCCACTGGTTCCCCTTTATCCACCCTGTACGTTATGTCCTCAAAGAACTCAAGCTAATTTGTCAGATATGACTTCCCCTTCGTGAAGCTATGCTGCCTTTGTCCTATTAAATTATGTTTATCCAAATGTTCTGCCACTGTCTCCTTAATAATAAACTCCAAAATTTTACCCACCACAGATGTTAGGCTAACTGGTCTATAATTTCCAGCCTTCTGCCTACTACCCTTTTTAAATAAGGGTGTTACATTAGCAGTTTTCCAATCTTCCGGGACCTTTGCCAAGTCCAGAGAATTTTGGAAAATTACCAAAGCATCCACAATCCCTACTGCCACTTCCCTCAAGACCCTCGGATGTAAGCCATCAGATCCAGGGGATTTATCCGCCTTGAGTCCCATTATTTTACTGAGTACCAATTCCTTAGTGATTTTAATCGTATTTAGCTCCCCCCCCTCCCACCCCAGAGCCCCCTGTTTGTCCAGTGTTGGGATATTCTTAGTGTCCTCTACCATAAAGACTGAAAAAAAATTTGTTCAGCATTTTTGTCATTTCCATGTTTCCCACCATTCATTTCTAGGTGGAGATGACTAGTACTGCACACAAATTAATTATCACTTCAAGACTTCCACTATCTCTCTGACTAAACACCATAGGATGCTTTCTTTACTGCTATTGCACACTGGTTTCAGTGACCTATCCAACAACAACTTGCATTTATACAGCACCTTTAACATCGTAAAACATCCCAAGGCATTTCACAGGAGCATAATCAAAGACCAACCGAGTCAAAAGAGCTATTAGGACAGGTGACCAAAGGTTTGGTCAAGAGGGTCGGTTTCATGGAGCACCTCAAAGAGAGAGCCAGGTAGGCTGTATGCATCCTGCACTAATTCCCACTCGCGCATCACTAGGGGTTTGTTGACCTATTCTCTTCTTTCAATCCCTCACGTCAACCTATCTCTGCAGTCTCCTCCTTCCTCCTCCCCAAAACACTCCACTTATCTGACTCTGGCCTTTTGTGCCTCTCTCCCCACCCTCTGCCTCACAGAGCTCCAGCTATCTAGGTCCAGCCCTCTGCAATATACTCAAGGCTGAGATGATAGATTTTTGGACTCTAGGGGAATCCAGGGATCAGGCAAGAAAGTGGAGTTGAGGTTGAAAATGAGCCATGATCTGATTGAATGGCGAAGCAGGCTTGAGGGGCCGTATGAACTATTCCTGCTCCTATTTATTATTCTTATGTAATTTCTTCTAGACTTCTCTGTTCCTCTGAAACCTTGTCAAAATCCTTCTCTTCTACCAAGCTTTTAGTCACTCCTCCAGATCTCTCCAGTCTAGTTTGTGTCCATTTTCCTCATGCTTATGTGAAGTACCATCTGACATTCTTGTGTTAAAGGTATTACATAGATGCAAGTTGTTGTGTAACGTAAGCTATATGAACACCCAGAATTCGCTCACTCGTTAGGGGAGTGGGGGGGAAACATATGTTCATGAAAGCCTGAAGGGAAATACAAGTTGAAGATAAGATTTATTTTCTAGTCAACAGACATATTTCTCTCCCCCACCCCCCACAAAAAAGTGATTTGACATTTTATTTGCCCAGCTTTTTGGAATCTATAATGAATGCAGCATTGCATTCTTTCATCTCGAAAAGTAAAAGGACATTTGTTCAATTTTGTTGAAAACTACTCTCTATTTACCATTTTTGAGAATGAATCATTTTTCTTGATACTTTAAAGCTCCTATATCCCAGCAGCAACAGATAATGTATTACTGGGAGAAAAGTTTTAATTACTTTTCCTTTTTAAAAATTGTCCAATAGCAAAAAAGGGATTTGAACCCAGTCTGATTGTGACGTTCTTAGTCAGTCAGGGCTGGAGGCAGCAAATTGTACACAATTCTTCCAAATGCTGCACCCTCATCCCTGCCAATCATTACATGAACTGACCAGAATTTGCTGTCTATGCAAGTATAGTTAAACTCTACTTCAGTTTTGTACCAAATGCAGTTATGTATTTAAAAACAAAGTTGTTATTGCTCTTAATTTGGTCCATTCTATGCATTAGTCAATTTCTAATTTTCTACTTCTGTGGCATTAACTCCCACCAATTCACTACATTAAATGACTTTCAATATGAATTCCAAAATTGGATTTTATGTTGCAAGACATTATCCACAGAGCAGCAAGAGCTTATCATACAGCCTATAATTTCATCAATCATAATAGCCACAAGATTCATAAATACATTCCTCTCTTCCCCGCCCCCCCCGCTCCTCAAATTAGTGGCAATGACGTTCATTATAATGGCACTAAGGCACGTCAAAATTCTATCAATTCACATAGCAAGTTACACAACTCTTGACTGCAAGGAAACATTTTTTTTGAAGCAACACAAATTCTTAATTTTTTTAATCAAATTTTGATAATCACAAATGAAACACCACTTTATATGAAGTTACAGTCACTTGAACAGCTGGCATGTATCAAAAAAACATCAAAAATAACTGCCACACTATACAAAGGTGAAAAATCTTTGCAATGACATCAGTGCAGCACTTCACTAAAGTTTTTTTCCCTGTAGATTACAAGGACAAAATATTTTGCACATTTCAATAAACAAATTAAAATTTGTCCAAAAATATTGTACTATAATTTTGCTACAAGAATTAAAAGACAACATTGTGAAAACTGGAAAGGCATATTTTGGTGATCATATTCAGTTTAAGCATGCAATGAAAGATTGTTAAAAGCACACAGCCACTGAACATTTCTTTCAACTGGAACAAGAAACTATGTTTAATATCATATTAATGGAAAAATAAAATTGTTTATAATTTAGCCGCTAAACACATTTTTCAAAAAATCAGTGTTGGAAAAGGGTTCTCCTCCTTGTTGAAATCATTTATGAAACCAGTCCAAATGCATTTATAGTGGTCAAGTCCAAAAACAAATTACGAGATCCAGAGTAGTGTTTTTTTTTAAAGAAATGACTTAATAGGAATCTAATATTTCAACTTATACATTGAAAAAAATTGAACCATTTTTCTGAACTGAATTGCACTAGAATGAATTTTAAATTCAGTTCAACACTTTGTCTGGACAATGCAAAGTTTAAATACAAATATTTAAAACTTGTAAACTTGATACACCAAATATACCATTAATTACAGTGCAATGGTACATATACATGGAATAAAAATCCTACCATTACTCTGCCTTAAATAGTCTTAATATTCATATCACCTAAGCATCTATGGCTGAGCCCAGAATGTTGAAACTTAGGCGAGTTAAAAAGAATGAAACAAGGAACTTAGATTATGCTTAACCTTCTCAAAAAGTGCTTTTGAAACAAGCATTCAATGTACAAAGAATGCACCAGATACATTATAAGTAGTGGTGATAGTGTATGTTACTGTATTTGTCTAGCTTCGTAGAAAAGCATGATTCTCGACTTTTTTGTAATTTGCTGTTACACATTTATGCCTCCTACTTAGAACCAGTCACTTATTATGTTAGACAGCCCCACTGTGGGAAAGCTCAATATAAAGGCGCTCAACAATTTTTTTTTGTTAAGTTTCTTGATTTCTGATATTACTCCCATATTGTTTCAGATAAACTACACCTCAGAATATATCCTTTTGCTAAATGATCCTATTTAGGGCCTGACATTATCTGTTAAAGAAATAGCTACCAAATATTCTGTGCTCAGTAACATTTCACATTGAACTTCCTATACATTACTAATTATCTTAGTGAACTAGCTCAGAGGCAAACTGACAGAAAATATTTTTTCTCACAGCTATGAACCCCACCTTAATTAATGACTACCTGTGGTTGTCGAGAGTATTTTGACGATGTTTGTAAGAGCAGCCTTAATTATTCAGGACATGCATAGTTTCGAGAGCTCACATTTTAACAATGTTAATGCTCATATCAATTTAGAAATGAATTTTCCATTTAGTACTTGCAACAATTTCAAGTACTAAGTTTTCTTGTTGATCCTGTAAAAGTGGAAGTGTTCTGTTATAAAAAAAGCTACAAAGTTGACACCAGAAACTGTTTAAAAATCAGAAAGGATTCAAGAAGAATGTTTATTGCCCATATACTCATATCACTCAATTCTAGATAGGATTCATAACATAGGATATAAATGACCTGCTCTATTTAACAGCAGTTGATCCAAAAACCTAACTACAACTGGTTTGGGGTGACGGGGTGGGGGGGGGCGGGGGGAGGGGGGAGAAAGAGGAAAGAATGGGGAAGTCTATAACATAAACCATCTATTAAAAAAGATTATACAAACTGACTGTGGCATATCCGGTTTGTTGAGAGATTTTATTTTGATAGTGTAACTCCACGATATGTTACAAATAGAATGTAAAGAACATTACCCAAACTAAAGCTAAGGTGACTACATAAAATAAAATCAGAACTCTTGTAATTTTGCTTTACTTTTTTTTAAAAATAGTTTTGACACTTTTTTAAAAAACAATCTCACAATCAGGGCTACTTAAGAAAAAAATTATCCCAAACATTTTAAACCACAATGACTTCACAAATGAAAAAGAAAAACGTATCAAAGGTTTAAAAACTGCACATGCCCAAGCAGTCATGGTTTCCACGTGTGCAGTTGATTTGGAAGTTTTTTTCTCTGCCAACTTAACCAATAGCTGGGCAAACTAAAAAATACAGGTGACTGGTTGAGAAACCACTTTATTTCCTGTACAGAGGAGGATAGGACCCCTCCTGTCACTCAGCCTGGCAACAATCACATTAGCTGTCTGTCCTTGGTGTCCATATCACATCAGTTTACAGTAGCACCATCACTAGAGGCTTTGATGTCCTGAAACCAGCTCTTCAGATGGGTCTCCAAGAAGCCAAAGGCCACATGAACCCATTGCAGATTTGTTACCAGTTTGGAATGTTGCATTAGTGGCAGATCTAATATAAATGGAGTACAGGATAGCGCTTCAACTACTGGTTGCTCAACTAATGACACTGAAGCCATTTTATTACGAGCATGGATTCAGATGTAGGTCCATGACTTGAGAGCTGCATTGTGCATCCACTGTCACAATTTACTATATCACACCATTCAGGGCTCTATTTAGTGTGGATGTGTGCCAGAGGACTGGAGGTTGGCCAATGTAGTACTGATTTAAAAGGAGGCAGAACTAATATGGGTAATTACAGACCAGTTAGCTTAACACCTGTGGTAGGGAAATTTGAATGTCTTTACATCTACATGGAGAAAATAGACCGAAGTAGCCAACACAGATTTCAAAAGGGACTATTGTGCTAGACAAAACTCAAAATTCTGAGGAGGTAACAGACATGGTAGATGCAAGAAATGCAGTGTATATGCACTTTAGGAAAGCCTCTGACAAAGCACCACACATGAGATTACTACAAAAGATTAAGGGGTATTGAGTTAGGGAGAGGATAACAAACTGAATTAAAAATTGGTTGGAAGGGAGAACAGAGGGCAGGAGTTAAGGGAAGTTTTTCAGAGTGTTGGGAAGTGGGTAGTAGTGTCCCTCAAGGATCAGTTCTGGATCTCTTCTGTTCACTGTATATAATCAATGATTTGATTATAGGCCTAGAGGGAGTAATGTCAAAATTTGCAGATCATACCAAAATAGGTGGTATAGTTAATTATTTGAAGACTAAATGAAGCTGCAAAGAGATAGATAAAATGGAGAGGAAAGATGGGTTTAAAAAAATTGTTAGATGAAATTCAATGTCACTAAGTGTGAGGTGATGCATTTTGGTAAACAAATAGCAGTAATTATACTCAATGTAAGTAGGCTCAGTGCTTTGGAAGAGCAGATGGATGTGGATGTACAGGTTCACAGGACATTAAAGGCAGCATCTCAAGCTAATAAGGCTGTAAAAGAAAATGGAATATAAAAGCCAAGAGGTAATGCTGAGCTTATATAAAATCTTAAGACCTCAGTTAGAGTACTGTGTGCAGTATTGGATTCCACAATTGAGGAACGATATTGAAGCTTTAGATATGGTACAATGCCAATTCACTAGGATGCTGCCTGGTATGAAGAAATACAATTAAGATTTGTAAAACTGTTTTTTTTTTGTTGGAACAATGAAGAGTACGGGGCGAAACGATAGAAATGTTTAAAATTAAGAAAGGATGGGGTAGGATAATGAGGCAGACTATTTCCAGTAGTGGAAGAGTCTAGTACAAGAGGCCACAGATACAAGATTAAATGTAAGCGATTTAGAACAGGGGCAGGAGAATCTATAAAGAAGTGCTGAGAGGCTGTGGAATTCACTTCCAGGATTAGTGGTTGAGGCAGAAACTATGTCAACATTCAAGATTAGATTGGATAGGTGGATGAAGGAAAGGATAATGAAGGGATATGGATATAGGGTGGGTAAACGTGAATAGAACTATTTGCTCAGAGTCGACAGACTTGTTGGGCCGAATGGCCTGTTTCTGTGTTGTAACTTCTATGTATTCATGGATCCCTGACAAAACTTTTTTAAAAATTCCCACTCAACACGTCTCCAGTGAGACATGCTTTTTATAAATCTACTATCAAGGACAATATTGGAGAGAGATTATTGCACGTAAGCAAATTCTTCATTTGTGGTGGGGGGAGGCGGGGGTGAAGGGACCTATTCCACAGGTCTTTTGTTTGGAAAACATACATTTAAAAATAGAATGCTCTGTATTGATCGCTACAGATGATCATGAAGAGCAGCAGGTCACATGGACGGAACAATGTGCAGCCAATTGAAAAAAACTGGTCATTAGAGTCAGAACACAAACTACGGGCACTATAGAATAAATCAGATACAGGTGTAAATTTCTGTGACTGCATGATTGGTATTTTTGACCTGTGAAAATCAAACGATAATGCACATGTTAAACAGTGGACAGTACAACAATAATGGCAAATTTTGCAACGTTCAGTTGTGTTTTTTTTAAAAAAACATCAAGAATTTCTTAAATTTAAAAAATAAGCTGGACTTTTACAGATAGTTGTTTAAATACTCATTGGAATTTAGCAGGAGGTTACCCATCTAGATAGTAATTTTACAAAGACAAAAGGCATCACAACATAATTGCAGAGTATTGATATGAATCCACATCAGGTAAAATGAATGACAAGTGACTGTTGCTAACACTGCAAGCAGAGGGACTGGCTTCCCGTAGAAAGAGCAGCTTCCCCAAACACTCCACAAAACAACCTGGGCAATTAACTACAAAAGATTTCACAGTCTTGGAAGTCAAACCCTTCAATTCCTAATTCCTAAGCAAGCGACCTCTAAAATGCCTGATGCAATTTATGGTTTGAATACTAACTGCAGAAAAAAAAAATCCCAACAAGCAAAAAACTAAATCTCAATTAAAATATCATACCCTCCAAGTTTCTATGAATTTAAACTCCAAATATATGCTATCCTGACAATTAAATTTTTGTCAATATCTCTGTACAAATTATCTTGTAATTTTTCTATGTGCCTAACTTAGTGCAGAGTGTACTAGTCTATTGCAAGTTTTTTTCAAAAACTAAATTTCTTTCACTTCTATCTTCCACTCCCCCAAACATACTGCATGGGCTCAAGAGCCAATGCCACTCCTGTAATTACACAGAGCAAATGGAATAGAGTTACCCTGAAGTGGAATCAACATTTTGTTCTCGTTATCTCTCCAATGCAACACAGCTATAGAACTGTGGGACTTCAACCAATGCCATCTGGTCAGGAAAGCTATGCTGTCAACTTTAACCTACTGGATTGCCAATGAACAATATATACCAACTAGTTTATTTACTTGCATCTATTTCAGTGGAAGTAGTCAATGCTGTAAATCACATGATGCCACATCCCTTCAGGTCCTAAACCATTATATGTTCAGCCCACCCAATGAATGAAAAAAAGTTTAAAAAGAGCTGTTTTAAACTTCACTCAATGGATTATATCATAAAACAATTAGCTGGTAGTGAGTAATGAGTAACTCCCTGAAAGAGTCTTGCAGCCTTTGCTCTGGAACCAGCTCAGGCTCAGACTCTGGATTTATACATCTCTATCACTGATACAGTTGTAATGTAAATGTAGTCTTGGATAGCTTAACTCACATATGTTCTTCCAAAGTTCCCAAAAAACTGGATGGGGGAAGAGAGGACATGGATATCTTCATTTAAAAGGGAACTAATTAATCTTACCAAATGTGACTTTTTCCGACATATAGCGCACAAAAAGATCTCTATTTTTGAGTCAGCTGATTCATAAATGAATGCAAGAACAAAACAGGGTCAATCAAGTTAACTCATGAATTTCTAGGTTAAAAAAATGAAGCAAGATGTGTGATCATCTCATTACACTGAAGTCATGTTCATTTTCACAGATCGACTGCAGCTCTTTGGGTTGAGTCATTGTCAGGCAAGACTTTACCTTGAAATAGTGAAAATGGAACAAAGCATCTCATATCTGGGACCACATACCGTTTTGGTTTTGTACAAAAGATTATAGTTTGATTGGTTTTACATGGCCTTCTAAAGCATAATTACATGGCTTATCTAAAAGTGTGGTTATAATAAGCTCTCGAAGGCAACATTTTGATAGAGGGCAAGAAAACTGGTAATCTCCGTACTGAAGTAGTGTGCATAGTAGAGATTATTCCCATACCAACTAACTTTTTGTGGTCTGGGTAGTGCAGCTGTTCACTGGTTACTTTTGTTCTTCCTCCACTTCACTTTTCACTTTTCTGTTAAATATAAATGAGTTTTTGCTTCTGTGTAGCATTTCAAAAAGAATTTATTTGAAGTATTTTGTCACTTCAGAATACTTTGCATAAGTCCAACAGCACAGTACCCTCTTTAATATGCCCTCAGTAGTTAAAGAAGGTATTGAATTTATTTGCAGTCCTAACCTCCCATTCAAATGCACTTGGTGTTCATGATGGTCTTGGTATCTGATTTAAGTTGTTATTCATAGCAGAATAACTGTTCATGGCCAATACATGTTCCACTTCGAGACGTTTTTGCTTTGAGTGATTCTGTTCATTTTCTTTTTGTCTCGGCTTCATTGGCAATACTAATATGACCAACAGGGCAACAATGTGGAGACAATAATACCAAGAGCTAGGAAAGAAAAAGTTAAAGTTAATTAAGTATGGCAAGCAGATGCAAGTACTGAAACTGTGAATTAAACTGATTAAACACTCATTTCTTTCAAAAATATTTCTTTGGTACTAAGAGAGTTACCCATCGAAATGAGAGTTAAACAGTTCATTGCAGGGCAGGGCAAAATAAGTATCCAAATGAGATAATGTAATCTAAAGCATCAAATGCATCTCTTCAAAAACTCATACAATTGAGAATTGGTAGGAACAATGGATTTAAAAAAAATAGATCTTGAAAGGCAAACGTCCAGTCATCCTTACTCTTTGCATAATGGGATACTTCACCCATAAGCTTGGAATATGAACTTATATAGTCAGCAGATGCATTAAATATGTGCACCTGCCTATTGCATTTGGCCTGGGGTATGGAACATAACACCAAGCAATCATGAGATTTTCTTTCCTCCTCTCCTGCACTCTATTTCCATCTGATTTTAACAGGACAGAGGCAATTCAGTGATGTTCCTTAATCACTTAAAATGTACCACCACTGAAACCCTCAAAATGGAATAAGTTTAAAACCTTGTATTACACTGACAAATGATAACTCCAAAGCAGTCAGATTATACTTGAAGAAAGGTGGGAGAAATACTCAATGTGGTTGTCGTCTTCATTTGGTGAATGGAGGGCAACTAACTATAGTGAATAATCTCCCTTTCTTTTAGTTGCTTTACGTACCCCAGGTCCCTACTCAAATTAGCATCTCCAAAAAGTTGGAAGCATCCATCTGTCTTGGGTTACCACCTATGCCTAAAGTGTCTTTTCCAAAGTATGTGGCTTTATTGAATTAATTGGGCAACTGATTTACAATGTCCAAAAGTCAACTTTTGTTTTTAATTACAATGCATTCTGGTGATTAGAGGATCAAATTAAGTAATTCTATCTATTTTCTGTGAAAATCTTAAATGGATTTAAAACTGCTTGTGACTGTGCTGCATTACACATGTTTGCAAGAACTTGCTTTAAACCAGCCTAAATTGAAGCTATTGCTTTCATTAGGTCATCAATGACAGCTATTAGGGTCTCTTCAGTTTTGTATGCAGTCTTCAATTAACCTCACCTATCATTAGTTTGTAACAAACTGAACAAAACCAGGAGACAAAATATTGAAATTTCAAATGTTCTCAGGCCTGTGGGAATTCTTCAATTTTTCTCATTTCAGTTTTCAAAATTTTGTTCTTCCATCTTCACTTCATTATCATTGGCTACATCACAAATGAAAGGAGGAAGCTCCATTTTTTTTTTAAAAAGCCTTCAATTTCTCTTTGGGGTTGGCATTTCTCCTATGTAAGGATGCAGTCTGCTCTAAAAAGTCCATCAAAAGTGGCATTTGTACTTATGGTAGTTAAATCACAGCATATCAACATTTGTAATTATGTAAATGTCACATAGGGTACTATAACTCTCCACAGGAGAGGATCTGTAGTTCAAATAGGTTGACTGAAGCCACTACTCATCAGCTATAAAAAGACAAGTAAATTAAATTCAGCTGCTTTACTCCCTTTATAATATGATGCTAATCGAGTTGACAGACCTGTTGGAGAGGAAAGAGAGAGAAAACTGCTGTAAGAACACTTAGTTTCAAATTCTCTGGCCATCTATTCTCAACCCAGTTGCAAATGAGTAAAGCAGGCTGCAGTGTTAAGACTTCTCTCTCGAGTTGACAGCACTGTCCCAAACTATTATTGTTGTTTTGTCCAAGGTTTCTCAGCTGCTTCCCACAATGCCTGACATGATAGCTGTGTTGATCATCCAGAATCCATATTGCATCTGCTTGGACAGACACAAAGCTGGAGACTTTTGCATGGCTGGTAGATATTTGCAGCTTCTTTGCAAGCATGTGAAGATTGTAGGGCTGGAGGAGGTTACAGAGATAGGGAGGGGTGAGGTCATGGAGGGATTTGAAAACAAGGATGAGAATTTTAAAAAGGCCACTGCTGTCAGCAGACCTTCATTAGAACCAAGGAAAGACAATTCTGGACATTCAGAAAATGCTTTTCAGCAAAGTAATCACATCCAGTTTTATTTGGAGCCTGACTTCCCTGAATCTCATGGGGAAAGCTCCTCTGCATCCCAGAGAAGTTGGAAAATCGACATCCCCAGCCAGTAGTATTTCCTGGTACCCTCAGCTCTCAGGCCAGAGTGAAGACACACTCCGTCCCCTGCTATTTCCTATGAAGCTGCTCCAGGACGAACTATTTCAGTTGAGTCGATCAGTTTATTTTATAAAATGGAGTAGTTTGAACAAAAAGGAGTCCTGGACTTTCCTTCCCCTTTAACTAAATCGATCCACATAACCGTGTTCAAGCACTTGACGCTCAAATTAATCTTTCTGAAATGAAGAACTGGCTTTATATTGAACAAACCCATAGAATCAAGGTAAACATCTTTGGCAGTAACAGAATACTTACACATTTTGTATAAGCACATTAGAAAGCTTGTTTAGTCTCATGTACTGAACCCTCAACTAGCTCATGTTCAAATGTCTCAATGTTTACATGCTAAGTTGTTTGCTTTTGAAGTGAAGTGGCTTGCTATTTAAGCAGATACCACAGGCACTGAGTCAGCATTCATAAGAGGTACATCACAGGAGGGGAGGCGGCCATTCGGCCCATCGTGCCTGTGCTGGCTCTTCGAAAGAGCTATCCAATTAGTCCCATTCCTCTGCTCTTTCCCCATAGCCCTGTAAATTATTTCTCTTCAAGTATTTATTTAATTCCCTTTTGAAAGTTATTACTGAATCTGCTTCCACCACCCTTTCAGGCAATGCATTCCAGATCATTACAACTCGCTGCGTAAAAAAAAATGTTGCCTCATGTCGTCTCTGGCTTTTTTCCTGATCACCTTAAATCTGTGTCCTCTGGTTACCAACCCATCTGTCACTGGAAACAGTTTCTCCTTATTTACTCTATCAAAACCGCTCATGCTTATGAACACTTATATCAAATCTCCTCTTAACCTTCTCTGCTCTGAGAACAACCCCATCTTCTCCAGTCTCTCCACATAACTAAAGTCCGTCGTCCCTGGTACCATTCTAATAAATCTCTTCTGCAGTGAGATGACTTGTGATATTAATTTAGGAAGGAATCTTAGTACACCAAACTGCTCTTTTTCAAAGTAGTGCCTTAGGATGTCCACATGCAACACCTAGCAGGTATTACTGTATAATTGTGTCTCATCTTAAGTCAAGTCAAAGCAGCACCAAGTGCTGCACTGGACATCAGCCTGGATGAGGAGTTCAAAACCATTACTTTCTCCCAGGAAGTAAATGCACTACAAACTAAGCCAAGCTGACACAGTACACAGCACTTGCTACTCATTCAACTACAGGGCATGCCATCATAACATTTATTTTGTATAAGCACATTAGAAAGCTTGTTTAGTCTCATGTACTGAACCCTCAACTAGCAGAAACATATGGATATGGTTGAAAAAAATGCACAATTCCTAGAGGTATTTTGCTCATATAAGAACTAATATTGCAGAGTGGATGGCAATACATCTTCCATAGGCATATATATGCAAGCAGATTTTAATTTCCATGTTCTTTTACATAGAATCATACAGCACAGAAGGAGGCCATCGTGCCTGTGCTGGCTCTTTGAAACAGCAATCCAATTAGTCCCACTTCCCTGCTCTCCCCCTTTGGCCCTGCAAATACTTACTTTTCAAATATAGATCCAATTCCCCTTTGAAAGTTACTGTTTAATCTGCTTCCACCACCTTTTCAGACAGTACATTCCAGATCATACCAACTCACCGCAAAGAAGAATTTCTCATCTCCCATCCTGGTTCTTTCGCCAATTATCTTAAACCTGCATCTTCAGGTTACTGACCCTTCTGCCAGTAGAAACAGTTTCTCCCCATCTACTCTAACAAAACCCCCAATTTTGAACACCTCTATTAAATCTTCCTTAACCTTCTCTGCTCTAAGAAGAACATTTTATATCCCAATAAAAACTTAGAGCTACTACAGCCTTGTTTATGTAACAGACTTTCTCAACTTACCTGTAAAATTTTAGAGATGGTTCCACTGACAGCAAAACAAATGGCACAACTGTGTAGCTTATTGCTATCATTGTTGCAATCCAGGTCATGACATCATAAAATAATTTGACAGCTGGTGACTTGATGAAGTAGAATCGGAAGTTGTTTCTAATCTAGAAAAACAGGATAGTTGAGTAGAAACTTCAAGTTACAGTCTTAGTAGTAGAGGTAATGCTGAGGATCTGTTACTCACTGTGGGAAGTGGCGATCACACGGAGCACATCCCAGGAAACCAATAGGCATGTATCTCCTGATTTCTTATCCATTCACTGTAATGGACAGAAAGAGACGGGCTGTGCTCTCGCAGTGCCATTCCACCTGGGAGCGCAGAATTGAATCCATAATATTGTTATCCCTTAAGCAAACAATGTGTGCTTACTCAGAGAAGCACAAATTGTGTCTTTGCTTTAGAGCAGCCACCGCCAATTCTCACAAATGCCTTCGAAAGTCTTAAATAGCAGCACAAGGCAAAATTCAACACTCAAACATGTTTTGGAATATCAAAATAATTCCAACACTCAATTAAAACACAAATATTTCTAAATGCTCTCAGCTTTTTCTATTTGGACATTTATGGTCCATTCATCTGAGCTTGATAGAATTACAAAAAAAAATTGCTTTTTAAAAAAGTTATTTTGCGACAGTTGATAGACCAGGTATATAAAAAACATAAAATGTATGAAAATCTCATGTACCATTTTTTTTTCTTATCTACAGACTACAGGAAGATTTTCACAGACATGAGTCACAGCTGGCCAGGGCTTGAAGCAAAATAAAAATGGAACGTCTAGCCATCTAAGTCACAAAAACAAATTCTGCCAATTCTTAAATCATTTGTGAGTCAATCAATTGTGAATGATATAAATCAAAGCAATTAAATTAATCTGGCAACAGACCAACAAATGCAATTTTTCAAACAAAATAATGGAATATAATTGTAGACTTTCAAGCCTCCATTTTTACAAGAAAAACAATTTTCCACTGAAATAGTTTAGCCCCTTGAAATAAGTTTTCTTGGATGCAAAAGCAAAATATTTAAAAGACTATCTGACACACTGTAGGTACAAAGGTTGCATGAAAAACATGAGTAAATATGAAGTTACTTACTGCACGTGCTGCTATTGTCATTGGTATTCCTGTAAAAAATGTCATGTAATAGCCTGGATACACTCCATGCCACATTGCAGAGAGCACGAAAGTTGCTATTGTTGGATGGTAAAGACAGCGCTCATAGCAAACTCTGAAACAAAAAAGGGGGTTTAATAACTCAGTGCAGGTAATGAATTAATGTAAACTAATTAACTTGAGGAATTTCTAGTCGACCAACTACTTTATTACAAGATTTAAATGGCAAAGTTCTTGAGAGAAAGCAAGTGGCTCAACAGATTAGCATTGAAGAGTCTCAACAGTGTATATTTCTCAATACTGATGACTGTTTTGCTAGCAGCTCTCTTATCTATACTGTCCCGAGTCACAAATTCTAATCACTGGGTATCAGTGAAATTAAGGATGTTCAATGAAGCCAGATATGGAACATTATTTATCTACAACTTATCCAATAACATTTTCCTGAGACTATTAAAGTGGAAATCACCAAAGTTAATGTAGTACGGTGAACAGCTAGGCTGAAGCAGCTATGGATGGCTTAGACGTCGACAGTGATAGTGAGAATCAAGCTATTAACATGCAAGCTAAGCAATGTCTGCACCTCTTTTTAAAGTATATATCACCAGCCAGTGAGAATTGCAGAGTAGTGAGCAATGTTCTCTCGTTAATAAGAGGATGATTTTTGAAATAGTTTTTCTTAACTTCTCTGAAGTTAGAATAAGTTAACCAATAAGCGGAGAAAAAAAAATGTATTCAATCATGTGGAAAAACTGGGAACAGCTTTGAAGAATTTAATCAGATGCCTATCTTCAGCAAACTGTAAGTAACTTTACAGATTAATTACCACAAAATTGCAATGGCTCTGCTCCCGAAATTCAGGTCAAAAATAAAATTGACAAAACAGTGACCACACTTCAGAAATAACTCATTCGCTGTCTTGTGGATGTGAAAGGTGCTATATAAAAGTAATTTTCTTTATTTCAGTATTGGGATAATCAGGATAACCAGTAGTTTGATGACTGTAATAGCCCATAGCAGTTTTTAAACAACGGCACTAGATAACGATGGTTACATTTCACAGACCTCAACGGCTAGATCGATTGAGTCGTTGCGTTCTGTGCACTGTAACCATCGTTATCTAGTGCCGTTGTGATAGAAAGAAAGAAAGAATTGCATTTATACTGTGCCTTACTATTTCTCCTCCCCAAGGCATCAATTCCTTGCTGGGTTTGTTTCCAGAGACGCCAATCACCGCACCCACCCCAGCCCCAACCCCCATGTTCCTTCTGTGAAGTTAGCTGCTGGTTTGGCAGCACTTCACTATATTTAATTCTGCAACACACTACCAGAAACAAACCTCCTGTAACTCATGTGGGTGCCACCAAAATCTGTGACCCGGAAACTTAAGATTAAAATCCTTTAGATTTCTCATGGCAGAAGTAAGGAAACCAGGTAAAAATAAGTCACATTTTAATCTGTTTCCCATGTCAATCCGCAGACGTCCAAATTTTGAAAATGTCAAAATTATATTGCAATACATCTGGATCATATAAGCAGAGTTGCACAGGGATGAAAAGAAAGCTGAATAAATAAAGGGGGTAGAGTTTCCACTAGATTGAGCTGGTTTTATCAACGCAATCCGACTGAACCAGCGCAAAAGAAAGCGGAAAATCCAGCTTAAATTGAGTTTCCGCGATCTTTAACACTGGCTCAAAAACCTCTGCGCCCAAAGCCAGCTCTGCCCACACCCCCCAGATCAAAACAAGGATGGCTTGTTTCTGCCAACTGCGCCAGATCAAGGACGGTCTTCAAATTAAGCTGGTTTTAGGTGCACAGGCACTAGTAGGCACGTTTTAAAATACTGAGATATTTAATTTACTAAGAAACTGATTAGTGTAGACCAAATGAAACTAGTAAATATTTCAGTATATAGTTTTTTAAAGCCATTTTCAGTGATTTTAAATCAGGTTACTCACAGGTGGAGGACTGGACACTTACAAAAAAGTTTATTTTTTTGTGATAACCCATTTTCAGCTGTATTAATAAAACTGCATCAGGTTGCCACTCTTAAATACATCAATGAACATTTATTAATGCAAAGAAAAAAACAATTACGCTGGTTCATGGAAGATTTTACGTTTGATTTTGCAAATGCATTTGTGATCATGCAAATGTATTTTAGCAGAAACTTGAACTATAACCTAACCTGTGCAATTTGAAGCACAATTTGCCGATTGCGCCCAAAGCGGAAACTCTACCCCAATGTTTTGGTACACCTGTGTGCAATACCACAGTAATAAAATGTGAGATTGCACCTGTATTTTCCCCACACATGTTCCCAATCTTGACAAGATACTGTACTCTACCTCAAGAGTAACTGGCAGAAGAGGTGCACAAAATAAATTAAATTGGCACTCCGAGAAGAATAGCTTTACCCTTGCTCAGCAATTTTTCACCATAGTAACGTACAGCATGAAAAAAAACAGAACCTGCACCTCACCATTATAGCATGGAAATTTTGTCCATCGTTTCACTTGTTTTTGTTCAGTTTAAAGATAGCAGTTTCAAGCACTACATTAAAAAGTGATTGTACCTTTATTAAAAGTCAACTTGTTTACCCAGCGATGGGGTGTTTGGTTTAGTGCTACAATACCACTTTGAAGGGGACAATTTACCACTGACATGTTAATGTTTTAACCGTAATCCCATCAGGACAAATTGCAGGAATGCCAGCTACTTGCCTCTGATTAGAGAAATCAATTAAGTGAATGATACTTTGAATCAGGTGTCCATTGTTGAAATTGTATCAAATTGCTAAACTTAAACTATTAATATTTGCAACATCCCCGAACAAGTAGTTATCCTTCTGCTTTTGTGTTTACAGATTGTAAAGACTGTTGGTATTGTACAGCCTCTCACTTTAACTGACAGAGTAACCTTCAAAGCAAGTGCCTGTCTTTCAAATAAAGAGTATAGAATAAAAAAAGTATATTTGGTATGTTAAGTTTGGTTTGTTTTCATATAGAATCATAGAAAGTTACAGCACAGGAGGCCATTCGGCCCATCATGTCCATGCCAGCCAAAAAAAGAGCTATCCAGCTTAATCCCACTTTCCAGCACTTGGTCCGTAATTCTGTAGGTTACAGCACTTCAACTGTTCATTAAATGAGTTGAGGGTTTCTGCCTCGACCACCCTTTCAGGCAGTAAGTTCCAGACCCCCACCACTGTCTGGGTGAAAAATTTCTCCTCAGCTCCCTTCTAATCCTTCTACCAATTACTTTAAATCTATTCCCCTTGGTCACTGACCCCTCTGCTAAGGGAAAATATCCTCTCTATCCATTCCATCTAGTTCAGTCATAGTTTTATTTACCTCAATTAAATCTCCCCATAGCCTCCTTTGTTTCAAAGAAAACAACCCCGGCCTATCCAATCTTTTCTCATAGCTAAAATTCTCCAGCCCTGGCAACATCCTCTTAAATCTCCTCTGTACCCTCTCTAGTGCAATCATATCTTTCCTGTAATGTGGAGACCAGAACTGTACACAGTACTCAAGCTGTGGCCTAACCAATGTTTTATATAGTTCCAGCATAACCTCCCTGCTCTTATATAAAGGAAAGTATACCGTATGCCTTCTTAACCTCCTTATCTACCTGTCCTGCTACCTTCAAGGATCGGTGGACATGCACTCAAAGGTCCCTTTGTTCCTCTACACCTCAGTATCCTTCCATTTATTGTGTATTCCCTTGCCTTGTTTGCCCTCCCCAAATGCATTACCTCACACTTCTCTGGATTTGAATTCCATTTGCCACTTTTCTGCCCACCTGACCAGTCCATTGCTATCTTCCTGCAGTCTATAGCTTTCCTCTTCTATCAACCACACAGCCAATTTTTGTATCATCTGCAAACTTCTTGATCAAGCCCCCCACATTCAAGTCCAAATCATGAATATTTACCACAAAAAGCAAGGGACCTAGTACTGAGCCTTGCAGGACCCCACTGGAAACAGCCTACCAGTCGCAAAAACATCCGTCAACCATTACCCTTTGCTTCCTGCCACTGAGCAAATTTTGGATCCAACCAGCCACTTTCCCTTCAATCCCATGGGCTTTTACTTCTTTGACCAATCTGCCATGCGGGACCTTGTCAAAAGCCTTCCTAAAATCGATGTACACTACACCAAATGCGCTACCCTCATCGACCCTCCTTGTTGCCACCTCAAAAAATTCAATGAAGTTAGTCAGACATGACCTTCCCTTAACAAATCCATGCTGATTGTCCTTGATTAACCCATGCCTTTCTAAATGATGATTTATGCTGTCCCTCAGAACAGATTCCAATAATTTTCCCACCACCGAGATTAGACCGACAGGCCTATAATTACTCGGTCTATCTCTTTCTCCCTTTTTAAACAACGGTACAACGTTAACAGTTCTCCAACCATCCAGCACCACGCCTGTAGCCAGGGAGGATTGGAAAATGATTCAGACCCTCCGCTATTTCCTCCCTTGCTTCTCTTAGCAGCCTGGGATACATTTCATCCGGATCTGGCAATTTATCTACGTTCAAAGATGCCAAACCCCTTAATACTTCCTCTCTCACTACATTTATCCCATCCAATATTTCATACTCCTCCTCGTCCTCCTCATCTACAGTCTCTGCATTGTCCTGCTCTTTTGTGAAGACAGACGCAAAGTATTCATTAAGAACTATACCCACATCTTCCGCCTCCACACACAGGTTACCTTTTTGGTCTCTAATAAGCCCTACTCTTTCCTTAGTTATCCTCTTGCTCTTGTATTTATAAGATTTTGGGGTTTTCCTTAATTTTACTTGCCAGTATTTTTTCATGCCCTCTCTTTGCTTTCCTAATTTCCTTTTTAATTTCACCCCTGCACTTCCGATACTCCTCTAGGCTTTCTGCAGTATTGAGCTCTGGGTATCTGACATAAGCTTCCCCTTTTTGCCTTATCTTATCCTGTATGCTCCTGGTCATCCAGGGCGCTCTAGATTTGGCAGTCCCATCCTTTTTCTTTGTGGGAACATGTTTACTCTGAACCCCTAGAGTGCCTCCCACTGATTTACCTTCAAGTAGCTGTTTCCAGTCCACTTTTGCTACATCACTTCTCAGCTCAGTAAAATTGGCCTTTCCCCAATTTAGAACTTTTACTCCTGTTCTATCTTTGTTAAATCTAACAAAATTATGATCAATACCAGCAAAACACTCTCCCATTGATACTTCTTCCACCTGCCTAGCTTCATTCCCTAAAATTAAAACCAGAACTGCACCCCCCCCTCCACCCTTTGTTGGGCTCGTTATGTACTGCCTAAAAAAGTTCCCCAGAATGCAATTTAAGAATTCTACACCCCCTATACCTTTTGCACTGATATTATCTGGGATACAATTAGGGTAGTTGAAATCCCCGACTATTACTGCCCTATTGTTTTTGCATGTCTCAGAAATTTGCCTACATATTTGCTCTTCCATCTCCCTCTGACTGTTTGGGGGTCTAAAGTACACTCCCTGCAGCATGACTGCCCCTTTTTTGTTCTTTAGCTCAACCCATATGGCCTTGTCTGATGATCCTAACATATCATCCCTCCTCACAGCTATAATTGCTTCTTTAACCAATATTGCCACCCCGCCCCCTTTTTGTTTTCGTAGCGAGCAGTTGAGCATCCTAAGCTTGCACTTTTCACACTACAATCTGCTTTTGCCAAAGAACAAGACTGCTTATTTCATCGAGAAGTGTTTCATCTCAAGTTCTATAAGTATTCAAAGGGTCTTGTCTGACCAATTTGTTTGATTAACTTCTTGTTTCCAGACGTGAGTGCTATATTGGACCGTTCAATATGTCACCTGCTTCTGTAAATAATTGTATTTTAAGTATAAGCTAATAGTTTAGACTTTTACAAAAAAGCTGTAACAGCGGGGGTACCACAAGGATCAGTGCTTGTGCCTCAGCTATTTACCATCTATATTAATGACTTGGATGAAGGGACTGAGTGTAATATATCCAAGTTTGCTGATGATACAAAGCCAGGTGGGAAAGTAAGCTGTGAGGAGAACGCAAAGTGTATGCAAAGGGATATAGACAGGTTAAGTGAGTGGACAAGGTGGCTCAAAGTAAAATGGGAGGTGAGACTTTGGTAGGAAGAACAGAAAAACAGAATATTTTTTAAATGGTGAGAAACTATTAAATGTTGGTGTCCAAAGAGACTTGGGTGTCCTGGTATAAGAAACACAAAAAGTTAGTATGCAGGTACAGCAGGCAATTAGGAAAGCAAATGGCACGTTAGCCTTTATTGCAAAGGGGTTGGAGCACAAGAGTAAGGAAGTCTTACTACAATCGTAAAGGGCTTTGGTGAGACCTCACCTGGAGTACTGTGTACAGTTTAGGTCTCCTTATCGAAGGAAGGATGTACTTGCCTTAGACGGGGTGCAACAAAGGTTCACTAGTTTGATTCCTGGGATGAGAGGGTTGTCCTACGAGGAGAGGTTGAGTAGAATGGGCCTATATTCTCTGGAGTTTAGAAGAATGAGAAGTGATCTCATTGAAACATAAGATTCTGAGATGGCTTGACAGGGTAGATGCTGAGAGGTTGGTTCACCTGGCTGGAGAGTCTAGAACTAGGGGGCATAGTCACAGGGGTCAGCCATTTAAGACTGAAATGAAGGGGAATTTCTTCACTCAGAGGGTTGTGAATCTTATGACTGCTCTACCCCAGAGGGCAGTGGATGCTGAGTCGTTGAGTATATTCAAGGTTGAGATAGATAGATTTTTGGACTCTAGGGGATTGGGCAGGAAAGTGAAGTTGAGGTTGAAGATCAGCCACGATCTGATTGAATGGCAGAGCAGGCTCAAGGGGCCGTATGGCCTACTCCTATTTCTTATGTTTCTATGTCTGGTTTGATTGCGGACGAGCCGATGGAAGCTGCTTTTTGTGGTGAGAATAGGTAAAATGTATTGACAGCAAGCCCGCATCACAACACCAACAACCTACCATTGCAGCATAGGGATGCAATATAACCTGCACCCTATCAATGTAGTACAAGTTACAGAACCAATATCTAGTACTACAGCAACTCTATCTTACTTAGCTTTCTTAAAAAAATTGAAGATAAGTCAGATCATTACCTTTTAAACCAGAGAGCTGTCTGTATGTTCCAGTTGTCAATGAACATTTTAAAACTTGTCGCAAACTGCAGAAAGTATTAAAATGGAAATTATATTATGTAAATTCTTCTGACATGAATAGGGTAAATATAGGAAAGGAAAGCCAAATGGGGGTAATATTTTTCAAGAAAAAAAAAGTTACATTTTTCAAACTTGGAAGGGGAAATTTGGTTGTTAGACCTCATTTACACAAAATCTAGGTTAGTTTCAACAATGGAGCATCAACATGCTGTGCCTCAAGTAGTGGAAGGTGAAAGAGTACGATTTCTGCCACAGGAGGAAGCAAGTGGATGACACCACAAAGGAATGCACAATCATTCTATGCTACTCATGCACACATTCCAGTTTCAGTTCCTGTTCCCATCCCTCGCTTGTGTACCTCAGCGGTACTGAAAGGCCGAGAGTAGGATATCTGGCCTCTAGGCTACAAGGCACTACAGAGGGAAACTAGAGGGAAGAAAATGGGGTTGGGGCCACAAATGAGTAATTGTCCTCGAACAAAAAAAAAGGGCAACACTCACCTCAATGTTAACAATATTTAAATTTGAAATCAAGTCCCAGCGAGCATTGCCTTTCTCATCATAGCCATTGAAGCCAAATCCTGCAGCATTGTTGATAGCATCAGCTGTGCAAAATAAAATTGAGTGAGACAATGAAAAGCACTTTAAAAAAAAGTTTTAATACACTTTAGCTTTTCTTCACCATATACAAATGCATATCCAAAAATTACAGTAAGATGTAATTCTCTAATTCAGTTTCATAGATAACTATTAGAATTTTTTTCTGCTGTATTATAGCTAAAGCAGATACTTTAAGCCAGCCTGAAGTGTCAAGTTCCCAAGCAGACTCAAGTTCGAGCCCCAGCCAAGTTACATATTTGACAACTGCTGCTCTCAATGGCCTGCTGCATACAACTCTCCACCATTACAGATTACTTCATTTATGTCTGCATAAAAAAGCTGTCTAAAAGGTCACACAGAAAACAAAGCCAGCCACCACCACATGCCCACCCAAACTGCCAAATCACCCCACGGTTCCCTCCTTTTGCCCTGAACCCAAGTTTTTCTCTAGTTTCTGTCCCATCTCCTCATGCCCTCTGAGCTCATCTTGTCTACAAGACCCACATCTTGCTCTTTTAACCCCATACCATCCAACTTCACTTCCTGGCCCCTGCTAGTTGACATTGTAAGCAGTTCTCCCCCCTCAGGTGCTGTCCTCTTCCCTCTCAAAACTGCCATCATAACCCCTCAAAAAAAATCCACCCTTGACCATTATATGTTTGCAAACTATCATCCCATCTCCAACACATTGTCCCTTCCCAGATCCAAGCTTGAATTTATCAGGCACTAATCAAAGTCACAAATGACATTCTCTGTGACTGTGAAAATGGTACATTATCCCTCCTCTTCCTTCTCCATCCCTCTGCAACCTTTTTCCACAGTCGACCACAAGATCCTCCTCCAATGCCTCTCTTCCATTGTCCAGCTCATTGGAACTGCCTTGCTTGGTTTCACTCTTATCTATCCAATCAGTCAGAAGTGGGAGAACCGGCAAAGCATCACGAGAGGCCCGAAAAGCGGCCACATAAGTGGGAGAGAACCGGGAGTGGCAAAGCATCGCGAGAGGCCCAAGGAGTGGCCAGATAAGAAGTGGGAGAGAACTGGCAGAGCATCGCAAGGCGCCAGATGAGCAGTCTAAAACAGACAGTAAACTAAAAAAAAAATGTAAAAAAAGTAACAGCACAACACAAGGCAGAGCAGTGGAGGTAAGTCAGTGCAAGTATTTAGTTTAGTGGTTAGTATTTTAGTGATTATTGTTTTTGAGTGGTTAGTGTTTTAGTGGTGGCTAAAAAGTTAATTTGCTTAGCTTTAAGGCTATTTGTTTTAAATAACTTAACTAATATGGCAGGACAGCTGGGGCCTGTCGCATGCACATCCTGTGCCATGTGGGAACTCCAGAACACTTGTGTCTTGGAAAGCTACATATACAGGAAGTGCCATCAATGCCTTGTATCCAGGAATTTTTGAAATGTGTTCAGGATAACTTTCTTAACCAGTACGTTTCCAGCCCAATGAGGAAAGGGGCATTGCTGGACTTGGTTCGAGGGAATGGGGTAGGCCAAGTGGAACAAGTGTCAGTGGGGGAACATTTAGGGAGCAGCGATCATAGTTTAAGGTTTAGAATAGCTATGGAAAAGGACTCTGACCACTGAAGTAAAAATACTCAATTGGAGGAGGACCAATTTCAATGGGTTGAGAATAGATCTGGCCTAGGTAAATTGGAATCAAAGACTGGCAGGCAAAGCTGTAATTGAACAGTGGGCAGCCTTTAAGGAGGCGATGGGTCGGGTCGGGTACAATCGAGGCACATTCCCACAAGGCAGAAAGGTAGGGCAATTAAAGCCAGAGCTCTCTAAATGACAAAAAAAGATAGCGAGGAAGATGAAATGGAAAAAGGGGGCATATGATAGATATCAGGTTGATAACACAAGTGCGAACCAAGCTGAATATAGAAAATTCAGAGGGGAAGTGAAAAAGGAAATAAGAGGGGCAAAGAAAGAGTATGAGGATAGACAGGCAGCCAAAATAAAAGGGAATCCAAAAAAGTTTTCTACAGGCATGTAAATGGTAAACAGGTGGTAAGAAGAGGGGTGGGGCCAATTAGGGACCATAAAGGAGATCTACTCATGGAAGCAGAGGGGATGGCCAAGGTACTAAATGAGTACTTTGCATCTGTCTTTACCAAGGAAGAAGATGCTGCCACAGTCCCAGTAAAGGAAGACGTAGTTGAGATACTGGATGGGCTAAAAATTGATGAGGTACTAGAAAGGCTAGCAGTACTTAAAGTAGAAAAGTCACCTGGTCCGGATGGTATGCATCCTAGGTTGCTGAGGGAAGTAAGGTGAAAATTGCGGAGGTACTGGCCATAATCTTCCAAACATCCGCAGGTACGAGGGTGGTGCCAGATGACTGGAAAATTGCAAATGTTACACCTTTGTTCAAAAAAAGGGTGCAAGATTAAACCCAGCAACTATAGGCCAGTGGTGGGGAAACTTTTAGAAACGATAATCCGAGACAGAATTAACAGTCACTTGGACGAGTGTGGATTGATTAGGGAAAGCCAACAGAGATTTGTTCAAGGCAAAGCGTGTTTAACTAACCTGATGAAGTTTTTTGATCAGGTAACAGAGGGTAAATGAGGGCAATGCAGTTGATGTGGTGTATATGGACTTTCAAAAGACGTTTGACGAAGTGCCGCACGGTAGGCTTATCAAGATTGCGGCCCATGGAATAAAGGAGCCAGTAGCAATATAGATACAGAACTGGCTACGTGTCAGGAAACAGTAGTGGTGAACGATTGTTTTCCAGACTGGAGGGAGGTGTACAGTGGTGTTCCCTAGGAGTCAGTGCTGGGACCACTGCTTTTCTTGATATATATTAATGACTTGGACTTGGGTGTACAGGGCACAATTTCAAAATTTGCAGATGACATAAAACTTGGTAATGTAGTAAACAGCGAGGAGGATAGTGATAGACGTCAAGAAGATATAGGCAGGCTGGAGGCATTGGCGGACATGTGGCAGAGGAAATTTAATGCAGAAAAGTGCGAAGTGATACATTTTGGTAGGAAGAACGAGGCAAGGCAACATAAACTAGAAGGCACAACTCTAAAAGGGGGACAGCAACAGAGATCTGGAGGCATATGTGCACAAATCATTGAAGGAGGCAGGGCAGGTTGAGAAAGAGGTTGTAAAAGCATACGGGATCTCGGGCTTTATAAATAGAGGTATAGAGTACAACAGTATGGAAGTCATGAAGAAGCTTTATAAAACACTGGTTCGGCCACCACTGGAGTATTGTGTCCAGTTCTGGGCACCGCACTTTAGGAAAGATGTGAAGGCTTTAGTGAGGGTACAGAAGAGATTTACTAGAATGATTCCAAGGATGAGGGACTTTAGTTACGAGGATAGGCTGGAGAAGCTGGGATTGTTCTCCTTGGAAGAGATGGTTGCGAGGAGATTTGATAGAGGTATTCAAAATCACGAAGAGTCTGGACAGAGTAGATAGAGAAACTGTTCCCACTGGCAGAAGGGTCAAGAACCAGAGGACATAGATTTAAGGTGATTGGCAAAAGAACCAAAGGTGACATGAGGAAAAACTTTTTAAAAAAAACAGCTATGGGTTAGGATCTGGAATGCACTGCCCAAGTGGGTGGTGGAGGCAGATTCAATCATGGCCTTCAAAAGGGAACTGGATAAGTACTTGAAAGGAAAACATTTGCAGGGCTACAGAGAAAGGGCAGGGGAGTGGGACTAGCCAGATTGCTCTTGCATAGAGTAGCGCGGACTCGATGGGCTAAATGGCCTCCTCCGGTGCTGTAACCTGTCTATGATTCTAATTGCTCAAGCTCAGAGTTTGAGTTGACAGTCGGCTGGCGTCACCACAGTGCATACAGGAAGCTGAGAGTTTCGTGGATAGCACGTTTCAGGTGGTCACCCAACAGCTACAGAGTGTTCGGGAGCAGAGGGTGCGGGTGACCACCAGGCAGACAAGGAGGAACAGGCAGGCAGTGCAGGATTCCCCTGGGAGTGTGGCACTCACAAACCTCTACTCAGTGTTGAATACAAGTGAGGATGAGGAGATCTCAGGGGGCTGCAGTCAGGAGCAAATCCATGGCTCTGTGGGATGCTCGGCTGCACAGGGAGGCAAAAAAAAGTGTAAAAATGCAGTTGATATAGGGGATTTGAATGTCAGGGGGATAGACAGGTGTCTGTTGTAAACATGGGCAGGATTGGGAACTAAACATTCCTGGCTACAGTGTATTCAGGGCAGGGGGTGGGAAGGGCAGTACTGATCAAGGATAATGTTGCAGTTCGACAGAGGGATGACATAGTAGAGGGTTCAAAAGACAATCTATTTGGTTAGAGTTAAGGAACAGGAAATGAGCCATTACCTTGCTGGGTGTTTACTATAGACCCCCCGATAGAGGAGAGGAGCAAATCTGTAGGTAAGATTCAGAGAAATGTAATAATAGAGCAGTAATAGTAGGGAACTTCAATTAAACCAAAATAGGCTGGGGGGAAAAGAAGTGTAAAGGATAAGGAGGGTGAAGAGTTCATATAATGTGTACAGGAGAACTTCCTTAATTAGTATGTTTCTAGCCCAAGGAAGGAAGCAGCACTGGATCTAGTCTTGGGGAAATGAATTAGGGCAAGTGGATTGTGATTCAGTGGGAGAACATCTGGCTAATAGAGATCAGAATGTAATTAGGTTTAAAGTAGCTACAGAAAGGAACAAAGAAAAATCAATTGTGAAAATACCAAACTATAGCCAATTTCAGTGATTTGAGAAGGGATCTAGCACAGGTGGGCTGGAAACAAAGATTGGCCAAAAAAAAGTAAATGGAGAAATGGCAGGCCTTCAAGGTTGAGTGTTTGGATACAAACCAAGCATATTCCCAGAAGGAGGAAAGATAGGACATTCAAAGCTAGAGCTCCCTGGATGACAAAGCAAATAGAAGTTAAAATAAAACAGAAAAGGCAGGTTTATGACAAATGACAGGTACTGAATAGAAAACCAGGCAGAATACAGAAAGGGCAGGGGGAAATTGAAAAAGGATAAGGAGGGCAAAGAAAGAATGTGATTAGCAGGCAACATAGAAGGGAAACCAAAAATCTTTTAAAAACATAAAAAGTAAAAAGATGGTTGAAGGACTGGTGAGGCTGATTACAGACAAAAAGGAAATCTTCTTGTGGAGGCAGAGGGCATGACTGAGGTACTAAATGAGTACTTTGCATCTGTCTTCACAAAAGAGGATGAAGTTAATGTCGTAGTAGAGGAGGAGGAGAGTAGAGATACTGGATAGAAAGGAGGTGCTAAATAGGTTGGCATCATTCAAAGTCATCTGGTCCAGATGATTTGCACCCCAAGTTCCTGAGGGAAGCAAGGGTGGGGATAACAGAAGCTCGAACCACAATCTTTCAATCCTGCTTGGATATGGGAATGGTGCTAGAGGATTGGAGGATTGCAAATGTTACACCCCTATTCAAAAAAAGGGAGGGGGGATAAACCTAGTAAATACAGGCAAATCAGTCTAACATCAGTGGTGGGAAAACTACGAGACCCCAATGTTAAGGACAAAATTAATTCTCACTTGGAGAAACAAGGGTTAATGAGACAGCCAGCGCTGATTTACACAGCGTCTTCAACGTAGGAAAACGTGCCAGGTGGGATGATTCTCCTCTAACCACAAAGCATTGAGTTCCATATTTGAAATTCTATGAATTCTCATCTGTTGATTTTTGCTATTTTACTTCCTAGTTTTCACTGAGGGAGGGAGAAGACCGGGGGCAGGGTGGGGGGGGGGGGGGAAGAGGTGGGGCAGTGGTTATGTGTATGCAAGAAAAAAAAAATCTTCAGATAAGAACAAAAAGGACAGCTTACAAGTGATCTTAATGTATCTATGCAAAGGACATTCTTGAAGGGGATCTTCAGTCTGATGTTACCCAAACACATCTGGTACACTGTTTTACTCAAGAAAGAAAGCTCAGACCACCTGTTTGGAATACTGTCTACCCTAATGTTACCTTCTCTCAAATATTCATTCAAACCTATCCTCATTCCACTTTACTTAACAAAATAATGCAATTCAGTTTTCAGACAGGTCAATTACTGTTTTAAGTCCATGCTCAATAAAATCCAGATCACCACTGATCCTCCATAACTGTTTTATTCCCCTTCAGACCATCAGAATCATAAATGGTGTGATTTTAGACTATAGAAACAGCTGAATTTTGTGATGGAAAAATCAAATCATTAATTCTATACTAGTTGAAGGACAAAGTGTGGCATGTGGTGAGAGGAAGCAAATAAAATTTATCGGGTTTGGGGGGGGGGGGGGGGAAGGGACCTTTAAAAACATTGAGTAGGCTTGTGTATATACACAATAGCTATGCATAAAATTTACTGTAATTAGAATTCTTCATAAACTTGCAGTTATATCACAATTGTTAACATTGCTATGCACAGAGACCGAGAGTCAACTTCGTACTATAGTAGCAGCATTAAAAATATACCTAATTAAGCTCCTATATAAAAATACCAGGAAGGGATTTCAAGAATGCTTATGATATTTATGAACCACTCAAGTTTTTCTCACCCAAATCTAGGATTGGCCTGCTCCATTGTTTCAAAAAAAAGTTATGGATGCATAGGAACAGTCTGTAAGGAATGGCATACTGTAACATGCCATGTCACAGAGGAGTGTAATGCTGGTTCACATCTCTAATGTACCACATGGGAGGGCACAAGTATGAAGGAGACAACAGGAATTTCCTCCAGAGGGAGGAAAGAATCATCACCTTGGACATCACACTCACTTCCCAGTGATGAAGCAAGTGCACATAAGCCAAAAATTACAAGTCACCTACCCAATCTCTTGGTCAAGGATGGCACGTGGCATGGAAAACAGTGACTAGGGGATTATGGAGAAAAATAGAAAGATAGAATGCAATAGATTGGTTATCCCATGAATTCCGCCCCAAATAATTTTATTGGTCTGGAAATAATGGTGAGGTTAATAAGGCTCACTGCCATTTCAGGGCAAGTTCCAGTGAGCGCACATGCACAAACACAGAATTCACTACCATTTGCCCAGCGCATTTGAAAGCTGCACGGGAAGGACAGCTCGCTGGTTGAATGAATGGACCAGCGCAATCTTGCTGCACTGCCCAACGGGAAACAAACTAATCTCCATTAAAAAAGGTACGCTGGATTTTTTTTTTAGGTCTAAAGTAACTTTTAACACGTGGTAAGTCTTAATGACTGAAGAACAACCTCTCTAGCACTGAAAATTAACTTTTAAAAATAGAGTCTCATTACTTATTTTTTTTCCTCTAAATGTCCAACAATTAAAATTTAATTTCTTTTTAAAAAACTTTTTACTTTGTCTTTTAATTCGATATTTCTTGCCCTCTATTTTGCTTCCTCGAACGGATTTTAAAATTGAATTAATTGTTGTAGCTTTCACTTCCTGGTTCTGACTATACAGCTCGTCAAGGATGCTTCAAGCTGATTGGTTATGGGGTTACGGGAAGAGATTCTTTCCCCACTCTCAGAAACCCGGGAAAGAATGCTGCACTTTTTGCAACTCACCATTGAAGCAAGTTGGCGCCCAGAAACCTGTGAATGATTTGTGGGTGAGTTTATAATTAACAAGCGGCGGGCGAGGTTAGTTCGCTGCTCAGCGCAACTTCCGGCCATTAATTCCAGCTTCTTGTGATGAAGCTTTTTAAAAAAAACATCTACCTGTCTGCACACCCACACTGTCAGTAATGCAGTGGAAGTTATACATATAATTCTCCCTGATGCAAACTCAGAAAATGATACCTATTAGTGCCACAGTACAATAAACGAAACTGGAATGCCAGGCAAAGATGGAAACTCCTAGTTAATTAGTTGGGCTGCCATTAAAACAGCTGCAAGGTTTCATATTTGATACTTGTCTAAATACAAAATTTTATCGTGCATCAAGATGCAGGTTCTGTTCTCCACTCAGAAAAGTTACATTAAAAGACAGTCAATATAAACCAGGAAGTTTGCAGATTTGATTTGGTTTCAGCCAGGGCAACAACTGAAGCACAACTTTTGGCCTCAGCACCCCAGGACTTAAGGGGAAAGAAGCCAGTTTTCCTGCTCAAGATCACCAAGAAAGTGGACATCTATGGACACTAGGTAACAACAAAACAGTCTTGGCTACATTCCCCAGTCCCTTCCACCCATCCATTCCACAGTTAAATAGCCTACCAAAACTCAATGTGTAAATTCACAAATGGAACAGCATCCAGCATTTGCCAGAGGATGGTAAGCCTCTGTGGTACCATGTCATACGAGTTAAAGCCTTCAAGAAAGATTGGGCAACAATTGAAAGGAAATTATTTAAGACTAAACCACAAGTACCATGCTTAAAACCTTAATAGCAGCTTCAGTTTTTGAAAATATGACACTTTTAATATCACATTGCAGAGCTTTTAAAAATGCATTAATTCCTGATCAGTGCTTTGTAGATACATATAGGCAGAAAACCTATAGCTATAGACACAAACATTTCAATTACAGATCAGACTCAAGAAAAAAAGCCTTCCTTATCCACTCATTACTAGTGATTTTAAATTTAAATTGGTGGTTAATTTTCACATTATACATTAAGTCAGAAGATGGAGAATAAAAAAAAAATTATCCTGTCATTTATTTCAGGGTTTTAATCACTTGAGGTCACCATTACACTTCTCTAGCCTTGGAAACTTGCCCACTAAAATGCATTTATAAACAATTCGGTGAATAGAAAAAAAATGCAGTCTCAAATATACAAAACAAACATTCGCAGAAGTCAGTCAAAAGCATTTGAAATGCTCACCAAGATTCCAAGCAAAGTAGTATTTTGGCCTGGCAGCCAATAATGAAAAATATAGGTAGAACACTCGACTGATTAAGGATGCTGTATTCACAAAGGTTCCGTCAATATTGTATTCCACAGGGAACATCTTAGTGACTGTCAGATGAAATGACAAAGAAATCCCACAAACAAGCAGCTTGCACAGCACAGCTGGCTGAAAGAAAACACAGAAGGAAGCTAAACATTAAAATTATTTAATAAAATATCTTCAGGTTTTCAGAAATTATATTTCAGGCACAAATGCTCATCATTACTGCGATTCATGCTTAGTCTATTCCACTTAATTCAAATCTTTAAGCACTTAATTCACACTTTGCTGTTTTACTTGTGTTGCTTAATTCAAATTATTGGAAGAGTCAAAATTTTTGTGCATGAAATGACTGAATCATGAGTAGATTGTAGTCACACCAACCAATTAATTGTTCTGAAGATTGGCAATACAATTTTCAAAACAGCAGACACAAAAGAGGTGAGCGCAGTGTAAAAGGAGAGGCCCGAGAACGGGAAAAGAGTCAGAGAGGTGAACGCAGTGTAAATTTAACGCAAGCCATGGCAGCAGAGCTCGCACCCATGATATGCTCCTCCTGCACTATATGGGAAGTCATGGACACTACAGGTGTCCCCGGCGACCATGTGTGCAGGAAGTGTGTTCACCTGCAGCTACTGACTAACCGTATTTTGGAGCTGGAGCTGCGGGTGGATTCACCATGGAGCATCCGCGATGCAGAGATTATCGTGGATAGCACGTTGAGTGAGGTGGTCACACCGCAGGTAAAGATTACGCAGGCAGAAAGGAAATGGGTGACCGCCAGGCAAAGTAAAAGGACTAGGCAGGTAGAGCAGAAGTCCCCTGGGGCCCTCTCAAACAGATATTCTGCTTTGGATACTGTTGGGGGAGATGGTCTATCAGGGGAAAGCAGCAAGAGCCAAGTTCGTGGCACTCAGGTGGCTCTGCTGCACAGGAGGGGAGGAATAAGAGTGGCAGGGCTATATTGATAGGGGATTCAATTGTAAGGGGAACAGATAGGCGTTCCTGCGGCCCCAAATGTGACTCCAAGATGGTATGTTAAATCCCTGGTGCTAGAGTCAAGGAGCGGTTGCAGGGCATTCTGGAGGAGGGAGGGTGATCAGCCAGTAGTCGTGGTCCATATCAGTACCAACGACATAGGTTTAAAAAAAAGCGATGAGGTCCTACAAGGTGAATTTAAGGAGTTAGGAGATAAATTAAAAACAGGACTTCAAAAGGTAGGGATCTCAGGATTACCAGTGCCACGTGCTGGTGAGTATAAGAACAGGAGAATAGACCAGATGAATGTGTGGCTGCAGGGATGGTGTAGGAGAGAGGGATTTAGATTCCTGGGACTTTGGGACCAGTTCAGGGGAAGATGGGACCTATATAAGTGGGACGGGTTACACCAGAGCAGGACCGGGACTGACGTCCTCGCAGGGGCGTTTGCTAGTGCTGTTGGGGAAGGTTTAAACTAAAATGGAAGGGGGATGGGAACCTGAGCAGGGAAACAGGAGGGGGAAACGAGGATAGAAACAAAAGACAGAAAGGGAATAAGCAATAGTGGAAGGCAGAGAAAACAAGGGCGAAAATCAAATAGGGCCATAGTGCAAAATGAAACTAAAATGACTAGCAATCTTAAAAAGACAAGTCTAAAGGCATTGTGCCTTAACGCGCGGAGCATTCGCAATGAACTAGATAAACTAACAGCGCAGATAGATATTATGATATAGTTGCGATTACAGAGACATGGCTGCAGCGTGACCAAGGATAGGAACTGAACATCCAGGGGTATTCAATATTTAGGAAAGACAGGCAAAAAGGGAAAGGAGGTGGGGTAGCGTCGTTAGTAAAGGAGGAAATCAATGCAATAGTGAGTAAAGATATCGGCTCGGAAAATCACCATGTGGAATCTGTATGGGTGGAGCTAAGAAACACCAAGGGGCAGAAAACATTGGTGGGGGTTCTCTATAGGCTCCCAAACAGTAGTGGAGGGCATTAAACAGGAAATTAGAGAAGCATGCAATCATGGGTGACTTTAATATACATATAGATTGGTCAAACCAAATTAGTAATAATACTGTGGGGAGGAATTCCTGGAGTGTGTACGTGATGGTTTTCTAGACCAATACGTTGAGGAACCAACTAGAGAACAAGCGATCCTAGACGGGGTATTGTGCAATGAGAGAAGATTAATTAACAATCTTGTTGGACAGGGTGCCTTAGGGAAGAGCGACCATAACATGATAGAATTCCTCATTCAGATGGAGAGTGAAGTAGCTGAATCCGAAACTAGGGTCCTGAAACTAAAAGGAAATTATGAAAGTATGAGGTGCAAGTTGGCTATGATAGATTGGGGAACTTTACTAAAAAGGGATAACAGTGGATAGGCAATGGCTAATATTTAACAAACGTATGCAGGAATTACAACAATTATTCATTCCTGTCTGGCACAAAAATAAAACAGGAAAGGTGGCTCAACTGTGGCTTACAAAAGAAATTAGCAATAGTATTAGATCCCAAGAGGAGACATAAAATTGCCAGAAAAAGCAGCAAGCTTGAGGATTGGGAGCAGTTTAGAATTCAGCAAAGGAGGACAAAGAGATTGATTAAGAGGGGAAAAATAGAGTACGAGAGTAAACTAGCAGGGAACATAAAAACTGACTGTAAAGGCTTCTATCAATATATCAAGAGAAAAAGATTAGTGAAGACAAATGTAGGTCCCTTACAGTCAGAAATGGGGGAAATTATAATGGGGAACAAAGAAATGGCAGAACAATTAAACACATACTTTGGTTCTGTCTTCACAAAGGAGGACACAAATAACCTCCCAGAAATGTTAGGGAACCAAGCGTCTAGTGAGAGGGAGGAACTGAAAGAAACCAGTAATAGTAAAAAAAAGTGCTTGGGAAATTAATGGGGCTCAAGGCTGACAAATCCCCAGGGCCTGATAATCTACATCCCAGAGTACTAAAGGAAATGGCCCTGGAAATAGTGGATGCATTGGTGATCATCTTCCAAAATTCTATAGACTCTGGAACAGTTCCTATAGATTGGAGGGTGGCAAATGTAACTCCACTATTTAAAAAAAGGGAGAGAAAAAAAAACAGGGAATTACAGACCAGTTAGCCTAACATCAGTAGTGGGGAAAATGCTACAGCCTATTATAATAAGATGTGATAACAGAACTCTTGGAAGGCATTAACGGGATTGGACAAAGTCAGGTTTATGAAAGGGAAATCATGCTTAACACATCTACTCGAGTTTTTTTTTTGAGGATGTAACTAGTAGAATAGATAGGGGAGAACGAGTGGATGTGGTGTCCTTGGATTTTCAGAAGGCTTTTGATAAAGGTCCCACACAAGGGGTTAGTGTGCAAAATTAAAGCACATGGGATTGGGGGGGGGAATATACTGGCATGGATTGAGAATTGGTTGACAGACAGGAAACAGAGAGTAGGAATAAATGGGTCTTTTTCTGGGTGACAGACAGTGACTAGTGGGGTACCGCAGGGATCAGTGCTTGGTCCCCAGCTATTCACAATTTATATCAATGATTTGGATGAGGGAACCAAATATAACATTTCCAAGTTGGCAGATGACAAAGCTGGGGTAGAATTTGAGCTGTGAGGAGGATGCAGAGGCTCCAATGTGATTTAGACAAGTTGGGTGAGTGGGCAAGAACATGGATTAATGTGAGGTTATCCACTTTGGTTGTAAAAACAGGAAGACAGATTATTATCTGAATGGTGATAGATTGGGAAAAGGGGAGGTGCAACGAGACCTGGGTGTCGTTTTACATCAGTCGGTGAAAGCGAGCATTCAGGTGCAGCAAGCAGTCAGGAAGGCGAATGGTATGTTGGCCTTTATTGCAAGAGGATTTGAGTACAGGAGCAGAGATGTCTTACTGCAGTTATACAGGGCCTTGGTGAGACCACATCTGGAGTATTGTGTGCAGTTTTGGTCTCCTTATCGGAGGAAGGATATCCTTGCCATGGAGGGAGTGCAACGAAGGTTTACCAGACTGATTCCTGGGATGGCAGGACTGACATACGAGGAGAGATCGGGTCGACTAGGCCTATATTCACTTGAGTTTAGAAGAATGAGAAGTGATCTCATCAAAACATAAAATTCTAACAGGGCTAGACAGGCTAGATGCAGGGAGGATGTTCCCGATGGCTGGGGAGTCCAAAACCAGGGGTCACAGTCTCAGGATACAGGGTATGCCATTTAGGACTGAGATGAGGAGAAATTTCTTCACTCAGAGGGTGGTGAACCTGTGGAATTCTTTACCACAGAAGGCAGTCAAGGCAAAGTCATTAAATATATTGAAGAGGGAGATAGATATGTTTCTTAATGTTAAAGGGATCAAGGGATATGGGAAAAAGCGAGAACAGGGTACTGAGTTAGACGATCAGCCATGATCATTTGAATGGCAGAGCAGGCCCGAAGGGCCGAATGGCCTACTCTTGCTCCTATTTTCTATGTTTCTAAAAGAAAATAAAACTGCATATGCTGGAAATCAAGATATTTAAAACATTTTCTTTTCATTTCAAAACAGAAAGGATACTTGCCAGAATTCCTTGAGCTCCTCTTTTCAAAAGATTGTTATGTGATTTCTATTTGCTGTCTTCCTTGCTGCAAAATTCTCTTGCACAGACTAACCAAGAGAATAGGGAAGACTTATTTTTAAAAGTATATTACTCCAAACTGTTGAGCTTTTCTATATTCCTGCTTTTTTGGTCAAAATAATTTTTTCATTCCCTTCTAAAATTTCTGAAGTCGCCTTTTCTTAGCTGCCATTGTCCAATGGCCTGCTTGTGAATCCTTTTTGCAAAAAACCCCCAGAAACAACTTATAGATCATATCCATGTATTGTCACGACAACAGATATAATAAAACTATTCCACAAAGCAGCACCTAAAGTTTCATGCCATTCTAGTCACTTCCGTGATCCAAAATAAATCAATCTGACAAAGTAGTTGAAAAGTTTTATTTCATTAAGATGACCTCCAATTTTCCCATCCCCCTTAAGGTTCAAGCATGTATCAGTCAGTTGTCTAATGGCCAACTAAAGACTATCCTCCTTGCTTCTCTGGGGTTGAAAAGAGGGTGGATCTGCATGTCGTTCAAGTAACTCCAAGATGAAATACCTGGCAATTTAAGTTTCAAATTAAGTCATTTCTGGTAGACTCTTCAATCTGAACCAGTCAGGTCCACAGTACTTCAGGGGACTGTTGACTGATCAGCATATGACTCACTAACAGAACCTGGAGAGCACAAACCCATTGGGTGAAGGGGGGTGGGGGCAGATGATGGAAAGAGAGAAATGGGATTCTTCCCACTCGGCTCCAGATAACCTTGCAAGTAGTTGTTCTAATGGGCCTCTGCCAATCTGTGCTTAAACTGTCTGCACTTAAGTACGGTGTCCGAGAGGGTGGAGCAGAGTGCTTTTGCCAGACATGGTGCAGAGATATTGACTCCAATTATAGAGGCATTTAGCTTTGTTGCAGGCAATTTAGAGTTGCAGAAGACTATACTATATAATCACAGATCAGGTGGGGCACACTTGGTGCTGCGTGTAAAATTCCAATTTGTGCCCTAAGTCTGGTATGCCAACTGTTCTGGTTTGTTTGATAGCTTTATTTACTTTCTACATGGTCACCTTGAGAGTGCAGGATTAGTCCTAGGGTTACTACATGACCTAACAAATATACCTTTTGTTTCTTATGCATGCTTCTGAAAAGAGATTGCCTGGTATATTTTCTAGAGGTTCATCAAGCCATTACCAATACCTCAACTTCCAGGGGAATACAAACACTGGACAGATCATTAGGCTGGATATATTAACATTTGACACCCTGATAGCTGATTAATCTAACCCCAATGATCTAACCTACTCCTGCTGAGGAGCTTAAGAATTTGTCCCAAACTTTTGGCAATCAGGGGACTAGTGTTGGCAAAGAAAATTAACATTACACCAATTTGTTTTGTCCAATGACAGAGATCCTAGGGCTTTGTTGGATGTAACAGTAGGAAGCAACATGGAACAATATCTATTAATAACTTTATAACATGTTTGCATGCTTGCTTGGCACGTTGTTGCCCTAGAGCTGGGTAAGTGATATTGGAGTGTCTGAACGATTCCGAATAAAGAATTAATTTATAGCAAATTAAAATCATGCGATATAAAATAAACATTCTAAAATGTCAACTAGATTTACCAGTTTGCTGCTTTTCAAAATAAGAGTGAAATTCCAGGGTGAAAGAAGAGTGCCATTTAAAACTTACCACAGGTGAAGGTTCGCTTTCTTCACATTGTCCGTTTCTTTTGCCATTTACTTCAGTGCATTTCATGTGCAATGTCCTGCCTTCAATGAAAGCAATATAATCCGTGTATGTATATAATGGCCCTGCCAGGATGCCCATGAAATTACAGTTGTAGCTTAAATATTCCAATAGACTTGGCATGGTTCTGGAATTCAAATCACACACCAAAAAAAGCTTAATTGCAGTGAGCACACCCCCAAGGTATCATCACACAATACTTTCAACAACTTGCAGTAAGACCTAATATTTTCTTGAAGCTGTGGATCAAAAAAAACGATGTCCTTAAAATAAAAACTACAAGTGGGTGGAAAGTAGTATGCAGAGTAAAAAGTCAGGTGCAAAACTACTGACAGTTAAGAATCTCAATGAAAAATGAAATACATAAAGGATGCAAGATCTGAAGGTTTATAATTCTATTAAAAATTCAAGAAATTTTCATTGTCTAATTTCAACTCCAACCACCTATTTCTTGTGCCACATCACGAGGTATACAGTTAGTTTCATAGTATGATTCAACACAGAAGGCCGCCATTCGGCCCATCGTCCCTGTGCTTTGAAACAGCTATCCAGTTAGTTCCACTCGCCTGCTCTTTCCCCAGAGTGCTTCAAATTTTATCCCTTCAAGTATTTATCCAATTCCCTTTTAAAAGTTATTAAATCTGGTTCCACCACCCTTCAGTCTGAAACCTTGCATCTTGGAGTTTCAAAACAAAAACAGTTTCAGTACCTATAAAGAGGAGATTAAGGCAAAAGAAATTAAAAATCTAATTATTATTTTTTTCAAAAGCAGGAGAAATTGTAAAGATACAAAAATTATACCTTAATAGGAAATGTACAATGCTTTATATAACTACACAAAATGACACAAGTACACAATCAGAGTGGGATTAATTTAATCTTCCTCCAAAAAAGATTATAAAGCAGCCCACAGTATTTTGCTGCTGTTTGGTATCAGGCCTAGGGAAAGCAGGGGAAGAAATGAAAATGTTCAGCCCACACTGCAAACATTAACATTCTCCAAAATTACCAGAGGTTTAACATAATTGATCTATTTAACCCCAATCTATGCATAAATTATTAAATTTCTAGGCATACTCCTCCAAACAAAATCAATTCTATCTACATTACTTCAAACTTTAGCTCCATAACATCATCTCAAACTAACGACTTCCCATAGCAACAACCTCTCCTCTCTATAACCATTACTTGGTAGCTGGCATGAAAACCCAGGGGATTTTAGGTCTATTTTTGAAGCTGGGTATTTTGTCTTCAAAAAAATGTCCGATACACTTCACTGACTCCCCACATTCTCAATGTATTGAAATTAGAACTCATTGCACAATATGCTGCCCCAACTCATTCTCTCCCAGGCCCTCTCAACAGTGACACTCCTTAATTCCCTTAAGCCTCCATTTCACAAAATCAAACTCTCAAAACTCAGGCACAACCTCTTGATATACCTACTCTCCTTTCTTACTCAAGAATCATATTCCTTAATTAATAAATAATGCACCAGGTGTTGGCTTTTTTCCCCTCTTTTCAGGACTGTCAGACTGTTGACAGCATCTTATTTCCCATTTCTGGCTCAGCTAGTTCTTCCCCCCCCCCCACTTTGAAAATTGTAATCATGGATGATTGTCAGCTGCTACTCAATTACTATGTTATCTGCCAATAAAAGGTGCAGCATTGAAAACAGCTTCCCAAATATCCAGACTGGTGAAATTCAAACTGGAAAACCAGCTTAACTGGGAACAAGAGCCACCTGCTGCTCCTTTTAATCAAAAATTCATGATCCTCTTGCTCGACACCAATTCAATTTCAAGGAAACAATGGCCAATATCAGAACACAGGCCAACATTGAATTTATGGACTTTCCCAACATTAGAAATTGGTATTTCAGACTTACAAACTTGCAAACACATGTAGATTCACATTAGAATGCCCAATCTTGAAATAAAGTCGGAAGTTTAAGCAGCTAATCTATTGATTTCTGAATTCTCTGCTGCAGAAATAAATAAACACAGATTGTACTGTAGGAAGCAGGTAATGTTCAGCATTTAGCAGGCAGATTCTAGCCTACTAATATGGGTCTAGCTTGGGGGTCTTTCGGAACTTGCTGGATAGCAAATGTAATAGAGATTGCTTGGAAGTGGGTATGACTTCACATAATAAAGTACTTTCTAAAAAATGTATACTTCTCTGGTGAGTTATCAGAGTTTGTTTTAAAGTTAAGCACCAGAATAAAAACTATAATATGTGCACACTCAAAAAAAAACTTAAGCTTATTTCAGCAGCAACCTTGCTACCTCCCAGATTGTAGCCCTGACTTCCATTTTGAACACATGCCAAATTTAAATCTGACCCATTTCTTTCAGTTTATTGGCTCAAAAGCAGACAATATAAAATGACACCAAGCTTATTTCACCAACAGCTCCCAACCCCACAACCTCTATAATCAAGGAAGACAAGATCAGCAATATCATAGGAACGCCATCACCTTCGAGTCACACCTCATCTTGCATTGGATATATATTGCCATTTCCTTCATTGTTGCTAGGTCAAAATCCTGGAAGTCCCTACCTACCTGACATCAGCAGCACAGGGACTGCAGTGATTCAAAGAGAAGATCCACCAATGCCACCTCAGGACAACTAGAGATGGGCAATAAATATGGCCTAGCCAGTATCACTCACATACCAAGAACAAAAGGTATGGGGGGAGGGAACACAACAGTTTTGCTTCAATATAATTACATGGAACTCAAAGTCCATTCAAGATGAATTATTCTTCAATTTTCAAAAACCTCCAGGTTACCTCATGAGTAGTTGCTACTTTGGATTTTATTAAGGATTTGTTTACAATGAAGCTGTAATCACTTGTATCTGACAGAAGAAAATTAAGTGACTCGTGAATGCAGAATTGCACAGGAGTGTAGACCAGTTTGCAGTATTGATGAACCCAAAAGAGTGGAAAAGACAAGTAAACTTTTTAATTAAGTTACCATAATGCAGCACTTACGACAACTTCAGATCAGACTCCAGCAGTAAAAGTTTAAATAGACATTCCCATGTTGGGAAAATTCTTTTAAACCGGTTAAGTTCACAGTGCATTCAGGAATATTCTGGGCAAACTCGAGAGTTGACATTGTTGGCAATTGGTTACTTGCGTGGCTTCTCATGAATTAAATGCTGCAAAGTTGACTTCACTGTTTTGATAACATTAAATTTTAATTGAATTTGTCAAAGAAAACATTCTTAAATCCATTTTGAAATGAGCACTTTGGAACATAATATTTTTTAAAAACTCTCTCCTCTTCCTACTTTTTAAAAAGGTCCGTTACTTCCATTTAATTTCCGATTTTCTATGACATACATTGCCAGGCGTGCGAACAGTTCAACATTCGGCAGCCAACTCTTGCAATTTCATGCATCACTCATTGGAGAGTAAGAAAATGTAAGAGGTACTAGCACTAGTGAAGTGGCTCTATTTAAAAAGTACATTTCCAGTGGAAAAACAGAAAACCACAAATCCCACAGCCTGGTTGGTTCTATGTATGGGAGGAGTGAGAAGAAAGAAAAATGTTAAGGAAGGAGATAAAAGTACTATAATACTATCTTTACACTGCTCTGAAAGTATTGACACTTTTCAGTGATGCAAACTTACTTGTATTGTTATGACAGTGAAGAAGAACGCCACATACATACACACATACTTAAATGCACACACAGAATACTACTCACTTGCCTCCCACTGTCCGTTCTCCCCAAGTGATTCAACTCTGTCCTTTCTACAATAATTGAAGAAAATCAGAGACTTGGGGCAGTTGCAGTGGTAGGACAGTAAACTCATTTTTAAAACATGGACTTCATCCCCATATGACTGATCCAATCCAAATTTCAACAGGTGGAGAGAGGCAATAAATAAATATAAGCAAACAAGGCCAGCTGGCCCAGGCTTGATCAAGGCAGGCTACCTGTATGATACCAGTTCCCTTCTCCTTTCACCGCACTGTTTTCACATGAATCATCATTGATTCATAGTGCACCAGATCAGAAAATACAGGCCAAATATAACTTATGGAACTGGTTATACAAAATTTTTCTAGATGTTGCAATACACAGTAATTATTCTGGGACAAGAAATCATCCATTATTTTAAAAACTAAATTAACCCAAGCTGACCAATAGCAGAGTTTTTTCCAAACCAGTTCTCTCGCAACTTACCGAACAGCTAAGGATTTTTGTACTGGAGACAGATGCTCTTCTTTTCGTGCCATACCTAAAACAAACATATATAAAAGTTACAAAAACATATACTTGTGCACATTATAAATCACTAGCACCGGAAAATAGTGAGATATTAAGTTGTATAGAGCAGACAATGGCCCAGAGTTTCCTGGATCATGTTTACACAGACGTTACCCTGACATTTACACTGGTTTCTATGCCGATCTTGCTGATGGGAACTTACACTCAAATTTCCAGCGAATTGTATTAGCATATTCAACATAAAAACCGGTGTAAAACAAGCAGAAATCAGCAAAAACAATCGGGGCCCCAATAAAAGCGCAGAACATAGCCATCTTGCTTCTTTAAGTCCCTCTAATTATATTGATGTTATGTAAATTAAAGTATGAAGCCTTCAAACTATCATGTATGCACATTAAGCACAGCATGTTTTTAAGAAAATGCAATTGTGGAAGTTTCTCTTTTTTTTAAAAAAAGTAACAGATTCTGATGCCATAAAAAAAAATCAAAGCAACTGGGGCAGATTTTGCTGTAAAAAAATAACAGTGTGGCTAACAGCCATCTGACTCACCATTCAAATGTATTGAACAGCGTGTAGTTCCTGTACTTACCTCAGATACAGACAAAACTTGCCAAAAAAAATTAGGGCTTGTCCATTCTAGTGTCAGTACCCTTTTAACAGCATGATACTGCCGAACAATCTCTATGGCACTGAAAATTAACTTTTGCAAGTGCCGAGCCTCATTCCTTCAGGTTTCAACTGTTGTTGGACAATTAAACAATTTAAATTCTCTTTCTCTTATCTGTCACTTAATCCAATCTTTTGTTCCCTCTTTATTTTGCTTACTGTACCTGATTTGACAGTAAATTCAGTATTCTAACTTACACTTCCTGGTTCAGATTCTGCACTGTTCATCAACAATACTTCAATCTGATTGGTTAAGGAGATACACAGTTGCTTGCCCTGTTCACACAGGTCCCAGATGCCCTGTAGAGGGCACCGTGCTGAATAGATCTAATTTACAGGAACTTGCCATGCAAAACCACAGAACGTCTGTGGGCAAGTGCAAGTCTAATGAACGGCTAGTGCCCTTTGTTAGCGGCTTACAGCAAAGTCCAGCCCATTGTAAATAGTGCAGGTCTCAGATAGGAGCAATAATAAAAAAATTGCAGAAAAAACAATTGCTATGTAAAAAAAAAATCAAATATAGTGACTACACCTAAAATTCTGGGGCTAAATTTACACCTGTTCAGAAGTGGTGTAAATGCAGGGAACTCTGGTTCTCTGTCTTATGCATTGGGTGTGGAGATGCCGGTGATGGACTGGGGTTGACAATTGTAAACAATTTTACAACACCAAGTTATAGTCCAACGATTTTTATTTGAAATCTATAAGCTTTCGGAGGCTTCCTCCTTCCTCAGGTAAATGTCAGGAGCTCCTTGAAACCTACGCATTTATACATCATAGAACAATACATGGTGTTTACAGACTGCCCCTGCAACTGCCCATTGCCAAGGCAATCACCGTGTTCAGACAGAGAGGTGTTACCTACAGAACCCCCGAATACACATTCAACAAAAAAACAAACAGGAAAAAAGAGAGAGAGAGGCAGAAACATCCGGAAGGCAGAGAAAGCCAGCAAATGACCCATTATATTAAAAACAGATAGCTTTTGTTCGCTGGTGGGGTAACGTGTAGTGTGACATGAACTCAAGATCCCGGTTGAGGCCGTCCTCATGGGTGCGGAACTTGGCTATCAATTTCTGCTCGACGATTTTGCGTTGTCTTGTGTCTCGAAGGCCATCCCCTATGGACAGGCCCTGCGAATACACAGGGTCTGCTCAGACGAGGAGGAACGGGATGGACACCTACAGACGCTGAAAGACGCCCTGGTAAGAACGGGATATGACGCTCGACTCATCGACCGACAGTTCCGACGGGCCACAGCGAAAAATCGCATAGACCTCCTCAGAAGACAAACACGGGACGCAACCAACAGAGTACCCTTCGTCGTCCAGTACTTCCCCGGAGCGGAGAAACGACGCCATGTTCTCCGCAGCCTTCAACATGTCATCAATGACGACGAACACCTCGTTATGGCCATCCCCACACCTCCACTACTCGCCTTTAAACAGCCACCCAACCTCAAACAAACCATCGTTCGCAGCAAATTACCCAGCTTTCAGGAGAACAGCGTCCACGACACCACACAACCCTGCCACGGTAACCTCTGCAAGACATGCCAGATCATCGACACAGATACCACCATCACACGAGAGGACACCACCCACCAGGTGCATGGTTCATACTCCTGTGACTCGGCCAACGTTGTCTACCTCATACGCTGCAGGAAAGGATGCCCCAGAGCATGGTACATTGGCGAGACAATGCAGACACTGCGACAACGGATGAACGGACACCGCGCAACAATCGCCAGACAGGAGGGTTCCCTCCCAGTCGGGGAACACTTCAGCAGTCAGGGACATTCAGCCACCGATCTTCGGGTAAGCGTTCTCCAAGGCGGTCTTCGAGACACACGACAACGCAAAATCGTCGAGCAGAAATTGATAGTCAAGTTCCGCACCCATGAGGACGGCCTCAACCGGGATCTTGGGTTCATGTCACGCTACACGTTACCCCACCAGCGAACAAAAGCTATCTGTTTTTAATATAATGGGTCATTTGCTGGCTTTCTCTGCCTTCCGGATGTTTCTGCCTCTCTCTCTCTTTTTTTTCCTGTTTGTTTTTTTGTTGAATGTGTATTCGGGGGTTCTGTAGGTGACACCTCTCTGTCTGAACAGGGTGATTGCCTTGGCAACGGGCAGTTGCAGGGGCAGTCTGTAAACACCATGTATTGTTCTATGATGTATAAATGCGTAGGCTTCAAGGAGCCCCTGACATTTACTTGAGGAAGGAGGAAGCCTCCGAAAGCTTGTAGATTTCAAATAAAAATCGTTGGACTATAACTTGGTGTTGTAAAATTGTTTACAATTTTGCATTGGGGGGTGGGAACAAAAGGGGGGAGGGGGTCTATGTTAATAAGCCAAGTGGGGTTTTGGCAGACGTAACTTTGGAGCATCGTAAATGATAGAGGAAATTAGTTTGTAGTGATGTTTCAGTTTAAAACTGGTGTAAATCAGTTATGCTTGAATTTCCTCGGAGTAACACACTGCAAGTCCAATCTTACACAGTAGTTAAGTCAAAACCCTCAAGGAAATTCTGGGCCATTGTTTGTAAACTATAAAGTCACTCAATCATTATACTTGTGGTTGCGGGGGGGGGGGGGGGAGAGGATAAAAGAGGAAAGGATCCACTTTAGAAGCAATCATTCTGCAGAAGTGTGATGGGCAGCATTACTCCACACCAATTTAAGAATTCTAGAACAAAAAAAAAGTTATTTAAGTTCCAGCTGGTACTACAAAAAAATTATACTCTGTTTTAACTGATTTGTTCAGCACAGCAGCAGGGTGCTACAACTGGCTTCAGTATCCAGGATTGGGTGCAGTTAAAAAAACCTTGGGGTCCTCAGATTTGATCGCTATGCAGTGATCATTCCTTCCTCTACTGGTGGGGGAAATCGAAAAGAGCAACAGCAACTATATGGAGACAGTATCACCCTTGGGTGCAATAGTCAAATAGTCTGTTGGTGCGCACCATCTAAGATCAGGAACAAACAATGGACTCTCTGGCTGGGCACCAACGAGCTGATGGCCACAATGGAAAGATAGCTCAGTGGAAATCGTTGACTTTAGGAGAGAAGGCAGGAAGCTTCGGGATTGTGGCGAAAGAAGGAGTTTTAGGTGAATGCTTTGGCACAACTCCAGTCACTTTTACAGACTGAATACAATTTGTACACTGCAGCCCAAGCTGGACTTCCATATTTTGCAAGGAAGGGAACTCCATCAATACAGGCTCCCTTTTCCTTTCAGTAAAATCTAATTATATTTTGAAAATTTCTTGAACTTAATACATTATCTTCACGTTTTCTTGTACAGAAACTCCTGCATTAACCATTAAGCATTTAAAAAGAGGGAGGACATTTATATTTAACTGGACAATGTCTGATGCCATTGCTTACAAGCAGCCTGGGACAAAGGCCTGAGAGTGGAGCAGCCATATGGAGAATGGAGCACAGCCCTGAAGTGCAATGGATGCATGACAGATCCAAGACAGACTTAAATGACCCAATCACACTTCCATATTCGGCAGACTAGTTATTTGTTTTAAAAGCCCATATATTTATATTCTAAGACCTTAAGGCTGGTATTAAATTAGGTTTTATGAATGAAATATTTAGGTTTTATGAATGCTTTATAACCAAAATGCTTGCCCCCAATTATGTAAGTACTGAAATGAGTATTAAAAACCAGGAAAAGAATTACTACACCACAAGAGGGTGATTTTGGAAATTGCATCAATGTAGGTACAAGTGCTGATCATTTTAATTTTTGTTTTTTCATTATTTCAAATCATGTAACCAATCTCCTACTGTGAGAAGCTACAGTATGCCAGTCCTTCCTAACACCTCAGACAATGTGGCAGATTAAGTGGACAAACTATAATCTCACATCTAATTGATTCTTACCAAAAATTACATGCATTTGGTAAGGAGAACTGAACTTGGCTGTAATGCACCCCGCCCTCTCTTCCTCCTCTCACAGCTCTGCCCAAATAAAGCAACAACTGGCATTTATAAAGCATGTTTGATGCAGAAAAAAAGCCCAAAAGGCACTTAGCAAACAGCAAAGGAATAGATGCAAGCCACCAAAGGCAAACTTAGTAGGGGTGATCAAAAGTTTGCTTCAGAAGATGGATTTTGAGAAGGTTATTAAAAAGGTAGGAGAGAAGTGGAGAGGCAAAATGGTTTAGGGAAGAGTTCCAGAAAGTAGGGCTGAAGTGGCTGAAGGCTTTGCCACCGACATTAGGGCAAAAGAAAGAAAAAGACCTACATTTATATAGCACCTTTTACGACCTCAGGACGTACTAAAGCACTTTACAGTCAATGAAATACTTTTGAAATGCAAGAAATGCGGCAGCCAATTTGCACACAGCAAGTTTTCACAAACAGCAATGTGATAATGACCAGATAGTCTGTTTAAGTGATGTTGGTTGAGGGTTAAATATTGGCCAGGACACTGGGGAAAACCACCCTGCTCTTCAAAATGCCATGGTCACATTCACCCGAGAGGGCAGGCATGGCCTCAGTTTAACGTCTCACCCGAAAGGCGACACCTCCAGCAGAGCAGCAATTCCTCAGTACTGCACTGGAGTGTCAACCTAGATTTTGTACTCAAACCCACAACCTTCTGACTCAGAGGCGAGTGTGCTACCCACTGAGCCACAGCTGACAGTGTCAGAGGACTGCAGGGTGTGGGAAGAGATCCAAGGCTAAATGAGGCTGCAGAGAATAGGGTGAGGTGAAGCTGCAGAGGGGAGAGACCGGAGAAGGATTTGGAGAGGAAATTAGTATTTTGAACTAAATGTATCGACAGAACCCCAGTGCATGACATATTCAATGACCTTAGACTGAAACAGGTAGTTAGAGAGAACAGAAGGATGGAAAACGTTTTCTTTTGAGGGGACGAGCAATTGCAGTTTTGAAAGGGTGCAAGACAGTGCCTTAGGAAATGGAGTGGTTATAGTAGCATGGAGTCAGTCGGGGTAATTGAGCAGTTAGGAGTCGAAAAGCTCATTCCCACTTGCTGCTCAGGGTCACATTTTAAGAACAGCATTTTTGGATAAGGTAGCAGAGGACTAACAGCAACTGAGGTAGCACCAACTCAGCACAACTCCAATTCATAAGGGGGAATTTTTTTTTTAAGTTAGCTTGTGTACACAAGAAAACCTATGCTTCAGATCACTATTAGCAAGTTACAGAAAGTAAAATATGATGCATGTATAAACTATAGTTATGTATCTCAAGACATACTCTTCCATGAATTATTTTAATCGATAGTCAGCATTTATAAATCAGCTAATTTTAGTAGTTTTAACTGGCATACACTAAATAAAACCACTTCAGATGGTACTCAACCTGGCAGTTAGGCCTTGCTGTCGGTTTGGACAGAAAAGATGAGATGTTCTTGAATCTTTGGTGAAAATAGCATCACCACACCAACAATCTTCTCTCCATATGCATGGAGAAGTCCTGAGGTAGTCAGAACTCAGCCATCAGTCTACATGGCTTCCAAGTTAAAAAAATTTTTTTGCATTCCACTTAGCAAAACATCAATCCTTTTCTTTTCCATCCAATCGCTCACATGTTAATAGCTCTAGAATATGAAATGAAGTATTTTAACTAAAGGCTTACTGCCAGCCATCCAAAATACTGAAAACAATAAACTTAACTGTGCCGTCTGCATGAAAGACCATACCGTCCACCCAAATGAAAACTTGTGAAGGGCACCTTTCAATAAAAGTTTTCACCTGATTTTTGCAGTTTCCATCATATGCCATACTGAGAAGGAATATAGTGTTGGATGACGGTGCTTTATTTAAAGCTTTTAGCCAACCAATCCACACCCATACACAATAGGTTCGTAATCACTGGTTTACAGTATTGTCCACTTTGGAAAGTAGCAAAAAGTTAAATGAGCAAACGCAAGTTTGGCAAATATTTGCCAAGTGTTTTTAAAAGCTATTGAAGTGGCAAAATGATGCTTGTGATAGAGTTTACTGTAATCAAATTCTCGCATTTGCACAGGAACTAAAAAAATCAATCTCATTCCAAAGGAAGTGTCTGAAAGTGAGTTATGGCAACCCTAGAAGTTTTAGAGATATGTAAATGGCAGAAACACATACAATTGATATCCCCATAGGCAATGTTAAGCAAGTAAAAAAAGTTAAACAAATATCACTGGTACTGTAACCTAATCCAAATAGGGGAGGGCAATAGGATAACGTGGCAATGTTGCATTGTGGATGAGGGGTAAGTAACAACTGGAGAATTTATATATTTTTAAAACTTGTGTAGAGAAAAACAAATGTAAGATTTAAAATGTTAAAAGATGTAACACAAATACAGCTCGTGTGTTTTTAAAAAAAACAAATTCACAGCCTCAACACTTCTGTAACTAAAGGCAAGTTACAACTTAGACGACAGCTTTTGCTTTGAAACACAAATGGTGCTAATCTTAGAAACATGCAACATGAATAGTCACTATGTCTACTTGTACTCTACCAGACTGACACCTTTTTTTAAAAAAAATAGAAAGCTGCATTAGCAAGACATTTCCCATCAATAACAGGTACCTTTTCTTTTGTTTATAAATGGAAGAGGAGGCTCATCCCAATGTTACACAAACCACAGGTAGATAAACCAAAAATACTGTATGAAATTCACTAAGTTTCCATGATTGGTAGATAACCTAGTCTGACATAGGGTTGATTTTATCAAATTATATTTGTACATTTGATTTGATTAAAAATTGTTCAGTTAAAGTAAGCCACCCAAAACTCCAACTTTTTGCTAATTTTCTGTTACTTACCTTCAGCCATGAATTGTCTTAGCTGAATATATATGCAAGAATGTTGCCAGCAGGGAAATGAATGTCAATCATGCAAGCTTCATTGTCCAATTAACTCAGCATAGTTTCTTGTGCACAAGTACTAGAGAGTGTTTCTATTGTGAATATAATTGAAGAGGCTTCAGATGGCAATCATATTTATAGCTATCTTTAGAACTGAAATAAAGTTGGAAGGAAATCATGCACCATTCCATTTTGGCATGCGCCAACAACCAGCATGTCATGCATACATATTAAAAATATAGCATACACTACATAAATACAGCCAAAGTTTAATCTAGGGACAAAATTTGTATCTAATAGACTGACAATTACCACATTTTGCTGAACTAATTCCAAATAGTTCATAAAGAGATATTATCCCTCTCCTTTGACCTTCTGTGGGCCTATATTGGAAACTACAGAAGATAAGAAGGTATGTTATCACCTGAACAAAACCCATATGTAATTACATATCCATTTTAAAATTATTTCATATTTAATTCAATAAATTCACTGTCTCTTTAATGCAGCTACACACAATTCAGCTACCTTGTGGGGTGTAGCTCATTATTCAAGGTGGTCAGCCTCCACAAAGTATTGGACCAGCTTAGGAAGGCAATTCCCTGTAAGTTTTGACATTGTGTCATACCATCCAGGCGAATCTCTTCCCCTTTGTCAAGTCCTATAAATGCAATTCCCAAGACTGATTACTTTTACATAGTGAAGCAATTTTTTTTTTTTAAAAAACGATTTTGTGTTTTAAATTACAGATCTGAGAAAGATCCAAGGGGAAGTTTCAGAATGTGCCAGATGAGCTGTTTGAAACAAAGAAACGCTTACAAAAGGCAGGCAATTTCATTTTTCTCCACTGGCTAATCTTAACAATTTAGGACTCGCTAGTACTCTCCAGGAGGCAGAACATCTTTGAATTAGACACCTGCCAAAAATTGTTCCCAATGATCAAACCAGTAACCTTTCAAACTACCAAGAATGCTTTAAGAAACAACTTTATTAGATGCTATCCGATCACTTGGGAGTTTCGGGCAAGAAGTGTCTGCTGTTCTGGGTCATTAATCCTGAGCTTGACTGGAAAATTGTGTCTGCCAGCTGGCAGTAATTATACATTGTAATAATTGACTCTAGCACTTTGTTCAGAGATAGGTTCACCCAAGATGCAAGATTCAAAAGACAGAAGTATGGTGTAGATTTATTAAAAAATTTATATAATACATTACAATAAACATGATATTCCAGAGGCAATATAACAGATCAGTAATTCCCCAAGCAGGGTGAAATTTAAAAACAACCCAGATTAGGTTTAAGGTGTTGTGCCCGTGTGAGATAGACTAAGGATTAGACTGATTATTAACAGTTAAAAGTTAACTACGTAGCCAGCCCAAAGTCAAGGCTAAACATATTTTTCTGAAAAATTTATGAATCCAGAATTTTTTTTTTTAAATTAAAGGATTTAGATTCCAAGGCAGGACAAAAAGGATTCAGCTACTGGTTCAGTTTTGAAATTTTTCATATGAAAATCAAAGTGCAATATTCTACATCATACAGCATATCCAACAGGTGACAGAAAATTGATAGCTGCAACTTGCAGCTTAATATCTGAAGCCTATAGTTCTTTTATAAACAAATGAGAATCAGACTTTTTTTTTAAAAAAGTGATGACAAGTTGTTAGTGGAAAGTTTCCTGCATGGGAGGGAAGGATGGGGAACAACGGGGTCAAGCCAGCACTTGGTACCTGTGAGAGATGAGGAGAATCTATCTGTTCATTCGTCATCCTGGAGATCCTTTCAGCTTTGGGATGGGTTGGCAAAATGGCAGCCTGTATCGTTCTAGATTGGCAAGCATGGTATCTTAGGCAGTCAGGTGTTGCAGAGCACCACTTCTAAAAAGGGGTTGGTTTGTGCTGAATTTTAGGTATCACAACTGGGTCCCAGAGGGAGTATCGATCTGGATAAAGCTGGAGAAATTCTGTTGGCCAACGTGGAACATTTATCAGCTACTGGAAGGAAATGACTTGGTCTTTCTAGAGCCTCTTGCCTAATTTTCATGATGACATTTCATAACACACCTTGAAGCTGCGTGCAGCAAGGTCACAGCTGTACAAACGTGAAGGCAGGGTCAGCAAGCTCAAGACACCTTTTTGTGTAGTGAAAGTTCCCTTCCAGCAACAAAATTAGTGATACTATTGTCGTTTGCCAGCTCTGACTAGTCTTTTCTGCAGGTGTCTTAAGACAAGGGCCTGGTGTGGAGATAACAAGCTGTTGGCTTCATTCCCAGACAGTGCTTTTCTTTTTGAGGAGGGGGGCGGGGGGCAGAAGGGAGGAAGCCTGATACAGGCCACAATAATGTCCAATATTTGCCTTTCTTTGATGGAACTGGAACCACCACCACCATAGAGACCAGATCATGCACTTGTTGAGATTTGCAAACTACTGTGCAGTCATTTGGATGCCCAGCATCTGGTCTAGGCAGTTTAAGTCCATTCTTGGTGCTCCTTTTCCCGAGCAGTAAGATGGGCAAGCAGTTTCATTCATTGTATAAATGCTGGAAGGGAGATTTTATTTTTGTAAAGGACTGAACGTTTGATCATCAGCCTAGATATTTGAAACCATGCTCCATCCAGGTAAAAGAATATGCCACTCAGATTACTTTCTCAACATCTATACCCTGATCTTTAAATAGCTGAACTTGGAACCAGAGAATTGGCCAAATCTTTGATGAAACCAGAAGATGACAGGTTGGTCACACAAAGTAATGCATTATACAGATTCTGGGTGATTTGATGAACTCGTTGCCTGGCTCCAGAGACTATCTGCCCTCAAATGACAGCACAGTAGTTTGCAAATCTCAACAAGTGCATGATCTGGTCTCTATGGGTGTGGTGGTGGTGGCTCCAGTTCCAAAGAAAGGCAAATATTGGACATTATTGTGGCCTGAACCATGACAGTTCAGGGGAGCAGGTCCAGAAGAAAATGAAATGAGGCAAGCATGGAGGCACAACTCCCTTTGGGCTCTTGCTCAGCCTAGGACTATTGCTTTGGTTTAGAAGTTATGGACTCGTACTATGAGCACCCTGAGGCTTTTTGGGTTAGTGGACCGAGGCAAATGTCCCATGTGCTTTGCTCACCTTTAGTGCCTTTCTTTTGCAGAGCTGGATGGAGCTTTTTCTTCAACCTGTTTGCATCTTATGACATCATAAGCCTTGCATAGGAACTTAAACCGTGTGTATCAGATGTCTGATGACAAAAATCATGTATTTTGTCTACATTTTGGATTGGTGCCTGCCCCATTAAAACTCAAGTCATTGGCTTTAGCTGGCTCTTAAATTGCTTATGCACAAAGTCTTACACTAATTCTATACCAATACAACATTGCAAAGTTAGCTATAATCTCCCTGATAACAGAATTGAGGGGATGTCGAACACACAATTTTTAAATATGTAGAGACTGTGATTGGTTCAATTTGTATTTAATTAACTATTTTTTGAACTTGAATGCATAGTAATCCAAAACTCATTAAGTCCCTGTAACTTTTCTGGGATATAAAACAAAAAACAATTGGAAAAATCTTAGGACAAAGTTTGCTATTCTTCAAATACAGTAGAAAAACTGAATTTAAAAATAATTTACAAAGGATGTGTTTATTTCTCAGTGATCTGTTATTGTTGTCTACTTGAGAAATTAGGTAAAACATTCTACTGCAAATAAACAACTATCCTATCACTGCTAGCTGTTCAGCTAATAAATTTGTTTCATTATTTAAAATCAAGATCTGATGTGCATGCACTACAGCTTTTGAAAATTTCAAGATCAATCTTGTGGAGGCATAAGATTGTCCAGTACCTAAAGGCAATTACTAGTTCACTGTTCAGTAGCCAAAATCTCATGGCAAGGAGAGATGCTCTAAGGTTTGGGGGAGCAGAGGCTCGCCCTCAAGGTGATTTGAGATACATGAGCTGAAATAATCTAGAATAAGGTTAGAAAAGACCCAAAAATGTAACGGCTATGCAACTATGGGAGCTGTTATAGCCCTCAATCAATGTTCACATTTTCCCAGCAGAAGTCAATGGAATGCAATCAAAAGCACAAACTCAGATTCTCACCTCCCTCTTTAGGCCAGGGTCACTGGGTCAAATATTGCACTCTAATTTCTGCCCTGGAGAGGGGAAACATCCATCTGAAGTATGGAGAAGATTGCAATATTGAATCCCCCCCCTCCCCCACGTTTGGTTCTTTAGCCTACTGTTTTACGGTGAAGGCAATGGCCTTTCACAAGGTGCAACACTGCCAATCTTTTGGGAGAACATCAGAGATGAAGCTGTAGATTCCTGGACCTTGTCCTTCTTGCTGCAGGTTCAAAAAATTAGCAAGGAACTGTACATGAAACCAGGTAACTGCTTGTCAAGAGACAATGCTCAAATTGAGACTGTTCATTTGGAATTCCAGCTCATGAGGAAACAATGGGACTCGGGCTTCTTTCTGCAATCAAGCCCACCCATTGCTGGTTCTCAATTGCTTCAGAAGTTCTCCTTCAATTGGGAGATAGTTAGGCCTTGGCAGCTGTGCGGTGTTCTTGAAAAGAGGACTGGTATTGTAGTCCTTTCAACTGCTATACCAATAAATTCCTTTCCATCGAAACAGCTTGGCTGAAGGCCTGTTTGGAAATCCATAATATTACTAATTATAGGAGAGATTGCCTCAATGCGCTAAGGAGAGCAAAGTTATAAACCTGTTCATGATGAATGAATTACAATTTCACTATCTAGTCGACAAAGTAAATCACCCTATATTCAAACAAGATGCTTTGGACAACAGATAATACACCTCATTAAACTGCCACTCCAAATAGCAGTTTGAAGGTGGCAAGGTTCTTCTGTCAGAAGATATGTAACAGAGATTGAACACCACATTTGATGAAAGAATTCTACCCATTTAGTCTTCACACTCCACAAATCAGCATGTAGTCTTTTCTTCACCACCACCACCACTGCTACTACTACCCCCACCAAAAGAGAGGATGATACTCCATGCTTATGCCAGATTTGGAAACAGCCTGTCAAATAGTGACGTGTGGAAAATCGCCAAAACACAGGTCTCATGATGGGATGCACAAGAAAGAAAATCCACAAAAGTCTCTGGCTATAGGTCTGGTAAGATTCCAAAATCCTCCCTTATAAAGACAAAGTGAAGATGGTGCCAGCGACTCAACTCCTATCTTGTGGAGTAAAAAGAATTACGGATCAACAGAGGGGAATTGGATGTATAGGACACAGAAGAGATGACTATTATGGGCAATTTCTGAATAACATCTTAAAAGGAAGAACTAAATGATTATCCCATCAACTTTACGGATTGAATCAAATGCATGTGAAGGAGGAACTTAATAGCACAAATATTAACAGCACTCCAGCTTTTATTTTGGGGGGTGGGGGGGGGGGGAAAGGAATATTTATCCCTAATTATGTAACCATAGGTGGACAATATAACCACACCAAGCATTTACATAAAATTAACCGCTATTGGTTACATTTTAGCTATTAAGAGAAAGTTAAAATTACTTCAATGATTTTGAAATCAAAACTGGAAATTCTTTCTAATTTAATCAAAAATCATAAGCCTCAGAGAATTTGGTAGTTCCAGTGCTTCTAATGACAACATAATACACCAGCTAATTTGGTGTATCCATTGTGTGACAATACTGCAACCTTTTAAAAAAAAAGGCAATTCCAGGAAAAACAAGCTTAGTCAAATTTGAAATTTAATTTACACAATGATCAGAGTGTGTGGTGCAGCAGATACTTACAGCTGGCATCAAAATATGCTTACACCATTTCCAATGCATGTAGAAATACTCAATAGTATAGCTTTCCCAACCCAGATTTAAGTTGGCCCACTGTTCCAGATTGTGCATGGCATACATAGTGTGAACCTTCCTGGATACAGAGTATTCATATTTATGAAGTGTCAGAAGGTTGCATTATTTGAACAAAAATGTTGAGCTCTAGCATCAGTTCACCATACTCCACAATTAACAAGGGAGGAAAGGTTGCTCACTCACTTCGTCTGTGTGTCCCTTTGTAACTTCCTGCCCCCATCTATACAATTTACTGTGCCTCCCAACTAAGTGTCATCTGCAAACTTGGATGTGCAACTATAGTGAAAAGCTCAGGACCCAGTACAGATCTCTAGGGAACACCATTTGTCACATCCTACCAATCAGAGAACATTCCATTTATTCCTACTCCATCTACCTCCAAACCAATTACCGTGTCACAAGATCATTTCAAATTCCATGTTCTTTCTTTTGCTAATAATCTGTCTGGAACCTTATCAAATGCCTTCCAGATGTCCATATACGCAACAATCCATAGACACTCCCCTATCCACCATGCTAGTGACCGCCTCAAAAAATTCAACGAGGTTAGTCAGGCATGACTTACACTTCACAAATCCATGCTCTCTGATCAGCTCATAATTTGACTGAGCATTTGGACAGGTAAGTTGAAACTAAAGAAACATAACAAAACTAAAGCCAGCAACAAGAGCAGTGATAAATACCATAATTAACAGACAAACAAGAAGGAGAAGCACCAAGAGGCTGTATGAGAAAATGCAGCCACCATAAAAGGAAAATAAGTTTTTATGAACATATTAGGAAAGAGAGAAAAATAAAGAGGGGATGGAGGCCACTCAAACATGAGCTTGGTGATATATTATGGTTGATAAGGAATGACAACAGTTGCATAGGCAACTCAGCCTTCTAAAAAAAGTGATGAAGTCTTCTTAGGCCTTGGATAAAGAAGCAATAATACGTGCATTAAAATTTGAAAAGCAGAGGGTGCGAGAAATGAATAGTTGAGGGACAGGTAGTACGCACCCAGAAAATTATGGGTATTAGGAAGGAGAGATGAATCACGATTTTCCAAAATTTATTTGAGGCAAGAGCCACGCAAAAGGACTGGAGAATAGCATATATTACACTTCTGTTCAAAAAGAGGTTGGTGGGGGGAGGAAAAAAAAAAGAAAAGCCAGACAACTATTGACCCATTAGACTTGCACTAGTAGGAAAACTACTGGAGACCATAATTAGAGATAAAAGGAGGGCATGGATTGATTACAGGGATTTGTGAAAGGTAAGTCACGTTTGATTAACTTGATCGAATTTTTGAAAGAACTAGTCAAGCTCCCGTGGTATTGCATATGGGGAGTGAAAACCAAGTGTCGTCGTCAGATGGAGCCTCAATAGAGGCTGGAGGATAATTGGATCAAAGCAGACACATAATTCAGTCCCCAATTTAAAGTCACACATTGTCCTTTTAAAAAATATTTTCCCTACTATAAATGCTTATTTCCACACTTTTTAAAAAATGGAAACAGTCCATGCAAACTTGTAACACTAATTACAGTCTCCTGTTGGTGGTGGCACTGCAGCTACTCCCCTGGCAGAAGGGTATAATTACAGCATGACAAGTTTACACAGGTCGTTTCCATTACAAATGCGAACGGAGGAATTTATAAATAGGAAGAACTGAATGGAAGCTTGCAGACTTCAGCTTTTTAATATATCACTAGTTGATCTCCCATTGAACTCCAGTTCAATATTTTCTACCTTCAAGCCCTCCTTGGCATAAGACTACACTTGGTCTTGACACAGAGAGTCAAGACCAAATGCAGTCTTATGCCAAGGAGGGCTTGAGGGTAGAAAATAATTGAACCAGAGTTTAGGTAGGACTGCCAAGATACAGTGGGGTGAGACAGAGCAGGGGATGTGGGGAGGAGAAAAGAAGTTGACAAGGAGGAAGAGAGGATGAGGGAAGAGAATAGGCACAGAGGTTTGAGGGAGTAGGGTTGGGGATAACAGGACAGGCGGAAGGATTTTGGGGGAGGGGGGTGGGTGGTGAGGAGAGTGTTAAGGATGGGATAGTCCGAAATTTAAAAAAAAAACAGGGTTCAGGGTAAGCACATTCCTTATAAAGTGAAGGGCAAGGCTGGTAGAAGTAGGGAACCTTGGATGACTCGGGAGATTGTGGCCCTAGTCAAAAAGAAGGAGGCATATGACATGCATAGGCAGCTGGGATCAAGTGGATCCCTTGAAGAGTATAGAGATTGCCAGAGTAGAGTTGAGAGAGAAATCAGGAGGGCAAAAAGGGGACATGAGATTGCTTTGGCAGATCAGGCAAAGGTGAATCCAAAGAGCTTCCACAAATACATAAAGGGCAAAAGAGTAACTAGGGAGAAAGTAGGGCCTCTGAAGGATCAACAAGGTCATCCACGTGCGGAACCACAAGAGATGGGTGAGATCCTGAATGAATATTTCACATCGGTATTCACGGTTGAGAAAAGCATGGATGTTAGGGAACTTGGGGAAATAAATAGTGATGTCTTGAGGAGTGTACATATTACAGAGAGGGAGGTGCTGGAAGTCTGAACGCGCATCAAGGTAGATAAATCTCCGGGACCTGATGAAACGTATCCCAGGACGTTATGGGAGGTCAGGGAGGAAATTGCGGGTCCCCGAGCAGAGATATTTGAATCATCCACCGCTACAGGTGAGGTGCCTGAAGATTGGAGGGTAGCAAATGTTGTGCCTTTGTTTAAGGGCGGCAGGGAAAAGCCTGGGAACGACAGACTGGTGAGCCTGACATCTGTAGTGGGTAAGTTGTTAGAGGGTATTCTGAGGGACAGGATCTACAGGCATTTGGAGAGGCAGGGACTGATTAGGAACAGTCAGCATGGTTTTGTGAGTGGAAAATCATGTCTCACGAATTTGATTGAGTTTTTTGAAGGGGTAACCAAGAAGATAGATGAGGGCTGTGCAGTCGACATGGTCTCCATGGACTTTAGCAAAGCCTTTGACAAGGTACCGCATGGTAGGTTGTTGCGTAAGGTTAAATCTCACGGGATCCAAGGTGAGGGAGCCAATTGGATACAAAATTGGCTTGACGACAGAAGACAGAGGGTGGTTGTGGAGGGTTGTTTTTCAAACTGGAGGCCTGTGACCAGCGGTGTGCCTCAGGGATCGGTGCTGGGTCCGCTGTTATTTGTTATTTATATTAATGATTTGGATGAGAATTTAGGAGGCATGGTTAGTAAGTTTGCAGATGACACCAAGATTGGTGGCATTGTGGACAGTGAAGAAGGTTATCTAGGATTGCAATGGGATCTTGATAAATTGGGCCAGTGGGCCGATGAGTGGCAGATGGAGTTTAATTTAGATGAATGTGAGGTGATGCATTTTGGTAGATCGAATCGGGCCAGGACCTACTCCGTTAATGGTAGGGCGCTGGGGAGAGTTATAGAACAAAGAGATCTAGGAGTACAGGTTCATAGCTCCTTGAAAGTGGAGTCACAGGTGGATAGGGTGGTGAAGGCGGCATTCGGCATGCTTGGTTTCATTGGTCAGAACATTGAATACAGGAGTTGGGATGTCTTGTTGAAGTTGTACAAGACAAGACATTAATAAGGCCACACTTGGAATACTGTGTACAGTTCTGGTCACCCTATTATAGAAAGGATATTATTAAACTAGAAAAAGAGTGCAGAAAAGATTTACTAGGAAGCTACCGGGACTTGATGGTTTGACTTATAGGGAGAGGTTGGATACAGACTTTTTTCCCCTGGAGAGTAGGAGGTTAAGGGGTGATCTTATAGAAGTCTATAAAATAATGAGGGGCATAGATAAGGTAGATAGTCAAAATCTTTTCCCAAAGGTAGGGGAGTCTATAACGAGGGGGCATAGATTTAAGGTGAGAGGGGAGAGATACAAAAGGGTCCAGAGGGGCAATTTTTTTCACTCAAAGGGTGGTGAGTGTCTGGAACGAGCTGCCAGAGGCAGTAGTGGAGGCGGGTACAATTTTATCTTTTAAAAAGCATTTGGACAGTTACATGGGTAAGATGGGTATAGAGGGATATGGGCCAAGTGCAGGCAATTGGGACTAGCTTAGTGGTATAAACTGGGCGACATGGACACGTTGGGCCGAAGGGCCTGTTTCCACGTTGTAAACTTCTATGATTCTATGAAAAATGAAGTAAATAAAGATCGATGATTCATGAATTTAAAAAAAGGAGCCTCATACAGAAATACCACCAAATACAACAAACAAAGTTGGCAATGGTGGGGATAAATTGAATTAAATAAACTGGGTAGAAGTTTGGCAAAATTAAATAAAGGTGTGGGGTTATTAAACGGACATGGCCCTTGCAAGTTTTCTTTTTGGTTCCTGATTTCAGTATTAAAAACCCACATTCCCACTCAATTTGCTTAGTCTATTATGATCAGCTCAATGAAACCACCTGGGGTTTGGGGGGGGGAGGGGAGGAAGGAGGAGTGGACAGGTAGGACAGAGTGAGCAGGCAAGACATAGATGCCAAAATGCAAGATCCCCATACACAAAAATAAAAAAAAGCCAAACTGAGACCCCCATGCACACCAAAGCAAGACCCCTTCCAAATGCCGAAAGAAAAGCGAGGCCCTCCATCCTCTGACCCCACTCTTCCCCCACCAAAACCAGTCGAAGCTTCAGCTCTTCATAAAGTTCCCAGACTTTTAAGCATTGGAAAAAGCTGTTCCCTGAGATTTTGACCAAACAAGCCAGTCCTCCAGGCCCAATCTGAACTCCAAAGCTGAAGCCCGGTTTATATACCGGTGTTAAGGCGACGGGTATCAGCAGGAGCTTCATGGGTCAATAGAAAAAACTCATGAACCATATTTGGCCCACAGCCGACTCTTGGAAACCCCCAACTTGGTGAGCTACGGGGCTGGAGGATGCATTCAGCTTTATACATGCTTCCAGCAAACAGCTAGGTTGCTGCTAACGATGCCCTTATATACCAAAAAGGCACAAAAACAGTAGGACTAATGAAAAGACACAACTTCAGGACATCCCAAAACACTTTAAAGCCAATGAAGTACTTTTGAAGTGTAGTCATTGTTGTAATGCTGGAAATGTGGCAGCCAAATTGCACACAGCAAAGTCCCACAAACAGCAATGTGATAATTTCCAGATAATCTGTTTTAGCGATTTAGATTGAGGGATAAATATTAGCCAGGACCCGGGGTGGGGGGAAAAGAAACTCTCCTGCTCTTCTTCAAATAGTGCTGTGGGATCTTTTACGTCAACTTGAGAGGGCTGACATCTCGGTTTAACGTCTCATCCGAAGGACGGCACCCCCGACAGTGCAGCACTGCCTCACTACTGCACTCGAGTGTCAACTTGGATTATGTGCTCAAGTCTCTGAAGTGGGGCTTGAACCTACAACCTACTGACGCAGAGGCAAGAGTGCTACCAACTGAGCCTAGGCTGACACCCAGAACCAGACAGCATTTTCATTCCAGGAAACTTAATTTAAATCCAACAAAGAGAAAGTCTGCTTCTTCAGCAAGTCAGTGGTCAGACAAAAAAAAATCCTAAACATCAATTCAAAAGCATAAAAACAATTAAAATTAAACCCAGCACAATTAACTCAATGCAGTTCTTCCATAAACCCAAAAGTACATCACAAGATACCATGCCATGTTATCCCATCCAGAAAGACAGAACGGACAATAGTCTTCTTCTCCACCCCCTTCCCATTACAGTATCAAAATAACTACATTATTTCCAGGTTTTTGTCAACATTAGCCTACCCAGAAATCCAATCCATGAGTTGATAAACTCTGAAGAACTTCTTCATGCCATCAGTCGTACATTCACCTTTTATCTTATTAGTTTGAACCTGTGCACTGTTGTCCCATTGTCACGGTTTAATTTGAAGTCATGTGCTGGATTTACCTTTTCTGTACATATACTATCTTCTTTATCTCTTATAATGAAGTCAACTCTTAACTGCCTCCTTTCAAAAAAGCTCAAGTCTCTCCAGTCAATCCATATTACTCAGTCCAGTGACCCTCGGAATCAGTCTTGTGGCTCTTCTCTGCACTACCTCCATGGCTCAAATGCATGCCTTATATCTTGATCAGAGCTGGGCACAATGCTCAAGGTGTGGATTCATTCGACCACTGTACAATTTATGCACAACTTCATGACTTGTACTCTACTGTTTTGGCTATATAGTTCAGTGACTTATTTGCTATGTTGATTGCAGCAATTGTACATGTTGAGCAATAATTCTAATAAAACCTTTACATGTCTTGTCTTGTCTGGTCTTCTCTCAGCTACTTCATCATTCATGGAATACTTCCAACGATATTGCAGAAGCATAACATTATAATCCATTTTGTTTCCTCCTCTCGCCCCTCTACCAACAAAAAGAGTTGTTTGATACTCGAACAAGTCCTTGGGCAAGGAAAGGATAAAGGGAAGAGAAGGAAAACTTTCAAGAAATAAGCCCAGTCCAGTATACTTGTATCTTGATCATCAACACATTTTAATAAAAAATTTGCTATTTGCTTACCGTCATGAATTTCAAAGGCCAGACTGGTTATCTTCTGTGTAATTATCATCATTGGGCTACAGAACAGAAATGAAAAGGGAAAAAAGTCATTTTTTTTAAAAAGCTGTTCAGCACGTAATCTGCAGGCAGATTAAAATGGCATCTATAGGGAGACTAGGTGGTGCAGTAGGTCTGAGCTCAGTATAAACCAAGCAGTCTCCTCTGTCTGCTGTCTTATAGCAGTGTTGTTGAATATATTAGCACTTACCCCATGTGGCGAATTGGGAATCCAGAATAGGCTAATTGCATTTCTGATTAGTAAATAAAAAATGAGCAATAAATATCATTGGGCATGTGATCTCAATACTAATCTCAAACAGCGTATGCATGTGTACTTTAACCTTTGTGTATTTTTTGGTTAAAATTCTTTGTGCATTTGTTGGTAAAATAGTAGAGTGCACGACTGATTTTTGATCACTAAGTGCTTTACTCCCTTCTTTACTGAAGGTTTATAGATGTATATGTACCTGTATTGAGAGTGTATGCAAGGCGTTATCTATCAAAATTACGGTATGTCGCTAAAACGGTATCGCCGTAGCCACACTTGTGGCGAAACAATTTCTACTGGACAACACTGGAATAAAGGGAACATTGAAAGGAGCTTGGGCAGTCTGAATTCAGCACCCTGTGGCGTCAGCTAACAGCACAAAATTTTATAAATATAAACTGGTGTTTGACAATCTCACATCTAAGATTTGTCCAATAACAGTTCTGGAATTCAGAAGTTAGAAAGCAGATTCTTATTTCAAACTTTTACTGCAATAGGCCAACTTCCAAAAGGTCACAGAATTCTACTACTAATTACTTTTCTCAAACTTTCTGAATCTACAATAAATGAAGTGAGAGCAATACACTTACCCAGTAAAGTCAGCTGAATATTGCCCATAATCAAAGAGGTATACTCTGCTAATTTGGCACAGAGTGAGGTATCCAAAAGCAATGACAAAACAGAGCCTAAAAAAAATAAAAGTACTTAACACTCAAGAAAAAGATACTGTACATTCTGTAATGTGCTTAGCTTTAAAGGTTTCAGCTGCTTCTTAAAGCATCCATTTTCCAAGAGAAAAGGATACTATTCTCGATCGAGTTCCGAATATATCCATTTAATTGCTCCAGCGACATCAGCTAAGGCGATTTACATATCACACTCTGATTTCCAATTAGGTTTTCATACTGACCCTTGCCCAATTTACTCCTTGTTGCTCCCTCCAGGGAACCCAAGCCTGAAGGGCAACAGAGAAGAGACTAGGCAGTAACAATGTTGTAACGCTAGCTCTAAAGGCTCGACTTCAAATCTCAATGGCAGTTATTACCACGATTCAGTATTTCACTAGTTAGTCAGATTAAATAGGGAGCCATGAGAATGTGACGAGAGGAGAAAGGCCTTTCTTCATTACCAGATACACCCCTTGACAGGTCCAGAAATTTGAGTTAGGTGAACTATAGGACAATTTCTCCAGTTAAACAAATTTGATCTGATTGAGTCTCTTTCATATTCAGTGAAGAAGCAGTGTCAACATTTTCTCTTCAATTGCAAAGACATTAGGAAAAACAATGATTAATTAACACCCATGTGTAATTAACTAAGATTTTTGTGCCATGGCAAAAGCAGACAACATTTTGTCCCTATAAATCCACATGACTCAGTCACATGTTAAGGAACTCTGTAAAGCCACATCAAAGCCTTTTGAAAATGTTTAGAGTGGTCATATTTGTGGATCCAGTGGAGAGATGCATACAAAAGAGGACAGTTAATGTCAAGTAGACAGTCACAAGTTTAGAGTCTCCCCTGGGTATTCTTTCAGGAACAATGGTGCTGGTCACTCCTGTGAGCAGTTCAAGTATCTTATGTAAGGAATCTTACAACACCAGGTTATAGTCCAACTGTTTTATTTGAAAATCACAAGCTTTCGGAGGCTTTCTCCTTCGTCAGGTGAGCGAGTCCGAAAGCTTGTGATTTTCAAATAAAACAGTTGGACTACAACCTGGTGTTGTAAGATTCCTTACATTTGTCAACCCCGGTCCATCACCGGCATCTGCACATCACAAGTATCTTATGGTTAGCAGTCTGCCAATATCCAATTACACAATAGCATAACCCAGGAGTATAAAAGTAGGATCACCTGGTGATCTAAACTTGATGATATGCCTCTCACTTGTACACTTCTGCAATCTTTTTGAAGGCAACACGAGAATACTGAGCTTAATGATTCATATCGGACTTTGTCTCTTTTATTTTACAGACTGCAAGGTGAACATAGATAAATAGAATAACAGTTCAAGCAAATTCCACTTGCTTTGCTCAATCTCATTTCACTCCTCAAAAAATAACCACCAATGTAACTGATCCTTTTCGTAGGCCGACTTGTTTTTGGCATTGCCTTTCTTTTCAGAAAACTTCTAACTTTAAAAAAAACCTGAAAGACTCCATTTTAGCTTCCAGCTCCAGGACCCAAGCTTGCATCTTGTTTAAAACCAGATGGCCATCAAATGTGTTTTCCCCCCACCCCCACACTTTGTTAATTCAGACGCTAGGGGGCGGTGTCCATGAGAATATAATCAGTGTCTCAACAGAAACTGTTAAGAGATTTGGGCGACTATGTACACAAATCACAAAGAGCGAGTAGACAGGTACAAAAAGCAATCAAAAAGGCGAATGGAATGTTGGCCTTTATCTCAAGGGAGCTGGAATGCAAAGGGGAGGAAATTATGTTTCAGTTGTACACAGCCTTGGTCAGACCCCATCTGGAGTACTGTGTTCAGTTCTGGGCACCACACATCAGGAAGGATATATATTGGCCTTGGAGGGGGCGCAGCACAGATTTATACCAGGGCTTAAAGGGTTACATTATGACGACATGTTACATAAAACTTGGCTTGTATTCCTTTGAGTATAGAAGATTGAGGGGTGATCTAATAGAGATGTTTAAAATGATAAAGGTTTGATAGAGTAGATATGGAGAAACTATTTCCTCTGCAGGGGAAATCCAGAACAAGAGGGCATCATCTTAAAATTAGAGCCAGGTCATTCAGTAGTGAAATCAGGAAGCACTTCACATAAAGGGTATTAGCAATCTGGAACCCCACCTCAAAAAGGCTGTGGATGCTGGGTCAATTGAAACTTTCAAGACTAAGATGGATAGATTTTTGTTAAGTCAGGGTATCAAGAGAAATGGAGCAAAAGTGGGGAAATGGAGTTGAAGTACAGATCAGCCTTGATGTAACTGAATAGCGGAATAGGCTTGAGGGGCTGAATGGCCTACTCCTGCAACAGGTGTGACTATCTCTTGGCCATCTGCAAAATAATCAATTGCTGAAATGTCCCCAACCACCCTGGCGAATTGGCCTGGGACAAGATGAGACAACAGAGCCTCATTGTGTCAGTTTGACAGACTGTTGACATTGCAGAAACTTGCTCAGCTGGTTTTACACATCTTCAATGCACGCAGTCTTTTTATTAAAAAAAGGCTCTGAAAATTCAGATTGTGGTAAAACACAACACTTGAACAAAGCAATTCCAAAATTCATTCCAAGAAAGAAAAAGATCAAAATCCTAAAAATTGACAGACTAAACACATAGAATCATAGGAAAGTGACAGCACGGAAGGAGGCCATTCGGCCCATCGAATCCGTGCCTGCTCTATGCAAGTGCAATCCAGCGAGCCTCACTCCCACGCCCTTTCCCCATAGCCCTGCAAATCTTTTCCTTTCAAGTACTTATCCAGTTCCCTTTTGAAGGCCATGATCGAATCTGCCTCCATCACCCCCTCAGGCAGTGCATTCCAGATCCTAACCACTCGCTGTGTAAAAAAGCTTTTCCTCATGTCACCTTTGGCAAAAGAACCAATCACCTTAAATCTATGTCCTCTGGTTCTTGACCCTTCCACCAGTGGGAACAGTTTCTCTCTATCTACTCTGTCTAGACCCTTCATGATTTTGAATACCTCTAATCAAATCTCCTCACAACCATCTCTGTTCCAAGGAGAACAACCCCAGCTTCTCCAGTCTATCCACGTGACTAAAATTACTCATTCCTGGAATCATTCTAGTAAATCTCTTCTGCCTCCCTCAAGGCTTTCACACCTTTACTGAAGTGCCGTGCCCAGAACTGGACACAATACTTCAGTTGTGGCTGAACCAGTGTTTTATAAAAGGTTCATCATGACGGCCATACTTTTGTACTCTATGCCTCTATTTATAAATTGTAAACAATTTTACAACACCAAATTATAGTCCAACAATTTTATTTTTCATCCCACAAGCTTTCGGGGGCTTTCCCCTTCCTCAGGCGGTGTGGAAATGACAGTTTCGAATCCTTCGCATTTTAAGATCACATAACAATGCCTGGTGATTACTGCCCGTTGCCAAGGCAATCACAGTGAGCAGACAGAAAGGTGTCACCTAAAAAGGCCACCGAATATACAAACCCCCAAAAAAGAGATAAGGAAGACAGTCAATGACCCGTTATATTAAAAACAGATAACATTTGTTCGCTGGTGGGGTTACGTGTAGTGTGACATGAACCCAAGATCCCGGTTGAGGCCGTCCTCATGGGTGCGGAACTTGGCCATCAATTTCTGCTCGACGATTTTGCGTTGTCGTGTGTCTCGAAGGCCGCCTTGGAGTATGCTTCCCCGAAGGTCGGTGGCTGAATGTCCATGACTGCTGAAGTGTTCCCCGACAGGGAGAGAACCCTCCTGTTTGGCGATTGTTGCGCGGTGTCCGTTCATCCGTTGTCGCAGCGTCTGCATGGTCTCGCCAATGTACCATGCTCCGGGGCATCCTTTCCTGCAACGTATGAGGTAGACAACGTTGGCCGAGTCACAGGAGTATGAACCGTGCACCTGGTGGGTGGTGTCCTCTCGTGTGATGGTGGTATCTGTGTCGATGATCTGGCATGTCTTGCAGAGGTTACCGTGGCAGGGTTGTGTGGCGTCGTGGACGCTGTTCTCCTGAAGGCTGGGTAATTTGCTGCGAACGATGGTTTGTTTGAGGTTGGGTGGCTGTTTAAAGGCGAGTAGTGGAGGTGTGGGGATGGCCATAGCGAGGTGTTCGTCATCATTGATGACATGTTGAAGGCTGCGGAGAACATGGCGTAGTTTCTCCGCTCCGGGGAAGTACTGGACGACGAAGGGTACTCTGTTGGTTGCGTCCCGTGTTAGTCTTCTGAGGAGATCGATGCGATTTTTCGCTGTGGCCCGTCGGAACTGTCGATCGATGAGTCGAGCGTCATATCCCGTTCTTACCAGGGCGTCTTTCAGCGTCTGTAGGTGTCCATCGCGTTCCTCCTCGTCTGAGCAGACCCTGTGTATTCGCAGGGCCTGTCCATAGGGGATGGCCTCTTTGACGTGGTTAGGGTGGAAGCTGGAAAAGTGGAGCATTGTGAGATTGTCCGTGGGCTTGCGGGAGAGTGAGGTGCTGAGGTGCCCGTCTTTGATGGAGATTCGTGTGTCCAAGAAAGAAACTGATTCTGAGGAGTAGTCCATGGTGAGCTTGATGGTGGGATGGAACTTGTTGATGTTATCGTGTAGTCTCTTTAGTGATTCCTCACCGCGGGTCCATAGAAAGAAAATGTCGTTGATGTATCTGGTGCGAAGTGTTGGTTGGAGGTCCTGTGCAGTGAAGAAGTCCTGCTCGAACTTGTGCATGAAAATGTTGGCGTATTGGGGTGCGAATTTGGTCCCCATGGCTGTTCCGTGTGTTTGGGTAAAGAACTGGTTATTGAAGGTGAAGACATTGTGATCCAGGATGAAGCGGATGAGTTGTAGGATGGCGTCTGGAGATTGGCTGTTGTTGGTGTTGAGTATTGATGCTGTTGCAGCGATGCCGTCATCGTGGGGGATACTGGTGTAGAGTGCAGAGACGTCCATCGTGGTGAGAAGTGTTCCTGGTTCAACAGGTCCGTGGGTACTGAGTTTTTGTAGAAAGTCTGTAGTGTCGCGACAGAAGCTGGGGGTTCCCTGCACGATGGGTTTCAGGATGCCCTCGATGTATCCAGAGAGGTTCTCACACAGGGTTCCATTGCCTGATACGATAGGACGTCCGGGTGTGTTGGCTTTGTGTATCTTTGGGAGGCAGTAGAAGTCTCCCACGCGGGGAGTACGTGGGATGAGAGTGCGTAGGATGTTTTGAAGGTCTGGATCGAAGGTCTTGATCAGTTTGTTGAGCTGATGGGTGTGTTCTTTGGTCGGGTCTGCGGGTAACCGTCTGTAGTGTTCCTGGTTGTCCAGTTGTCGGTATGCTTCTTTGCAATAGTCCGTTCTGTTCTGTATGACGATGGCTCCTCCTTTGTCCGCTGGTTTGATGACGATGTTGCGGTTGGTCTTGAGAGCTTTGATGGCGTTGCGTTGTGCTCGGGTGACATTCTGGACTGTCTTCCGAGTGCGGCTGATGAATCTGGCATAGACGCATTTCCTGACAGCTTGAGCATACATGTCATGCTGAGGGCAGCGACCCTCTGGAGGAGTCCAGTTTGACTCTTTCCTCTTCGGTTGCTGTATCGCGGATCCCTCTGTCTGCTGTTCCGGATCGTTGATTGTCGCATTGGGTTCGCTGCTGAAATTTTGTGGTTTGTGGTAGAATTCCCGGAGCCTCATTCTCCTGATGAATTCCTCTGTGTCTGCCGCGAGACTAGTGGGGTCCATTTTGGTCGTGGGGCAGAAATTGAGCCCTCGGCTGAGAACTTCGATTTCGTCTGGTTGAAGGGTGTGGTCGGACAAATTGACGATAGACTTCCCTGTGGTTGCAACCGTGGTACCAGGGGAAGCTTGGTCGATGCTGGTGGTGATGCCGAGTTTCTCAAGCTTCCTGCTCTTGGTTTTCATGTAGGCAGCGTAGTTCCGTTGCCTCGTCTGTTTGGCGGTATATCGTAGCTGGTCTGCTGTGTCCTGAGTACAGGTTGAGAGTATGGACTCTATCTTAGTTTCGAGGTTGTGGCGTCTGCTGTGGAGTTGGTGTATGAGATGGTTGCGGAGTGTGCGAGAGGTACGGCGGCAGAGTCTCTCAGCGTAATCCGAGTTGTATGTGGACTTGAGTGGGTTCGTGATCTGGAGTCCTTTCGGGATCTTGTCTGCTTTCTTGCAGCTCTGTAAAAACTTGATGTCTGTGTCTAAATGCGCGATCTTCTTGGATATCCTTTCCACTGTGAGCCGGCAGTTTGTGGTGTCGATGGTAGCCATGATGTGGAGATGCCGGTGATGGACTGGGGTTGACAATTGTAAACAATTTTACAACACCAAGTTATAGTCCAACAATTTTATTTTTAATCCCACAAGCTTTCGGGGGCTTTCCCCTTCCTTAGGCGGTGTGGAAATGAAATTTTCGAATCCTTCGCATTTTAAGATCTATTTATAAAGCCCAGGATCCCGTATGCTTTTTTAACTGCTTTCTCAACCTGCCCTGCCACCTTCAATGATTTGTGCACATTTACACCCAGATCTCTCTGTTCCTGTACCCCTTATAGAATTGTGCCCTCTAGTTTATATTGCCTCTCCTCGTTCTTCCTACCAAAATGTGTCACTTCGCATTTTTCTGTGCTAAATTTCATCTGCCACGTGTCCACCCATGCCACCAGCCTGTCTATATCCTCTTGAAGTCTATCACTATCCTCCTCACTGTTCACTACCCTTCCAAGTTTTATGTCATCTGTAGATTTGGAAATTGTGCCCTGTACACCCAAGTCCAAGTCATTAATATATATCAAGAAAAGCAGTAGTCCCAGCACCGACCCCTGGGGAACACCACTGTACGCCTCACTCCAGTCCGAAAAACAACCGTTCACCACTACTCTTTCCTGTCCCTTAGCCAATTCTGTATCCACGTTGCTACTACCCCCTTTATTCCATGGGCTGCAATCTTGATAAGCTACCATGCGGCATTTTATCAAACGCCTTTTGAAAGTCCATATACACATCAACTACATTGCCCTCATCTACCCTTTCTGTTACCTCATCAAAAAACTATCAAGTTCGTTAAACATGATTTGCCTTTAACAAATCCATGCTGGCTTTCCCTAATCAATCCACACTCACCCAAGTGACTGTTAATTCTGTCTTGGATTATCATTTCTAAATGTTTCCCCACCACAGAGGTTAAACTGACTGGCCGAAAGTTGCTGGGTTTATCCTTACACCCTTTTTTGAACAAGGGTGTAACATTTGCAATTTTCCAGTCGTCTGGCACCACCCCTGTATCGACGGATGTTTGCAAGATCATGGCCAGTACCTCCGCAATTTCCACCCTTACTTCCCTCAGCAACCTAGGATGCATCCCATCCAGACCGGGTGACTTATCTACTTCAAGTACAGCTAGCCTTTCCAGTACTCCTCTATCAATTTTTAGCCCATCCAATGCACGTAGCATTCGTAACAAAATGGACGAGTTAACGGCACAAATAACTACATATGGGTATGATCTTGTGGCCATCACAAAAACATGGCTGCAGAGTGACAACGACTGGGAATTAAATATGCCAGGGTATTTAACAATCAGGAAGGACAGGCAGGAAGGAAAGAATCACTAATACAGGGAAATGATATTGGGACAAAGGATCAGGATAATGAAACAGTTTGGGTAGAGATAAGGAATAATAAGGGGAAAAAAAACCACTCGTGGGTGTAGTATATAGGCCTCCTAATAGTTGCAACTCTGCTGGAAGAAGTATTAATCAGGAAATAGTCGGGGCATATAATAAGGGAACAGCTATAATTATGGGGGAGTTTAACTATCATTAACTGGACAAATCAAATTGGGCAGGGCAGCCTTGAGGAAGAGTTTATTGAGTGTATTAGGGATGGATTTCTTGAGCAGTATGGAACTGAACCTACAAGGGGGCAAGCAACCTTGGACCTGGATTAATTAATAATGTCCTAGTTAAGGATCCCCTTGGAATGAGTGACCATAACATGGTTACATTCCATATCCAATTAGAGGGTGAGAAGGTTGGTTCTCAAACAAGCGGACTGAGCTTGAATAAAGGAGACTATGATGGTATGAGCAGAATTGATTAAAGTGGACTGGGAAAATAGATTAAAAGGGTAAGACGGTACATGAGCAGTGGTGTTCATTCAAGGAGTTATTTTACAACTTTCAAAAAATATATTCCACTGAGGAAAAAAGGGTGTAAAAGAAATGACAGCCATCCGTGGCTAAGTAAAGAAATTAAGGATAGTATCCGACTAAAAACAAGGACATTTCAGGTAGCCAAACTTAGTGGGAGGCTAGAAGATTGGGAAGTCTTCAAAAGACAGCAAAAAGTAACGAAAGGATTAAGAAAGGGAAGATAGATTATGAAAATAAATTAGCAAAAAATATAAAAACAGATAGCAAGAGTTTCTACAGTTACATAAAAAGAAAAAGGGTGGCTAAGGCAAACGTAGGTCCCTGAGAGGATGAGACCGGGAAATTAATGGTGGGAAACATGGAGATGGCAAAAATGCTGAACAAATATTTTGTTTCAGTCTTTACGGTAGAAGACACTAAGGATATCCCAACACTGGACAAACAGGGGGCTCTGGGGGGGAGGAGCTAAATACGATTAAAATCACTAAGGAATTGGTACTCAGTAAATTAATGGGACTCAAGGCGGATAAATCCCCTGGACCTGATGGCAATAGGGATTGTGGATGCTTTGGTAATAATTTTCCAAAATTCTCTGGACTCGGCAAAGGTCCCGGTAGATTGGAAAACTGCTAATGTAACACCCTTATTTAAAAAGGGTAGTAGGCAGAAGGCTGGAAATTATAGACTAACATCTGTGGTGGGTAAAATTTTGGAGTCTATTATTAAGGAGACAGTAGCGGAACATTTGGATGAACATAATTTAATAGGACAAAGTCAACATAGCTTTACGAAGGGGAAGTCATAACTGACAAATTAGCTTGAGTTCTTTGAGGACATAACGTACAGGGTGGATAAAGGGGAATCAGTGGAGGTAGTGTATTTAGACTTCCAGAAGGCATTCGACAAGGTGCCACATAAAAGATTATTGCTCAAGATAAAGAAGCACTGGATTGGGGGTAATATCCTGGCATGGGCGGAGGATGGGTTATCTAACAGGAAGCAGAGAGTTGGGATAAATGGTTCATTCTCGGACTGGCAACCAGTAGCCAGTGGTGTTCCGCAGGGGTCGGTGCTGGGTCCCCAACTCTTTACAATCTATATTAACGATTTGGAGGAGGGGACCGAGTGCAACATATCAAAGTTTGCAGATGATACAAAGATGGGAGGGAAAGTGGAGAGTGAGGAGGACATAAAAAACCTACAGGGGGATATAGACATGCTGGGTGAGTGGGCGGAGATTTGGCAGATGCGATACAATATTGGAAAATGTGAGGTTATGCACTTTGGCAGGAAAAAATCAGAGAGCAAGTTATTATCTTAAAGGCGAGAAACTGGAAAGTACTGCAGTACAAAGGGATCTGGGGGTCCTAGTGCAAGAAAATCAAAAAGTTAGTATGCAGGTGCAGCAGGTGATCAAGGCAGACAACGGAATGTTGGCTTTTATTGCTCGGGGGGATAGAATATAAAAACAGGGAGGTATTGCTGCAGTTATATAAGGTGTTGGTGAGACCGCACCTGGAATACTGCATACAGTTTTGGTGTCCATACTTAAGAAAAGACATACTTGCTCTCGAGGCAGTACAAAGAAGGTTCACTCGGTTAATCCCGGGGATGAGGGGGCGGACATATGAGGAGAGGTTGAGTAGATTGGGACTCTACTCGTTGGAGTTCAGAAGAATGAGAGGCGATCTTATTGAAACATATAAGATTGTGAAGGGGTTTGATCGGGTGGATGCGGTAAGGATGTTCCCAAGGATGGGTGAAACTAGAACGAGGGGGCATAATCTTAGAATAAGGGGCTGCTCTTTCAAAACTGAGATGAGGAGAAACTTCTTCACTCAGAGGGTAGTAGGTCTGTGGAATTTGCTGCCCCAGGAAGCTGTGGAAGCTACATCATTAAATAAATTTAAAACAGAAATAGACAGTTTCCTAGAAGTAAAGGGAATTCGGGGTTATGGGGAGCGGGCAGGAAATTGGACATGAATTTAGATTTGAGGTTAGGATCAGATCAGCCATGATCTTATTGAATGGCGGAGCAGGCTCGAGGGCGACTGGCCTACTCCTGCTCCTATTTCTTATGTTCTTACGTTCAATATCTCAACTACATCTTCCTTTACTGAGACTCTGGCAGCAGCATCTTCCTTGGTAAAGACAGAAGCAAAGTACTCATTTAGTACATAACTTGCTACTTTGAGGTCATCTGCTGAAAAATATCCGTGTCAGCTGAAAAGAGTCAGTTTAGATTCTGAGGCTCTCCAATGTCTCAGCTGGTAAAGTTGACTTGTAACTGAACTATGCAGACGAGACAGTCCCAGGTCTGGTTACCATTCTGCATGCTCACTCTTAGAAGTGCTGCAATTGGCTTCAGTGCCTTTAACTACCCCAGGGCACTAAGACCAACTGTGGAGTCAGAGAGTTATACAGCACGGATAGAGGCCCTTCGGCCCATCGTGTCCGCGCCGGCCATCAAGCCCAGTCTAATCTAATCCCATATTCCAGCATTTGGTCCGTAGCCTTGTATGCTGTGGCATTTCAAGTGCTCATCCAAATGCTTCTTGAATGTTGTGAGGGTTCCTGCCTCCACAACCCTCTCAGGCAGTGAGTTCCAGACTCCAACCACCCTCTGGGTGAAAAAGTTCTTTCTCAAATCTCCTCTAAACCTCCCGCCTTTTACCTTGAATCTATGCCCCCTTGTTATAGAACCCTCAACGAAGGGAAAAAGCTCCTTAGTATCCATCCTATCTGTGCCCCTCATAATTTTGTACACCTCAATCATGTCCCCCCTCAGCCTCCTCTGCTCCAAGGAAAACAAACCCAATCTTCCCAGTCTCTCTTCATAGCTGAAGCGCTCCAGCCCTGGTAACATCCTGGTGAATCTCCTCTGCACCCTCTCCAAAGTGATCACATCCTTCCTGTAGTGCGGCGACCAGAACTGCACACAGTACTCCAGCTGTGGCCTAACCAGTGTTTTATACAGCTCCATCATAACCTCCTTGCTCTTATATTCTGTGCCTCGGCTAATAAAGGCAAGTATCCCATATGCCTTCTTTACCACCTTATCTACCTGTTCCGCCGCCTTCAGGGATCTGTGAACTTGCACACCAAGATCCCTCTGACCCTCTGTCTTGCCTAGGGTCCTCCCATTCATTGTGTATTCCCTTGCCTTGTTAGTCCCTCCAAAGTGCATCACCTCGCACTTTTCCGGGTTAAATTCCATTTGCCACTGTTCCGGTTTTTCCCTACTCCCCTTCTTGAATAATGGTACTACATTAGCGGTTCGCCAGTCCTCTGGCACATCCCCTGTGGCCAGAGAGGTTCTGAATATATGTGTTAGAGCCCCCGCAATCTCCTCCTTTGCCTCACACAGTCGCCTGGGTAGTACTCAGACTATTATTAAGTAGGGCTTCTGTTCGTTGTTGCAATTCAGTGACCCCCCTATTGGAAGGAAAGAACGAACACACACGTGTTGAACTAGGGTTTCCAAACCCTCCCCTGTTGCCCAGGAGTCTCCTGCAATGGGGCATGTATCTCCCAGTTGTTGCTGCTCACTGGGTGGGGGAGGGAACTCAAATGAGCGACTGACTGGGAATGGTGGGGAAAATGAGGGAGGGACTGGAGTGTGGGGACCACCATTTCCTGCAGAGCCAGGAACAGCAGCAGCGTGGTGAGTGGGGAGACCAGAAAAGGGGAAGAGTGACATCTGGAGACTTTATGGTGTATAAATAGCGAAAAATGGTTTCCACTAACAGGTGAATGGGGACGGAGACTGAGGATTTTCAGTGGAAGAACCTAGGGAGAAGGAAGGTTTTTGAACTGAGCGTTACTGGACTATGGGATGCTTCACCACAAGTAACTATTGCAAGAGACACTTGACCATCATTTAAAAAGCATCGAAATAAGTATTTGAAGAGGAATATAAAATGATCTGGGGAACAGTGTTACAGGAAAGGGTGTACAGGCACTCGGGGCCAAATGGCTTCGTGCTGTAAATTCTATCGTTCTATGAAACCTCCCTTGTTGAGTCCGAGTCCAGGGAGTGGTTTAGAAATGTTGGCACTGAGCTGAGTTTAGGACAATACGCCTGTGAGAATAGCCCCAAACACTGAGTGGAGTGCCTTTTGTGCGATCTCTGTTTGGTTCAGGTCAGTCTGTGCTGGCTGGTTTTGATGTGTGACGTCCAAATACAGATCTGCACTGTCTGAGGCTCCCCATTCACAGTTGTCATCTTCACACACAACCAGAGTCCAAACTAGAGTCCAAGGAAATCACAACCCACACGGAGGGTCATTTTGGTTGCCTGCCTCTCATCCATGCCCTGGTGGCCCTAGAAAGGGAGCGTGCAGTGTCCACCAGTACACTTGAAGCCTTCCACAACTAGTGGGCACTACAGGGAATAGTGTCCAATAGATATTGAAATATTATAACTTAGTTGTATAAAGTTTCTTTGGTTTTGTTGAAATGGGATTTTGCTGCTTTATTTCAAGTATCTCAGTTTAATTGGAGCACATTAGAATATTGTATAGGGAATGCCTTCAAAAGGGGCACTTGTGGTGCTGACTTGTCAGCTGGCTGAGGGCAACTCAGTGCCACCCCTATTGATCCAATTAAAATAGGCCAAGGAGATAGGGAGAGATGGAGTCTGTTTGGCATCAGCTGGGGAATTCTGGCTGTAGTTACAGGGTGACTATCAGCAGGTTATAGGATTTCTGCTCGTTACAGGTAGGATATCAGGGCATTATACCCATTACTACCAGTTACAGAGAGACACTCTGAATTATTGTATTACCGTTGGTTCCAAGTGTTACCAATATTCCTATTAGTAACTGGAGCAATTTCAGTGAGTTACAATTAGAATCAAGGTACAAGCAGTAACATTTGCAAATATCACATGATCAACCCTCCTGGAGTATCTCCAACCAAAGCTGGCAACTCCAAGGTGAACTGAAAGGGAAAAATAAAAGGAAACCCAATTTGAAGCTTAAGGAACTACTGTAATCCATACACAATAACTTGCATTTATACAGTCTCAAACTGTCTAATCCACATCAGATACACCAGGTTACATATTTTCAATACTCACATGAGGACAGTTTTAAAATCGAAGTGTTTTTAGCATTCTTCACAAAAATAATGTAACCAGATCTCAGATGCTAATCAAGAATTTATTGATGTTACAACCAGTCATTAAATATAGCCGTTATCCAGAATGGGGAGGCCATTTCCCCTGCACCTTGTGAATTTCAAGCAAGTCAGTGACGATCTTTCAAATGAAAATTCAGGAAAAACATAGTAATGCTACGAGTCATACCACAAACATTACTACAGTTCTGATGAAAGGTAGTCGACTTGAAACACTAACTGTTTCTCTCTCCACAGATGCTGCCTGGCCAGCTGAGTGTTTTCCAACATTGTGTTTTTATTTCATTACTACGGTATACCTTTTCACTGAGCCTTTGTGCCACACCCAATGGTAATTACATCATTCGGTCATAGTCAGTCTTTGCACTGCACAAACCAACTTATTTTGCTCTAATAGAAAGAGCAATTACATCATAACTTTTCTTCTCCATTTATAGACAAAAGTACAAACTGCTTGATTAAAGTTACACTTATCTGGGATCCACTTGTCCCAAATCCCTACTGAGGGTTTAGAAATAAGGAAGGAAAAGGAAGCGAAAAAATAATCAGGAAAAACGACAACATAACAAACAAGTCGCAGAGTAAGAAAACACTGTTGCTCAGGCTGCAATTTTCCCCCTGTGGCTTTAGAGAACAAAACCAAGTTTTATTTTCCAAAATCAAAACTAATAGAAAATTGAAGTATATACTGAGGTGCCAGGATATGGAGCAACAAATCTTGCAAGAGGTTGAATAATAGCTAGAAAAGTATGGAGCTTCTGGCATATTTCAAAATTAGCTACCAATAAAACGACCATTAGTATTGTAAGGAATTTACAATACAGATGTGAATAAGGGAAACCAGCCCTGGATAATCATTTTACTTCCTCTGGCATATATTAAGAGCTCCAAAGAACTTCTGCCATGCCTCATCACTTCAGAAGGCTGTTAGTAGTAGTCACACCACACACTTTTATAACAAGCTAAACTATAACAGATTTATGCAGAGTTATTCACAAAGGCAGGAAGAGGAGATTTAAAAATCAGTCCAAAAAGACATTGGAGCCAGTCCATGAAGGGTTAAACAGACAAACCAGCCAGAGATCTTTGAAGGCTCCCCTGCAGAACTTGGGGTGAAATTAATGTTTTTCAGAGAAAGTAAATAGTCTGATTCTTTAGAAACCAATGGGATACAGTCTCTATAGGATTTACAGCTGTACAAGAGCAACTGCAGAAATCAATAAATGTCAGCCTTGCCCACATCCCAAGAATAAATATTAAAAAAAATTCTCTTCTCAACCCAGACATGCTCAAGCCAATTGGAGTGTCCTACCACATGGGCGTAGATCAGTAGGGTATAACCGCCCCCCCCCCCCCCCCTCGTATACAGAGACCACACCGATTACAGATAAAGGAAGCTGATAATTTGTTATGAATGCTTGAGTATTGACAATTTTAACAGCCAAATCACTTGGCATTGCAGGAACCAAATTGCAGCTCTTGTTCCTGTGCTTTTTTTTTCAAACCAGGCCAAAGTCATTAAAATCATATTGTGAGGGCTTAATCTTCAAACACCAAGTCAACATACAATTTTTAGCTATGTTCTTATAGGGACCTGAAAAAGTTAGACAAAGCAACCCACTCTTCATTGCTTTCAAGTTACCACTAAAGTCCAGTAATTTGAAAAATCACTGAGCTCTGAAACTAAATACAGTAATGTCCTTTTGGAAAGCAGTATTCTTTACTGCAAAAGTTTAAGTAAACGAACACTTTGAAACTGTACCAATCTGGTCGTAATGTAAAAATAATGAATATATATTCCAGAGCTGACAAAACTGATTAGTTCCTTAAGACACTCCACATGCCAAGATCCCAGTCTTAGTTATGGAGTCACAGGTCACTGAGAAAAACTGGATAGATCTGAACAGTAGAGACAGAAGAGAGGAGAGAGAAAATTCATACCAAGTTTCTTGCATACCTCCCAATGACTACAGCAAAAATAACACTGGCCCAAGCACAGGAACAAGAGCTGCTGTGCTGACGATGGAATTATGAGGCAAATAGTTAAACATTATGGGTCAAAAAAAACCCTAAATGCAATCTGTTCCAAATTAGCTGACCTCAGCCAGGGCAGTGCTAGGGCACCACAATTGGCTTAAGCACACCTGGGTTGAGGAAAACTTTTTAAAAAATATATTCATTCTCGGGATGTGGGCATCACTGGCAAGGCCGGCATTTATTGTCATCCACAGTTGCACTTGTACAACTGAGTGGCTTGCTCAGCCACTTCAGAGGGCAGTTAAGAGTCAACCAAAAGGGTGTGGGACTGGAGTCACATAGGCCAGACCAGGTAAGGATGGCAAGTTTCCTTAGGCATCAATATCCTTTAGGATGTTAAACTAGTTAGGTTTTTAAATGACAATTTATCAGCTTTTTATTTCAATTTTTTTTTTAGAAAAACTGAATTCAAATTCTCAAACTGCCATAGTGAGATGTGAGCTCACATTCTCTGGATTATTAGTCCAGTAACATAACCACTACACTATCAGGGTTCCTAGTTTTAGTCACCATCCAGCAACATTCACTTGAAGTACACTTATGCAGACATAGGTGAATCCAAGGTAGGGCATGGTGACAGTGAAACCCCCATGGTAAAATAGCTTGTCAACTCAATGTCGAGATTTACACACGAATGCCCTGTTGGCCAAGATAACCAAAGAAACCGAGTGATCCAGCAAGGAGATCAGGGAGAGAAAATTGGTGGACAAAGAGAGCCAGGGGTGGGTAAGGAAGAAGAAAAAAGGGACGCCTGGAAATGCATTACCGACTGTTAGCCTCACCCATTCATTTAACCAGTGGCTGGATGTACAAGGCTTTCCCCCCACCCCTTCCATCCAATAGTCGAGGCTATTGATCCACAAATTGGGACACAATATTAAATATTCAAAACCTACATATATAATTCCCCCGAGGGGCAAATATTAATTTATCATTAAAATAATTGACTTTTGTACACCCCACACGTCATGCCCAAGCACATTATATTTATACCAGGATAAAACCGATTCTGCTTGCACAAGAAGTTTTTTTTATTTTTTATTCGTTCACGGGATGTGGGCGTCGCTGGCAAGGCCGGCATTTATTGCCCATCCCTAATTGCCCTTGAGAAGGTGGTGGTGAGCCGCCTTCTTGAACCGCTGCAGTCCGTGTGGTGACGGTTCTCCCACAGTGCTGTTAGGAAGGGAGTTCCAGGATTTTGACCCAGCGACAATGAAGGAACGGCGATATATTTCCAAGTCGGGATGGTGTGTGACTTGGAGGGGAACGTGCAGGTGGTGTTGTTCCCATGCGCCTGCTGCCCTTGTCCTTCTCGGTGGTAGAGGTTGCGGGTTTGGGAGGTGCTGTCGAAGAAGCCTTGGCGAGTTGCTGCAGTGCATCCTGTGGATGGTGCACACTGCAGCCACAGTGCGCCGGTGGTGAAGGGAGTGAATGTTTAGGGTGGTGGATGGGGTGCCAATCAAGCGGGCTGCTTTATCTTGGATGGTGTCGAGCTTCTTGAGTGTTGTTGGAGCTGCACTCATCCAGGCAAGTGGAGAGTATTCCATCACACTCCTGACTTGTGCCTTGTCGATGGTGGAAAGGCTTTGGGGAGTCAGGAGGTGAGTCACTCGCCGCAGAATACCCAGCCTCTGACCTGCTCTCGTAGCCACAGTATTTATATGGCTGGTCCAGTTCAGTTTCTGGTCAATGGTGACCCCCACGATGTTGTTGGTGGGGGATTCGGCGATGGTAATGCCGTTGAATGTCAAGGGGAGGTGGTTAGACTCTCTCTTGTTGGAGATGGTCATTGCCTGGCACTTATCTGGCGCGAATGTTACTTGCCACTTATCAGCCCAAGCCTGGATGTTGTCCAGGTCTTGCTGCATGCGGGCTCGGACTGCTTCATTATCTGAGGGGTTGCGAATGGAACTGAACACTGTGCAGTCATCAGCGAACATCCCCATTTCTGACCTTATGATGGAGGGAAGGTCATTGATGAAGCAGCTGAAGATGGTTGGGCCTAGGACACTGCCCTGAGGAACTCCTGCAGCAATGCCCTGGGGCTGAGATGCTTGGCCTCCAACAACCACTACCATCTTCCTTTGTGCCAGGTATGACTCCAGCCACCGGAGAGTTTTCCCCCTGATTCCCATTGACTTCAATTTTACGAGGGCTCCTTGGTGCCACACTCGGTCAAATGCTGCCTTGATGTCAAGGGCAGTCACTCTCACCTCACCTCTGGAATTCAGCTCTTTTGTCCATGTTTGGACCAAGGCTGTAATGAGGTCTGGAGCCGAGTGGTCCTGGCGGAACCCAAACTGAGCATCGGTGAGCAGGTTATTGGTGAGTAAGTGCCGCTTGATAGCACTGTCGACGACACCTTCCATCACTTTGCTGATGATTGAGAGTAGACTGATGGGGCGGTAATTGGCCGGATTGGATTTGTCCTGCTTTTTGTGGACAGGACATACCTGGGCAATTTTCCACATTGTCGGGTGGATGCCAGTGTTGTAGCTGTACTGGAACAGCTTGGCAAGAGGCGCAGCTAGTTCTGGAGCACAAGTCTTCAGCACTACAGCTGGGATGTTGTCGGGGACCATAGCCTTTGCTGTATCCAGTGCACTCAGCCGTTTCTTGATATCATGTGGAGTGAATCGAATTGGCCGAAGACTGGCTTCCGTGATGGTGGGGATATCGGGAGGAGGCTGAGATGGATTATCCACTCGGCACTTCTGGCTGAAGATGGTTGCAATCGCTTCAGCCTTGTCTTTTGCACTCAAGTGCTGGACTCCGCCATCATTGAGAATGGGGATGTTTGCAGAGCCTCCTCCTCCTGTTAGTTGTTTAATTGTCCACCACCATTCACGACTGGATGTGGCAGGACTGCAGAGCTTTGATCTGATCCGTTGGTTGTGGAATCGCTTAGCTCTGTCCATAGCATGTTGCTTCCGCTGTTTAGCATGCATGTAGTCCTGAGTTGTCGCTTCACCAGGTTGGCACCTCATTTTTAGGTACGCCTGGTGCTGCTCCTGGCATGCTCTTCCACACTCCTCATTGAACCAGGGTTGATCCCCCTGGCTTGTTGGTAATGGTAGAGTGAGGAATATGCCGGGCCATGAGGTTACAGATTGTGCTGGAATACAATTCTGCTGCTGCTGATGGCCCACAGCGCCTCATGGATGCCCAGTTTTGAGCTGCTAGATCTGTTCTGAATCTATCCCATTTAGCACGGTGGTAGTGCCACACAACACGTTGGATGGTGTCCTCAGTGCGAAGACGGGATTTCATCTCCACGAGGACTGTGCGGTGGTCACTCCTACCAATACTGTCATGGACAGATGCATTTGCGACAGGTAGATTGGTGAGGACGAGGTCAAGTAAGTTTTTCCCTCGTGTTGGTTCGCTCACCACCTGCCGCAGGCCCAGTCTAGCAGCTATGTCCTTCAGGACTCGGCCAGCTCGGTCAGTAGTGGTGCTACCGAGCCACTCTTGGTGATGGACATTGAAGTCCCCCACCCAGAGTACATTTTGTGCCCTTGCTACCCTCAGTGCTTCCTCCAAGTGGTGCTCAACATGGAGGAGGACTGATTCATCAGCTGAGGGAGGACGGTAGGTGGTAATCAGCAGGAGGTTTCCTTGCCCATGTTTGACCTGATGCCATGAGATTTCATGGGGTCCAGAGTCAATGTTGAGGACTCCCAGGGCCACTCCCTCCTGACTGTATATCACTGTACCGCCACCTCTGGTGGGTCTGTCCTGCCGGTGGGACAGGACATACCCAGGGATGGTGATGGAAGAGTCTGGGACGTTGGCTGAAAGATATGATTCTGTGAGTATGGCTATGTCAGGCTGTTGCTTGACTCGTCTGTGGGACAGCTCTCCCAATTTTGGCACAAGTCCCCAGATGTTAGTAAGGAGGACCTTGCAGGGTCGACTGGGCTTGGTGTTTTGCCGTTGTCGTGTCCGGTGCCTAGTGGTCCGATGCCAGGTGGTCCATCCGGTTTTATTCTTATGACTTTTCGTAGCGAGATTTTACAACTGAGTGGCTTGCTAGGCCATTTCAGAGGGCAATTAAGAATCAACCACATTGCTGTGGGTCTGGAGTCACATATAGGCCAGACCAGATAAGGGCGGCAAGCTTCCTTCCCTAAAGGACATTAGTGAACCAGATGGGTTTTTACGACAATCCGGTAGTTTAATGGCCATCATTACTGATACTAGTATTTTAATTCCAGATTTTTATTTAATTAATTGAATTTAATTAATTAATTGAATTTAAATTCGCCAGCTGCCGTGGCGGGATTTGAACTCATGACTCTGGATTTTAGTCCAGGCCTCTGGATTACTAGCCCAGTAACATAACCACTATGCTACCGTACCCGATATGGGGGAAAAAATTGGAAAGAGAAAAAAAAGTTGGTGGGTCCATTTATTGCTACCAGTGGGTAAACAGTAGAATCATGAGGGGTAAGGGAAGGAATGATTTGTTTGTATTTATTTTTTTAAAAAGGTATAGTTCACATTATTTGACACAACACTTGTAGCCAAGATATCAGATGAACAGTCAGCTCAGATTTGACCCTGGAAGTTGCTGAAAAGAGAGCTACAGAACTGTACTGTGTGTCAATTATTTTAATGATTTTAATTAATATTTGCCCCTCAGGGAATTATATATGTAGGTTTTGGATATTTAATATTGTAGTGTCCCAATTTGTGGATCAATAGCCTCGACTGTTAGTATGAGTGGGCAAGTCACAGATTTCCCAATACTGGAAATTGCTCCAAAACCCTGGCTCAGCAATTGATGATTAACTCTGTATTCAAACTTCCAAATACAAGAAACAGAATTCAGTATGACAACATTGTGCTGGAATGCATGAGATGCAAATGCTTGAGATTGTGTAGTTTCATAATATGCACTATGAGCTCGCTCAAAAAAAAAGACAGCAGGAAATTGAGAACACAAAGAGCAAAGCAACGAGAGCAAGAGACAAAAGAAAACGTGATTGCTCCCACATTTCTATGGACAACAGGTACACAAGAAGAAGATATGGAAGTGGGGGGGAAAGAGGGAAAGAGAAAACAAGAGACTGATGCTTCTTCAGTTTTTCCCTCCCTATAGGGACATTCTTGGGCCCCAATTAGTGCAGTTTGAGGAAGGGAAATGAAAAATTGCAAATGCTTACAAGTAGCAGGCTCCAACACAATGAGGCATCATGCCACACTTTTTTTTAAAATCTACTGTAATGGTGCCAAATAGACAGTCAATGGGCCCATTCAGAGTATTCACCCCTCCCTTTCCAGTGGGTGAACAATGATTCATTTGACTTCAGCAGACAATCACAAATTTAATCAAATGATTTCTAGGATTCTGAATGAGGGAGTCAGAATTATTTTTCTCCTGGCTCCGAGTTCACCCCATCCCCACTATATCTTTTTTTTTAAAAAAATAACTGAGGTTCAACACAATGTTCAGGACCAGTCTAAACTGATAAGCAAAAGTCTCTGTTTCCCACCAGTTGCAACAGTCCAATGCAAGATGGCTCTGAGGCAAACGCATAACACAATTCGGCATTCTCATCAAGAAAGATTATAAAAGAATGACATGTGAGGATATGGATACATCGCAGTCGTGCCAGAGAGAATGCTCTTCTGATGTGGGGTTCAGACATTTTCACACCTACTAAAACATTTTCATAGCTTGTTTGCACCATGGATAATAGCATTGGTAATCCTGTTTGGCAGGTCAGAAATAAACATGCCAAGAGGAGCAAATAAGTCATAGTTTGAATTCTTCAATATTTAATCTTAATTTGTGCCTAAAGAGCAGCAAAATACAAGAAAATAAAACCTTCCAACTTTGTTGAGATCAGAAGAGAACTCAAAAGATGAATTTTAAAATCAATCAAAAATTGTTTGAAACTGAAATTTTCCTTACAATTTAATACTTAGAACGAGTTCACATTTCATGCTGAAGTAAGTGCATTCTGGATACATTTGTTTTCTTCGGAGAAGAAGATTTTCTTGCTATATCATCCTGTTAAACATCAATGGTGGCTTTGGTCTTTCCATCAGCACCCCCCCACTCTGAATGTTCACCCCAAATCTATTACCCTTCCCGGCCAGTGTCTCGGTATCCTATTTGATACCGAGCTGAGCTTTACACCCTATACCCTCTTCAGCATGAAGACGGCCTAATTCCACCTCTAACATCGCCTGTTTCTGCCCCCTCCTCAGCCCATCTACTGCTGAAACCCTCATCCATGCCTTTTGTCATCACCGAGACTAAACTATTCCAATGGCCTCCTGGCCAGCTTTCCATCCTCCATAAAATTCAGCTCACCCAAACTTTTCTGCCCATATCATAAGTTGCACCAAGTCCTGCTCACCCATCACCCCTATGCTCATTGGCCTACACTTGTTCCTGTTCCCCAATCCTCAAATTTTAAATTCTCAGTGTTCAAATCTCTTCATGGCCTTGCCAATCCCCATCTCTACAACCTTCTCCAGTCCTACAGCCCAAGAACTCTGAGTTCCTCCAACTCTGGCCTCTTGTGCATTCCCCAGTCTCTTCTGTGGCCTTGTGCATTCCCCAATCCCTTCTTCTGTGCCATCGGAAGTCAAGGCACTAAGCACTGGAATTCCCTCCCTAAACCTCTGCCTCTCCCTCCTCAAGACCAACCTTAAAATCCACCTCTGACTAAGCTTCTAGTCACCCCACCTAATATCTTTTGCTATGCTCTGATTACATTTTCTGTGAAGCAGCTTGGGATGTTTTCTACATTAAGCAGAGGGTTACAAATGAGTTGTTGTTACTATTTAGAGTGTATTTTCTCAGTCGTTCTGAAATATACCACCTCTTATTTCTCCACATTAAATTCCATGACATAAACTACTAACCCACGTCCTCCTGAAGTTACTTGGTTCCCTTCAGTTACTCATGGTCCTCATTTTTGTGCCATCTACAAATTCTTATATGTGCAAATACCCAAATCCAGATCATTTGCATACACAACCCCAGAGACACTCAACCTGAAAAACACCCATTTACAACGGTTTTCTATCCAATGACTAACTTATCTATGATGCCACATTCTGCAATACCATGTCCCTTGATTTTAATTTAACATGCCTCCTAAATGCAGCACTTCATCAAATATCTTGAAAATCCATGCAACATCCACCGTGTTTCATCAATGGATCCCATTCCCCCCCCCCCAAGAACTCTATGTATCTGTCTTCACAGTAGAAGATGCAAAAAAATACCAGAAATAGTGGGGAACCAACAGACTAATGAGAGTTAGGAACTTAAAGCAATTAATTAGTAAAAATAGAGTACTGGAGAAATTAATGGGACTAAAAGCCGACAAAGCCCCTGGACCTGATGGCCTACATCCTAGGGTTCTAAAAGAGGTGGCTGCAGAGATAGTGGATGCATTGGTTGTGATCTTCCAGAATTCCCGAGATACTAGAATAGTCCCCATGGATTGGACGGTAGCAAATGTAACTATTCAAGAAAGGAGGGAGAGAAAACAGGGAACTATGGGCCAGTCATCCTGGCAGTCATAGGGAAAATGCTAGAATCTATTAATAAGGATGCAGTAACAGGGCACTTAGAATATGATTAGGTAGAGTCAATATGGTTTTGTGAATGCGAAATCATGTTTGACAAATCTATTAGAATTTTTTTGAGGATGTAACTAGCAGGGTAGATAAAGGGGAACCATTGGATGTAGTATATTTGGATTTTTAAGAGGCCTTCCAAAGGTGCCACACAAGAGGTTGTTACACAAGATTAGGGCTCATGGGTTCAGGAGTAATATTTTAGCATGGATTGAGGATTGGTTAATTGACAGAAAACAGTAGGAATAAACAAGTCATTTTCGGGTTGTAACCAGTAGGCCTCAGCTGTATACAATATAAAGCAATGACTTAGATGAGGGGACTAAGTGTAATTTATCCAAGTTTGCTGATGATACAAAGCCAGGTGGGAAAGTAAGCTGTGAGGAGGACACAAAGAAGCTGCAAAGGGATATAGACAGGTTAAGTGAACGGTGAGAAGGTGGCAGATGGAGTATAATGCGGGGAAATGCGAAATTATCCACATTGGTAGGAAGAATCAAAAAAGCAAAATTTTCTTTTAAAAAGGTGAGACACAAAGAAATGTTGGTAGTCAGAGGGAATTGGGTGTTCTTGTACATAAATCACAAAGTTAACATGTAGGTACAGCAAGCAATTAGGAAGGCAAATGGTATGTTAGCCTTTATTGCAAGGGGGTTGGAGTACAAGAGTAAGGGGGTTTTGCTGCAATTATATAGGGCTCTGGTGAGATCACATCTGGAGTACTGTGTATAGTTTTAGTCTCCTTACCCAAGGAAGGATATACTTGCCTCAGAGCGGGTGCAACAAAGGTTCACTAGATTAATTCCTGGGATGAGAGTGTTATCCCATGAGGAGAGATTGAGTAGAATGGGCCTACATTCTCTGGTGTTTAGAAGAATGAGGGGTGATCTCACTGAAACATATAACATTCTTAGAGAGCTTGACAGGGTAGATGTCGAGAGGCTGTTTCCTCTGGCTGGAGAGTCTAGAACTAGGGAACATAGTCTCAGGATAAGGGGTCGGCCATTTAGGACTGAGATGAGGAAAAATTTCTTCACTCAGAGGGTTGTGAATCTTTGGAATTCTCCACCCCAGAGGGCTGTGGATGTTCAGTTGTTGAATATATTCAAGGCTGAGATCGATAGATTTTTGAATACTAAGGGAATCAAGGGATATGGGGATTGGGCGGGAAAGTGGAATTGAGGTCGAAGATCAGCCATGATCTTATTGAATAATGGAGCAGACTAAAGGGGCCATTTTCTCCTATTTTTTATGTACTTATGTTCTACTAAATTTGTTAGACAATATGCTTTCTACAAACTTGTACTGGTCATCCTTAATTAACCAAAATGCATAATACTGCAGATGCTGGAAATATGAAATAAGTTCACCTCAAGGTGGTAACGGTGATAGTCAGCTTTGTGGACCAAGCCCTCTTCTCATTGATCAATGGGAGGGGGATGGGGAACAGGAATCTACAGAATGTGTCTCACTCTGATCTGTGTACTTGCAGTAGCAGCACATCTGTTTTGAAAAACTGGACCAGCTTAGCTGAAGGTGAACTAAGATTGAAAGAATTAATAAGTTGTAGCTTCATACATACCAAAGAGTATTGGGAAATTGTACTCACCAGAAATCTAGGAAACTGTTCTGACAAAAAGGTCAAAATTGTTAACTATCTTCACCACAGATGCTGCCTAACCTGCTGAGTGTTAAGTATTTTCTGTTTTTATTTCATCCTTAACTAATCTGTGGCTGACTGGGCAATTACATCTCATACTATGGCCTCTGGAAACTAACCTACACATCACTGATCTATGGAAACCTGGTTTATCCCTTTCTGAACAGAGCTATTCCACTGACAACCCTCCAGGTCTTTCAAATGTTCTTTGACATGGAAGTTGTGCCAAAGACTGCTATTTCCTCTCAGAATTCCCTCAGCATTCCAGGTTACATGCCAGCAAAACGCAGTGCCTTTCAACTTTAGAATTCCACCAATACTTTTGGTACTATTTTCTTAAGTATTGATATCTTATGCAAGTGCCCCACCTTCTTCTCTTCTCTCCTTTAATTCCCACTACAAAAATCGAGACAAACTACTATCTGGTATCTTATGTATTAAAAGATTCCCTTTTTAATTGGCAAATGTCCCTATTCTTTTTTTTTAATTACATATTGTTCCACTATTTATAAAATCCCTTACTATTTCCCTTCATTAGCTGGCAGTCTTTCTTCATACCACTTCAGTCCTTCTAATCTTTTTTGCTTTCCCTCTATTTTCAAAAGTCTGCTTGAATTTTTGTTTTTATTAGCCCAAGTGCATGTTCGATTTGAGTCCAGGTCTGAATTTTTTTCTTTTGCATTTTGGCATACAAGTGAGATCTCTTGCTACATCACGATTCAAAAAAAATACATGAGTATCTTCTGTTTAAAAAAAATGCAACAATATTGCTTACCTGCAAAGTTGATGGGTTTATACCCTTAGCCAAACTAGTCACCTCAACTCAGTTATTCCAAGTCTCACCTTGCTGGCTTCCTATCCTCCACCAACTCCATGTCAAAAATTTAGCTGCCCAAATCATGCCCCATACTAAGTTCCACTCATTCATCACACCATCTACAATAAACTACTTTGGCTCACTGTTCCCCAATGCATTAAATTTAAAATCCTTCAATGGCCTTACCTCACCCCATCTTTATAATCTCTTCCAATCTTGCAATCCCTCACATCATTCAATCCTCTAATCCTCTGGCTCTGGCCTCAAGCTTCCTCCTTCTTCCTTTGCCCACTACTGGTGACAGAACCTTCAGTTACTTCTGCTCCACTCTCCAGAATGGTGTCCCTAAAACTCTCCACCAATTTCACTCAAAAACAATCTTTTCCACCAAGCTTTCAGTCACTCCCCCATGGCTCAACATCCATCCTCCTATACTGTATCAAATTGAATGAAAAAGCATACAATTCCATGAAGATTAGTGGCAGGTCAGAAGATTGTCATTCTTTGCTGTTTTTTATATTCTGACCAAAGAATAAAAAGGAGGGAGAAATTGGAGTATGAGGGAAAGCTAGCTAGAAATATAAAAAGATAGTAAGAGTTTCTACAGGTAGTTAAAAAGGAAGAGTAAATAAAGTGAGCGTTGGTCTTCTAGAGCGTGAGTCTGGGGAATTAATAATAGAGAATAAGGAAATGGCGGATGAATTGAACATATTTTGCATCCGTCTTCGCTGCAGAGGATACAAATAACAGGCCAGAAATAATTGTGAATCAAGGGGTGAAAGGGAGGGAGAACTTAAAACATCTACAATCACCAGGGAAAGGGTTCTGAAAAAATTATTAGAACTAAAAGCTGACATGTCCCCAGGTCCTGACAGACTTCATCCTAGGGTCTTAAAAGAAGTGGCTGCAGAGATAGTAGATGCATTGGGATTAATTTTCCAAAATTCCCTAGATTCTGGAAGGGTCCCATCAGATTGGAAAATAGCAAATGTAACTCCTCTATTCAAGAAAGGAGGGAGACAGAAAGCAGGAAACTACAGGCCAGTTAGCTTAACATCTGTCATAGGGAAAATGCTAGAATCTATTATTAAGGAGGTGATAGCAGGGCACTTAGAAAATCTCAATGCAATCAGGCAGAGTCAACACGGCTTTGTGAAAGGGAAAGAGTGTTTGACGAATTTATTAGAGTTCTTTGAGGAAGTAACAAGCAACGTGGATAAAAGGGATCCTGTGGATGTGGTGTACTTGGATTTCCAGAAGGCTTTTGACAAGGTGCCGCATTAAAGGCTGCTGCACAAAATAAGAGCTCATGGTGTAGGGGGTAACATATTAGCACGGATAAAGGATTGGTTAGCTAACAGGAAACAGAGTAGGCATAAATGGATCATTTTCAGGTTGGCAACATAACGAGTGGAGTGCCATAGGGATCAGTGCTGGGGCTTCAACTATTTACAATCTAAATCAATGACTTGAATGAAGGGAATGTATGGTTGCTAAATTTGCAGATGACACAAAGTAGGTAGGAAAGTAAGTTGTGAAGAGGACATAAGGAGTCTGCAAAGGGATATAGATAGGTTAAGTGAGTGGGCAAAAATTTGGCAGATGGAGTATAATGTGGGAAAATATGAACTTGTCCACTTTGGCAGGAGGAATAAAAAAGCAGTATATTATTTAAATGGAGAGAGATTGCAGAACTAAGGTACAGAGGTATCTGGATATCCTAGTACATGAATCACAAAGTTAGTATGCAGGTACAGCAAGTGATATGTTGTCATTTATTGCAAGGGGAATGGAATATAAAAGTCGAGATGTTTTGCTACAGTTGTACAGGGCATTGGTGAGACCACATCTAGAATACTGTGTGCAGTTTTGGTCTCCTTATTTAAGAGAGGACATAATTGCTTTGAAGGCGGTTCAGAGAAGGTTCACTCGACTGATTCCTGGGATGAGGCGGTTATCTTAAAAGGAAAGGTGGGACAAGTTGGGCCTGTTATACATTGGAGTTTAGAAGAATGAGAGGTGATCGTATTGAAACACAACATCCTGAGGGGATGTTCCCCCTTGTGGGAGAGACTAGAACTAGGGGCCACAGTTTAAAAATAAGGGGTCTCCCATTTAAGACGGAGATGAGGAGAAATTTTTTCTGAGGGTCGTGAGTCTGTCAAACTCCCTTCCCCAGAGAGCGGTGGAGGCAGGGTCATTGAATATTTTTAAGGCAGAGTTACATAGATTCCTGATTAACAAGGGAGTTAAAGGTTATAGTAGGTAGACGGGAAAGTAGGGTTGAGGTCACAATTAGATCAGCCATGATCTTATCAAATGGCCTACTCCTGCTCTTAATTCGTATGTTCGAGATGGAGAGATGAGACCTCAACAGTACGACCAACCTTTGAGTCCTTCACCGTTGGTCTCCACAAATAGCAAGTAAAATTAACAGGAGTTTAATTGCGATAGAAAAGCACCACAGACGGGCATGACAGAAAAAGATGCAATTTGAATTTTTCAGATCAATCAGGATTAGAGGGTGGGGGATAATAGAACTAATATGGGGGAGTGAGGAGGGGGAAAATATGAGAGGAGAGAAAAGGAAAAAGGGGTAGGGGAATTCAAATCAGAGGAGGAATGCTGTGGATGGGAAATGCATTCATGGAGAGGGGAGTTGCAAAAGGGGAAAATGAAGCACCGTAGGGGTAGCCCTAAGAGGGGAAAACTGCACCCTCCCACCTGTTTTTTATATATATTGTAAATAAGAAAACGGTTGAAAAGAAAAATAAGGGGGGGGGGGGGGAGGGGGGTGACAGAGAAAGAACTGGCTTGATTTTACATGCCTTACTACTAGCTAATAAAATAGCCCCGATATGGGGGGGAATAAAAGTTGAAACCACTCATACTATCCCATTTACCTAAATGAAAGAAGATACAGTATGGCTTACTTATACTTACCATAAACATTACCCCTCTCACGTAATAAACACACAATGTTGAAAAGCATATACCCGTCCGCCCGTCGAGGGGCGGTATTTACGATCAGTAGGGTTTGAAAGAAATATTGATACTTTGTAAGTTATAAAAAAGACATTTCCTTAACCTTCAGTATAGGAGCTATAATCCAGTTCAGACGAATGACATTTTCCTCTTGCCAATAGCTCTATAAATTACTATAATGAATATTCTAGTTTTTCAGGAAAGCACTAATCCTTGCCCATTGTGCTCTAATCTATTTTATAAATTAATCCAAATTAGATCAGCAAATTAAGTTTAAATCATATTTCTTCAACAGTGTATTGCTGATAGAATTATGCCCTCTGATTTTGGGCAAGAATGCAATGTCAGTAAGATTTACTGATGAAAACAAAGTTTTAAAACACTATTGTGCTTCCCTGATGGCCTCAGGCAGAAAGGCACCATCCACTGTAGCACCAAACCACAAAGGCCAGAAGGTCCCAGGATCACGTTAACTGATTCATGCAGATGCAGCAGATGGGACGCTACAAATAGCCTTAGTACCCCTAAGCTAGAATAAAAAATGAAGCCAAGGTTCCACACCTAATTGTCGTCTCGTGATCCCTGTTGGAAAGTACATGTATGCAGATGTCCGGTGAGGACAAAATCAAATTCAGTGGTGATGCCTTCACAATCAAATAGACTGCCAGCACTTACAACGGTCAAAAATGAGGCAAGAGGAAGCTGCTAAAACCAGTGGAACATTGTCCGAGCAAAGAGTTAGATCTTTCAGAAGAAAAAAAAAGTTACGAATATAGGGTATATGTACAATGAAATTTGGGTTCGAACTACACAACAAATCTGAACATACAAGGATGAAACTAGAAACACTACTGAAGAGAGAAAACAAAGAGCAGCAACAATATGCACTCAATCAATATAAAACAAAATAAAATTAATGGAGACAAATTACATGAGTGTCCATATATGCTGCAAGTTCACCCCCCTTCATTCTTGCTGTGGTACAAGTCCATGCCTCAAGCTGCCTTATTCTTGTGTGAGCAGTAACAAGCTACGCAATTGGGAATGTGTGGGAGTAGAGAGGGAAGAGAAGGAGGACAGCATTACAACTAAGCCCATTCGTGACCTCCAATATCCACACTTTCCAGCAACAGTCAGTGGATAGAAGTAAGAACACAGTGATAGGTCCCTCTCCCTATTCCAAGAGTGAGAAGACTGGACTGAAGTGTACCTATTGAGATCAGTTAATTCATCACTACGCTAGTGACTGAACCTGTAACTTTCTTGTTCTGCACATATCAATGCAGCAGAAAGTGCTTTTACCCACTCAACCTTATGGGGAATCACATCTCATTTTTGTAACCAATGTGTAGACAATTATTTTTTTAAAAAGGGTGAAGGCAAGTACATCATTAGGTTTTCCACCTCCCAGATACAGAACCAATACAACAATCAAAAGGAGGTAGGCAATGTTGCCATATCTCAGGATACAACCTTGTATTTCACATCCCTCAACCCCCATATACCACTTGGTCTCAAGCCATACACCAACTGTAGCTAACAAGGAACCGAGTAATCTGCTTCCAGGACTCTATTCAAGCACACTCCTAAGTAGTACACGCCCTTCCTTCAAGTGAGCAAATGCAAGACCAGTTTAGAAAGGGATCTTTGTTGTAGTTTGAAAGGCATTTATTTATGAAATGAACACACTTTGTCTAAAAGTACAATATCAATACTGACCTTTTCCAACACTTTGCTTTGGACAGCAGTACAATCTGTCACTGGCAGATTTAGACCGCAGTGTCTGGATGCAGTGGCTGGCACTGCACCACACCAAGGGATGACTTATCTCAAAAAAAATTGTTCACAGAACAGCCCTTCATGTGGAACTTGTAAGAACTTTAGGACACAATTAAATGAAAGGCAAAAAAAAAGAAAATTCACTGAAAATACTTACTTATGCGTATGCCCCACCCCAACAATGATCATGATGTAGTAAGAAATTCCACTCTGTACAACAAAATGCAAGGCATACCTAAAAGAAAAATAAATCAACATTACAGTTAACGAGGCTCTGGATGAAATAGAGTCAGCTCTGAACTACAAATTGCTGGTGCAATTGTAAATTACACCGATACAGAAACGTATTAAAATCACTAATAGTAAAAATAGAATGCAAGGAATTTGGCCGGGGTGGGGGGGGGGGGGGGGGTGGAGGGGAGGGGAGGGAGAAGGGCAAGAGACGAAGAGCATCAAAACCAGTGTTTTCCTGACAGACATCACCATAAGAATTTTCCTCTCAGAAACCTATTTGGCACGATTTAGAACTTATTCAAATGTTTACTTTGCCCACGTCTTGCTTTAATACATTTTAAAGCATCACTTTTTCAAAACAATTACATGTAGCCACCATTTTGTTATACACAGGAACCTTTGATTCTCTGTGGAACCATTATTTTATTTTCCCCCCCCACCCGCGTCCTGGTCTTGTAAGCTTGTCAGCAAACATCTATCTAGGTTGTTTTACATGGTTAGCACTGAAAGTGACTCATAATAATGCACTGGATGTCAGAGGTCATGGTATATATGGTACTTAAAATCTACAGTTGAATGTTGGATTTTTTTTAAAACCAGCTGGTTAAATTAGCGATAGGTCTAACTAAGCGCAGATAATTTTTCCCACCCCCACCAGAATATAATGCACCTGTTTTGGTAGCAATTTTTAATGAAAATCACTTCAAGGTATGAGGGTCTTCGTGCCCCTTTCCAACATATGATGCTGTATGAAGACTGAAGCATTTCAAATGCTCTCAATGTACAAGTCACTTGCTAATCCTGGCATTGCCTTTAGCTCACTGTCATTACTTTCAAAATACATCACAGCACTTTAACAATCTCTTCCAGTTGCACTATCAGTTAGTAGACAGGACTCAAAAGGTCATATGAGAGTGTTGTCCTTTAAGTCCGGGGTGGGGGGTGGTGAAGAGAAGAGGCAGAGTTGTAGAGTTCAAGCACTGTATATTGTTCTATATATTCCATTTAAATTCAGGTTTTGCTCATTAGATTGACTGTGGAAAAAGTAATGATATACTTTGTTAATATTTAAACTAATTTCTGTAACAGCATTATAAAAATGTAGAACCCATTTTCTCCAGGCACTAGAAAAAATGTTTAACAATAAAATGAATATGTAAATATATTAAAACTACAATGCACAGTCTTTTTTGTTAAAAAACTTTTAAATCCATTATAAAAACTTACATTGCAACCACAACTGAGGAGCTTTAAAAAAAAATCAATTCTCTTCCAAATTTCTTTTCCTCCTCTCCTGAACGCAGCCCTTCTGCATGGAGTATGGTTCCCAATGGTTCTTCACCGACCTCCCCCCACCCCGCCCAGCCAAACCAAGTGATTCCCTGGAGTACATTTCCATAAGCACCAGAAACTCTTCAGTACCTCAGTCAGCTACCCATTATTGCTGAATGAGCCCCGACAGCGAGAGTGAGCAGATCATTCAACTACAAGGATATCAAAACCAAGCCTGTCCAGCACCGACACACATACAATCCAGAAGGGACAAGGATAGGTATTCAGGAGCTGCATAGTGACCAAATCTCTCTTCAATTTTTAGCACTTCTGACCATCACCAAACTAACTGAAATCAGCTAACCAAAGATTGAACTTGAGGCCTTGTCAACACAGATCAGCTACTCACTTCATAAACTCACAACCATTACTGGAAAGCAAGTATCTGTGCTTGTGTGAAGGAAGGCTGTTAGTCACCAAGCTATTCTACCAACTTGTGTCAGGGCTTTGCCCAGAGCATAGATCATTCTGTCCAACGAGGAGCAAGTGTCAGCTCCACGAACACAACATTGGCACCGACCATGATACAGCCTCCGCTGACAGCTCGTGCAAGCTGCCACGGAAGCTCAGAAGGCTGCCATGTTGGCTCTAGGGGCCTGTGTTGACTGAGGCCTCCAGAGCAGCACATCACTCCTGCACTCTGTTCTTGTGCAGAGCCATAGTAGTGCAGAGGCGCAGTTCTAGGAGAGTAGCCTTGGTTCCATGGGAGAGGCACTTGCTATCACCTCCCAGGATGGTAACATGCCTGCTTCTAAGCCATCTTCACTACCAGTGCCCCGATTGGTGCCACACAGCCAGCTGGGCCAGATTGCCATAGCCCACGCAGAGATCCTGCCATCTGCAGCTGGGCCCTCAAGGTCCAGAGCGGCTCAATGTCACCCACCATGGCCATCTCAAATATCTTCAATGGAAGCTCAGCAGCCTTCCACCTCCCAAGCTATAGCCACAGGGGAAACACTTCGTAGGAACACCAAGATAGGTAAACAAGGATGCACAAAAGGTGATTCTTAATTATTCCTATTAAATATTATGTACAGATAGAATTGTGGGAGAAGCAGAGACGAGATGTAAAATAGTGGGGAAACCAAGCGGCGGCAGAGCATCATGGAAGAGACCCAGACCTGATGTGAAACAGTGGGGAACCCCAACTGCCAAAGAACTAAACAAACAAAGGGATAGAAATTTGAAAAAGTTACATCATAGTTAACACAGATGGTGGAGCTGTTGAGTCAGAGGAATTTAAGCCAAGTGCTTAATTTATTATCCACACTCCAATTTTAAATAGTTGATTAAGGGGCTACTTAGCTTAATACATAGGAGGCAAGGGTAAAAAGAAGAGATGTGAGACTGACAGTCAGCAGGGTAAGGGGAATATAGTAGAGGCAGGGAATGAGGAACCAGTGAATCTGGACCTGCCAAACAGGCATGACATACTTGCTACCTGTGAGACTAAGGAGAAAGGCTGCAGGAAGGACAGCCAAAAAGCTAACCAAGGCACTGTGGAGCTTGAGGCAGTTCAGAGGGGAGCAAAATAGTTGTAGTTATAAGGGATTTGATAAGCAGGGAGACAGATGGTATCCTCTGCAATCACGATCAAGAGTCCAGAAGGGTGTGTTGCCTGCTCAGTGTCAAGGTAAGGGATATCTCGAAGCAACTGAAAAGGAACATGGAAAGGCAAGATGAAGAAGAACCAGTTGTTGTGGTCCATGATGGAATCAATGACAGAAAGGAGATCCTCCTACTGGGGTATAAGGAGCTAGGAGCCAAATTAAAAGAACAGGACCTCAAGGGTGGTAATCTCTGGATTACTACATGAGTCACATGCTAATTTGCATAGGGATAAACAGATAAGGAAAGTAAATGCAGAAGGAGGAGGTCCATTTCATGAGTCACAAGCACCAGTACCAAGGTTTCCAGAGCAGCACGGGACAGGAAGGAGCTGTACCACTGGGGCGATTGCACCTGATCTGGGCTAGGCCCCAGTGGAAAGGATAAATAGGGCTGTAGAAAGGACTTTAAACCAATAAAAAGGGGAAGGTTCAGGTAGAAATAGTAATAAAAACAATAACCTAAAGATACGAAAATGGGACAAGAGCAAAGGTCAGACTACAAAAAGTAATAGATATATAAATATCCAGGTTCAGAAAAAAGTATAGCAAGTCAATAAAATACCTGATATCAATAAAACAGGAGTGTTGAAAAATAAGCAAAAGTATGACAAGTCAAAAAAGTGTGAGAAATACACCATCAGGGCATATCGGCAGGGTGGGGGCAGTTACCCGAATTAGAGTTATGTATATAAAAGCACATAAGGAATAAAACAAGCGAATTAAAAGCACAAATTTAGCTTAAAGGGTAGGACGTAGCAGCCATTACAGGGACCTGGCTACAAGCGGGACATGAGAGCTAAATATTGCCAGCTATATAGGACAGGGAAATTGGGAAAGGAGCAGCAGCAATATTTATATAAAAAAAATACATTACAGCAGTTGAAAGAAGGGATATCGGTACAGTTGAGCAGGTAGTGGAAACACTTTGGGTAGAATTAAGAAACAGCAAAGGATGCAAGACCGTTGAGAGAGTAGTCTACAGACCTCCTGACAGTAGTGGGATGCATAAATACAGAGATCAGAGAAGCATGTAACAAAAAGGGAACTGGTTATAATGGGAGATTTTAATTTTCACAGACTGGGAGAAGCAGAACAGCACAAGTCAACGGCAGCAAATTTCTGAAGTGTATTCAGGACAGTATGTTTTAGAACCAAGGGAATAGGCCATACTAGATTGAGTGATGAGTAACAAGCCAGAATTAGTGACCTAACAATTGAATTTGATGTCAAGTTTGAGATCGGGAAGGGAAAGTAACAAACCAAGGTTTTAAACATGTGAGGCTAACTTTGAAGGGATACGACATAAACTGACCACAACAAACTGGGTTGAACTGTTATTGGGTAAACCTACAAACAGTGTTGGGTATTCAAAAGGAGTATTTGGTACAATACAAGATCAGTACATACCCCTAAAAAGGCAAAAGCTCCACTTATGTAGTTAGGCAACCATGGTCAAAAAATTAGACAAGATACAGTGTTACACAAATGCAAAGAAAAGTGGAAACCCAGGAGACTGGGAGAGCTATAAAAAGCAACAAAGGGACACAAGGAAAGCATTAAGAGTTGCAAAAGATATTTTTAAAATCTTGCAAGGGATAAAGGCTAACAATAAAAGTTTTTCTGAATATACTAAGAGAAAGAGATTGGCTAAGGGAAATGTGAGCCCATTAAAGACAGACGAAGGTGATACTGTAATCGACAATAAGGAAATGGCAGACTTGTTAAATGAAATTAATACTTTGCATCCATCTTCACAGTAGAGGAAGAGGATAAAATACCAATGGTATAAGGGACACCTAAAAATAAATCAAGGGGAGGGACTTATTGGATGGATATAATACAAGTTAAAAAATGGTAATGGCGGTGGGGGTGGGGGGGGGGGGTGGTGGAGAAGAGAAATGGCACTTAGGATTAACAAATCTCCAGGACCTGATGGTTTTCACCCCATGTAGTAAAAGTAGGTGAGGAAATTGCAGATGCATTAGTCGTAAACGTAATCTTCCAAAGCTCTTTTGATTTGGAAATTGTACCGTTGGATTGGAAAATTGCAAATGTTATTCCATTATTTAAAAGGGTGGAAGAAAGAGTGAAATCAGGTAAACACAGACCTGTCAGTCTAATGCAGTTGTGGGGAAGTTACTAGAATTGGTTATTAGGGATAGCATGACTGAGCACTTGGACAAATTTGAGCTGATCAGAGTCTCAACATGAATTTGTGAAGGGCAAATCAAGTCTGACTAACCTAGTTGATTTTTTTTTTAAAAAGGTCACCAACATGCTGGATAAAAGTGTGTCTAAGAATGCTATCTATACGGAGTTCCAGAAGGCATTTCACAATCTCCGCAAAAGAGATTAGCAGCAAAAATGAAAGAGCGCAGAATTGGAGGCAATCTTGCGACATGGATCGGAGGTTGGAAACAGAGAGTTAAGATAAAGAGTACATACTCTGATTTGCAGGACGTAACAAGTGGTGTTCACCAAGGAGTTGTACTTTTCACCATATTTATCAATGACTTGGATGAAGGAACATAGAGTTACATATCCAAGTTTACAGATGGCACTTAGTTGTGAGGCACAGTAAGTCGCACAGACGAGAGCAGGAAGTTACAAAGGGACACAGACAGATGGGCAAGAGGTAGGTAAAGGGGTACAGTGAGTGGGATTTTTACAATGTGCAGGACTCCTTTCTTACCCAGTATGTAAAAAGCCCAAGAGAAGAAGCACTGATGGATCTAGTAACAGGAAATTAACCTGAACAGGTAAGAGAAGTAAGTGTAGGGGAACATCTAGGCAATGGTGATCACAACATAATACGGTTTAAGATGAAGATTGAGAACGACACAAGTACGACAAAAGACCAGTAATAAATTGGGGGAAAAGCTGATTTTATGGGGATGAGAATGGAAAATAAACTGGAAATATTTACTGACAAAAAAATAGAACTGCAGTGGGAAACATTTTAAAACGGTGATCAAGCAAGTCCAGGAGAAATATAGCCCGCTAAAAAGAACAAACTAGCCAGTAATGACACACCATTGATGAATAAAGAAATAAGGGCAAAATTGAAACTAAAGAAAAAGAAAAAGACATACAATAAGTAGACAGACAAAGGAGAGGATGACAAAAGGGAATACAGAAAGGTTAGGAAAGAAAAAAAATTAGAAAGGCAAAGACAAACTATGAAATTAAATTATCAAGGAATATAAAAGTAATAAAGTATTCTACAAACACAAAAAAAATCAGGATAACGACAGGGTCATTAAGGTAATGACAGCTAAATGGCAGACATAACAGCTTTGCCTTAGTATTTACCAGGAAACATGGAAAATCAGAGCAGGAGTAGGCCACTTAATAGGATCATGGCTGATCCTCTATTTCAATACCATATTCCCAATCTCGCCCCATACCCCTTGATGCCCTCTGTGTCTACAAATCTATCTATCTATCCCCTTCTTAAATATATTCAGTGACTTAGCCTCCACAGCCTTCTGTGGTATAAAGTTCCAAAGATTCACCACAGTCCAAGTGAAGAGATTTCTCCTCATCTCAGTCCTAAAGCCCTACCCCATATCTTGAGACTGTGACCCCCTCATTCCAGACCCCCCCCCCCAGCCAGGGGAAATGTCCTCCCTGCATCCAGTCTGTCTAGCCCTGTCAGAATTTTATATGTTTCAATGAGATCCTCTCTCATTCTTCTAAACTCGAGTGAATACAGGCCGAATTGACCCAATCTCTCCTCATACGACAGTCCTGCCATCCCAGGAATCAGTCTGGTGAACCTTCGCTGCATTCCCTCTATGGCAAGTATATCCTTTCTTAGGTAAGGAGACCAAAACTGTGGTCTCACTGAGGCTCTGTATCACTGCAGTAAGACATCCTTGCTCCTGTACTCAAATCCTCTTGCAATGAAGGCCAACATAGCATTTTGCCTTCCTAACTGCTTGCTGCACCTGCATGTTTGCTTTCAGTGACTGGTGTACAAGGACACCCAGGTCCCTTTGTACATCAACATTTCCCAATCTATCACTATTTAAATAATACTCTGCCTTTCTGTTTTTCCTTCCGAAATGGATAACTTCACATTTATCCACGTTATACTGCATCTGCCATGTATTTGCCCACTCACTCAACTTGTCTAAAATCACCTTGAAGCCTCTTTGCATCCTCCTCAACTCTCAATCCCTTAGTTTTGTGTCATCAGCAAACTTGGAAATATTACATGGTGGGCATGACATTAGGAGCAGAGGTCAAAAAAGATGTAAAGACATTGAAGATAGAAGTGGGGGGGGGGGGGGGGGGGAGGGGAGGGGAGGGAGAAAGATAATTGATAAACTAAATCAAACTAAGAGGCAAAAAAATACCCTGGTCCAGATAGATTGCATCCACACATCTTAAAAGAAGTTGGGGAAGAGATAGCAGAGGCATTATTACACATATATAAAAATTCATTAGAAAAGGGAATAGTGCCAGAGGACAGCTAATGTTCCAACTCCTTTTTTAAATATGGGAATCACAAGTCCAGGGAACTATAGACCAATTAGCTTAATGTTGGTGGGAGAAAAGGTAATGGAATCCTTACTCAAAGATGTAATAGAAAACCATCGAGAAACCGAAAATATAACAAAGAATAGTCAGCACAGATTTCAAAAGGAAAGGTCATGCTTAAGCAACCATATTGAATTTTTTGAAGTAACAGAAAGCATAGGCAAGGGTAATGCAGTAGATGTAATATATTTGAATTTTCAAAAGGCCTTCAATAAAGGCACTGCATTGTTGACTCATGACTAAGGTGAGAGCACATGGAGTCTGGGGACAAGTAGCAGAATGGATAGCAAGCTCGCTACAAAACAGAAAACAGTAGGGGTTAACAGATTGGCAAAAGGTGGGAAGGGGGGGTGGGGAGTGGTGTTCCACAAGTATTGGTGCTGGGTCCACTACTATTCACCGTTCACAAACTATTGGGACTCGGGAATCTGAATTACAATTTCGGAATTTGCGTACGGCACCAAATTGAGAGGTATAGTTAATGCTGAGGAGGACTGCGACAAAATACAGGAAGACATTTATAAACTTGCAGAATGAATTTCAATATAGATAAGTGTGAGGTGGTAGATTCTGGTAGGAAGAATAGGAGGCCACATACTCCTAAGAAAATAAGAGTCTCAATGTGGTAGAGGTTCAGAGGGATCTGGGGATACACAAGTCACTAAAAGTAGCGATGCAGGTTAATAAGGCCATTAAAAAAGCAAACAAAGCACAGATTCATTTCTACAGGGATAAAATTGAAAAGCAGAGTTACATCGAAACTACAACACAAAACAGGTAATTCGGCCCAACTGGTCTATGATGCTCCACACGAGCCTCCTACCTGCCTACTTCATCTAACCCCATCAGGATACTCTTCTATTTCTTTCTCCCTCATGTGCTTATTTAGCTTCCCCTTAAAAAGGATCTATGCTATTTGCCTCAACTACTCCATGTGGTAGTGTATTTCACATTCTTACCAGAGTTTATAAATACCTACGGTCACCCTTATTTTTAGGCATCGGGAGTGGGGAAATCATATGACGTGGCACTTAGTCATACAGATCCATGAAATCCCAGGTTCAATCCTTAATCTGTAATAAATTGGCCAATCTCAGATGAAGGAGTCAGCACTATATTAGGTCTCAGCACCAAATCTGGAGAAGGAAAAATAAGCAAAATTCCTACCTCTGCTGGAAGTTCACACAGGGATGTTGAATAAAAGCAGGATCAGACTAAGCTGTGATGACCCCTATCTTGTTATGCAAGATAAGGGCTCATAGGGTTGGGGCAACGTATTATCATGGATAGAGGATTGGTTAATGGACAGAAAACAGAAAGTAGGGCTAAACGGGTCATTCTCAGGTTGGCAGGCTATAACTAGTGGGGTGCCGCAAGGATCAGTGCTCAGGCCTCAGTTATTTACAATCTATATTAATGACTTAAGTGAAGGGACTGAGTATAATGTATCCAAGTTTGTTGACAATACAAAGCTAGGTGGGAAAGTAAGCTGTGAGGAGGACACAAAAAAATCTGCAAAGGGATATAGACAGGTTAAGTTACTGGGCAAGAAGGTGGTAGATGGAGTATGTGGGGAAATGTGAGGGTATTCACTTTGGTTGGTAGAAAAACAGAATTTTTTTTTTAAAAATGTTAAGAAACCATTAAATGTTGGTGTCCAGAGATACTTGGCTGTCCTCGTACAAGAAACACAAAGTTAGCATGCAGATACAGCAGGCAATTAGGAAAGTAAATGGCATGTTGGCCTTTATTGCAAGGGGGTTGGAGTGCAAGAATAAGGAAGTCTTACGACAACTGTACAGGGCTTTGGTGAGAGCTCACCTGGAGTACTGCGTACAGTTTTGGTCTCCTTATCCAAGGGAGGATATACTTGCCTTAGAGATGGTGCAACAAAGGTTCACTAGATTAATTCCTGGGATAAGAGGGTTGTCCTATGAGGAGAGGTTGAGTAGAATGGGCCTATACTCTCTGGAGTTTAGAAGAATGAGAGATTGAAAGATAAGATTCTGTGGAGGCTTGACAGGGTAGATGCTGAGAGGTTGTTTTCCCCTGGCTGGAGAGTCTAGAACTAGGGGGCAGAGTCACAGGATAAAGGGCTGGCCATTTATGACCGAGATGGGGAGGAATTTCTTCACTCAGAGGGATATGAATCTTTGGAATTCTCTACCCCAGAGGGCTGTGGATGCTAAGTCGTTGAAGGCTGTGACAGATAGATTTTTGGAGTCTCGGGGAATCGGGCAGGAAAGTAGAGTGGAGATCGGAGATCAGCCATGATTTGATTGAATGGCGGAGCAGGCTCGAGGGACCACAAGGCCTACTCCTGCTCCTATTTCTTATGTTCTATAGTTTAAAAGGCAACAAATACTGTCCAGTTTCACATACAAAGAACTGCCATTTGGAAGAAGGTCCAAAGCTGTTAACAGCCATGGAACCATAACCAGCATAAAAGATCTAACAGGAAAAAAAAACCATGTGGGTGGGGTTTTATTCAAACTTTAAAACTTAAATGGAACACTTACCATCCAAAGCAGAACAATGCAAGGTAAAGTCCCAGAAGCGTGGCGACAGCATGCCTGACAAAGCTGCTAGTTTTACTTGGGTGAAGATAAAGTCGAAACCACACACTTGCTAGCAAAGCAAACAACTGGCACACTACAAAATTCACCTAGAAAGAGAAAATGTAATTGTTACAATGCCACTCAAGTGTTACAATCACAAATTATGTAACAAAAATTAAATCAGAAACAAAATTTCAAAATCAATTAAAAAGTCTGATTATTAGCCAATTCCACTGGTTTAAAACCACATCGTCAAACTGGAGACTTTTGGACACCAAGGGAACCCCCAGGTCATCAGTTGATCAGATTTCACCCCTCGCCACGGCCTAATATTTACTGGCTCAGTATTTCAGTTCCTGTGTAGTAACAAAAACCATTTTCTGCTCAGTTTTGCTTTGACAAGGTCTTTCAAACAGGAGGTGCCTGGAGGTGAAAGTGATCCCCACACAGAAAGGGTTGAAAACCATTGTTTAAGCAAGAAAAAGACACCAACACAGGAAGTCAAAAATTGCAGTGGATTGTCAAGGATGCCTGGTTGAATCAGTGCAGGAACCTCTGTACAACAGGAAATTTGATGCAATTCCTGAACACAACAGCAAGATCCTCACATAGATTTCTTTCTGTATCAAGTCATTTCTGATAACATTCGAAGTCCACATTTCTATTTGCACTTAAATTGGTTGATTTTGATGATCATCATAATTAAGAATAAATTTCTTTGTCCAGTAGGTACTGGAAGCCTATTGTAAACTATCCATAATTTGACACAGAACTAGCAATTTCACCTCAGACAGCACTAAATATTATGGGGGGGGTGGGGGAACAGAATGCACACTGTTACAGCTTATACTGCAGAGATAGAAATCTTTGCCCCATTTCTAATCCAGGTTATTCCTTTGCCTGAAATGAGGGCTCCCCGACACTATTTGAGGGAGGGGAAATCTCAATGCTCAGTTCCAACAGCCCCATCCTGAAGAGCAAAGATTCAAAAGAGTTTCTTCTCACACTTCAATGTTTTATCTCAATATAGGACAAAACATACAGAAATTGAAGGCAAAATATATAGCATTCCATTTAATATAAATAATACTTAGATTTTTTTGCTCCAGTTAAAACTTTTTGCCCAGATCCCAGATGGCATAGTGTGTAAAATGCAGACATGGTGTGGTACAAAACTATACAAACCAAAGGTTTCAGGTTTGATTTATGCTGGGCAAACTGTTCCCAATCCTGGCTACAATAGTTTTGCTACAATTTGCCTCCGTAACCATGGGCTGCAGAAATGGGCATGGAGCAGATAATGGGATGATTGGAAAACAGCCCATGGCTCCCACTGGCAATTGCAATTCTACTACTCCTGGTAAACAGTGGAGGTGCCAAATTCAAACAAACAGGATCAGGCTCTGCTTGAATGCACCCCACAGCCATCTAGCCTGACAAAACTTACTGTTCTAGACTCAAGAATGGTCGTTTGGGTTATGTACTGCAGAACCACCTCCAGGAGAGAAAATATGTTGGGGAAAATAAAAAAAGATATTTTGAATCCATTTATGGCCCCAAATCCATGCCATCTCTCAACTCCCCTTTTTTTTTTTCAAATCTCTCCCGTAAGGTTCCCACGGTAGTAAAACAGCCCGAACCAAAGCCACAAACAATATTCTCAGTGGCCATTGCGCATCTTCCCTCCTTCGACCACACCATCCACCTCCAACATTTATCCTCCATTCTCCAGCTTGGTGGAACTGCCCTCACTTAGTTCCACTGTAACCTACCCAGTCATAGCTAGAGCATCTGCAGCAATGGTTTCTCTTCCCCTCCCCACACCTATTAAATTTGAAGTCTCCCAAGGGTCCATCCTTGGCCCCTTCCATTTCCTCATCTATATGCTGCCCTTTGAAGACATCGCCCACAAATATGGGGTCAGCTTCCACGTGTACACAGTCAACACTCCACTAACTTTCCATTGCCTGTGTTGTCAGATTGCTTAGTCGGCATCCAGTCTTGGATGAACTGCAGCTTCCTGCAGCTAAACATTGGAAAGACCAAAGCCATTGCCTTCGGACCTCACCACAAACTCAGTGCTAGTCATTAATTCCATCCCCCTCTTCAGCCACCTTAAGTTTTACGATAACTTTGTCGAGCTTAAAGTCCATCCCCAACACAACTGTTACCTGCTGAGCTTATGACTGTGCGAAATCATGAACGATCTAGACAGAGTAGATAAAGAGAAACTGTCCCCATTGGCGGAAGGGTCAAGAACCAGAGGACGTAGATTTAAAAAGGTGATGGGCAAAAGAAACAAAGGTGACGTGAGGATAAACTTTTTTTTTTTACACAGCAAGTGGTTAGGATCTGGAATGCACTGCCCGAGGGGCTGGTGGAGGCAGATTCAAATCATGGCCTTCAAAAGGGAACTGGATAAGTACTTGAAAGGAGAAAATTTGCAGGGCTACGGGGATAGGGCGGGGGAGTGGGACTAGCTGGATTGCTCTTGCATAAAGCCAGTGTGGACTCGATGGGCCGAATGGCCTCCTTCCGTGGTGTAATCTTTCTATGAAGGCAGAGAAGTGTGAAGTGGTTCATTTTGGTAGGAAGAACAAGGAGAGGCAATATAAACTAAATTGTACAATTTTAACAGGGGTGCAGGAACAGAGACTTGGGGGTGTACGTACACAAGTCTTTGAAGCTGGCATGGCATGTTGAGAAGGCTGTTAAAAAGGCAATCAGGATCCTTGGCTTTTTAAACAGAGGCAGGAGTTCAAAAACAAGGAGGTAGTGCTAAACCTTTATAAAACACTGGTTAGGCCTCAGCTGGAGTACTGTGTTTAATTCTGGGCATCACATTTTAGGAAGGATGTCAAGGCCTTAGATAGGGTGCAGAGGAGATTTACAAGAATGGTACCAGGGATGAGGGATTTCAGTTAAGTGGATAGACTAGAGAAGCAGGGATTATTCGCCTTAGAGCAGAGAAGGTAAAGGGGAAATTTGATAGGTGTTCAAAATCATGACAGGTTTTGATAAGAGTAAATAAGGAGAAACTGTTTCCAGTGGCAGAAGGGCTGGTAACCAGAGGATGCAGATTTACAGAGTAATTGGCCAAAGAACCAGAGGTGACTAGAAGAAAAAAAATTACGCAGCAAGTTATGATGATCTGGAATGCGCTGCCTGAAAGGGTGGTGGAAGCAGATTCAATAATAACTTTCAAAGGGGAATTGGATAAATACTAGAAGTGGAAAAATTTGCAGGGTATGGGGAAAGTGCAGGGGAATGGGACTAATTGGATAGCTCTTTCAAAGAGCTGGCACGATGGGTTAAATGGCCTTGTGCTATATCATTCTACGATCACTTCTATTTCCTTCTTTTCTCTTTACCCCCTCATCGGCCCCTCTCTCATGCCTCCTTTCATTTCTCCCCTCGGGTACTATGTCCCCCTCAAAACCCTACCCCAACCCTTGATCACTCCAAGTTTTCTACTCTCCTGGAGTTGTCCCATGCTAGACTCCTTCTTGGATAAGCCTACAGCTTCCCTTGGTGCCTCTCTTGGCATCTTCTGAAGGGTCCATCAAGGCACTCGGCGCTGCTGCCTTACGAGCAGTAACCCCAACTGCCCCATCTTTCTTTCACCGACCTTCACGCCCAGTGCACCCATTGAGGGCTAATCTTGCCAACCTCCTTCCCAATCCATTCAGCCCTCCCAGCGCTGATCCTGTGGACTCTGCCAGTGGATCAGCTATTACCACCCCTCTCGCATCTCCCTTCAGAATATCCGTTCACTTGCCATCCATGGCCTTATTGTGGATGACTGCATCAACATCATGGCCTTACAAAGAAACAAAGAAAATAGGAGCAAGAGTAGGCCATTTGACCCTTTGAGCCTGCGCCGCCATTCAATATGATTATGGCTGATCCTCTATCTCAATACCATATTCCTGTTCTCTCCCCATACCCCTTGATGCCTTTTGTGTCTAGAAATCTATCTAGCTTCTTCTTAAATATATTCAGTGACTTGGCCTCCACAGCCTTCTGTGGTTGAGAATTCCACAGGTTCACCACCCTGAGGGAAGAAACTTCTCCTCATCTCAGTCCTAAATGTCTGACCCTGTATCCTGAGACTGTGACCCCTCGTTCTGGACTCCCCAGCCAGAGGAAACATCCTCCCTGCATCCAGTCTGTCTAACCCCGTCAGAATTGTGTGTTTTTCAATGTGATGCCCTCTCATTCTTCTAAACTCGAGTGAATACAGGCCGAGTCGACCCAATCTCTCCTCATACGACAGTCCTACCATCCCAGGAATCAGTCTGGTGAACCTTCGCTGCATTCCCTCTATGGTAAGGAGAGCAAAACTGCACACAATGCTCCAGGTGTGGTCCCACCAAGGCCCTGTATGACTGCAGTAAGACATCCTTGCTCCTATACTCAAATCCTCTTGCAATGAAGGCCAACATACCATTTGCCTTCCTAAATGCTTTCAGTGTCAGTGACTGGTGCACAAGGACACCCAGGTCCCTTTGTACATCAATATTTCCCAATCTATCACTATTTAAATAATATGCTGCCTTTCTGTATTTCCTTCCGAACTGGATAACTTCACATTTATCGACATTATACTACATCTGCCACGTATTTGCCCACTCACTCAACTTGTCTAAATCGCCTTGAAGCCTCTTTGCATCCTCTTCAGAACTCACGATCCCACTAGTTTTGTGTCGTCAGCAAACTTGGAAATATTACATTTGGTTCCCTCATCCAAATCATTGATATATATTGTGAATAGCTGGGGCCCAAGCACTGATCCCTGTGGTACCCCACTAGTCACTGCCTGCCACCCCAAAAAAGACCCATTTATTCCTACTCTCCGTTTCCTGTCTGTTAACCAATTTTCAATCCATGCCAGTATATTACCACCAATCCCATGTGCTTTAAATGTGCACACCAATCTCTAATGTGGGACTTTATCAAGGGCCTTCTGAAAATGGCCTTGACAGAAACTTAGCTGACAGGTGATAACACCTCCCCGTCCAGCTATAACTTCCACCACTTGCCCCATCCAGGCAATCACGGAGGTGGTGTGGCCCTTATCAAGTCATACCTTGGTCTTTTTCCCCCCCAACTCCTCTGAGCATCTTACTTCTCCTTTAAAATCCTCATTCTCTATTGCCAACCTAAGTACCATGTTAAGTTTCTCACCAAGATATCTTCACTGCTTTCCTCCCTCAGCCTCTGCACCGAGCGACTTTTCATCCTCAGTGATTTCGACCTCCATCTCAACTAATCATGCTCTCTCTCCTGAGTTCACTGCCCTCCTATCCTCCCTTAAATCTCTCCCTCCATAACTCCCCTACCCATATTCACAGCCACCCCCAAGAACTTGCCATCATGTGGCCTCTACTCCCATCGTGTCAATCACAGATAAGGCCATCTGTGATCACTTCCGTGCATCCCTCTCCTAATCCTACTTCCTTCAGTGTTTGCCTCTGGAAAAAGCAGTCCCCCAAGTCACTCACAACAGCACTTTCAAATTCCCAACTGTCTAGTCTTTGGGCCTCTATTCACCGTGACATTTCTGCTCAATCACACCCTCACCTCCATCTTTGTCCCCAATATTCTCTCTCACCCCTGGTCGTTCCTCTGGTACAGCCCTCATCTCCATTCCATTAGGTCCAGGGGATGCAGGCTTGAACATTTATGGCGGACAACTGGTTTAGCCAGTCATCAGATTTGGCTGGACCACAAAGCACTATCAGGTCCTGCTCTTCTCTGCCAAAACTGCTCACTATTCCAGGATCATCCTGGGATGCAATGATAACAGCTGGCTCCTCTTCACTACAACACTCTTCTTAAACCCATCTCCCCTCACCTCCAAGTGTGAGGCGATCATGGACTTATTACTAACATGGAGACCATCCGTTCAGCTGCCTCTGTTCTTCCCTCCCTACTCCTAGCTCACCAAGCCAAACTTCACCCAAGTTCTCCCCACCCCAAGCATCTTCTCCAGATTCTCTTCCATCTCCTCTCATGCCCTCTCTGACCTCAACTTGTCCAAGGGAGACCCACCTCCTGCTCCCTCAACCCTATTCCCACCAAACTGCTGACCACCCAACTTCCCTTCCTGGTCCTAATGACAGCTAATATCGTTCACGGTCCCCCTCCTCAAAAAACCCACCCTTAACCCGTTTTTGCAAACTACTGCCCCATCTCCAACTTCCCTTTCCCCACCAAAGTCCTTGAACATGTTGTCGCCTCCTGTAATGTGGTGACCAGAACTATACGCAGTACTCAAGCCTAACTAGTGTTTTATACAGTTTGGCATAACCTCCCTGCTCTTATATACCATGCCTCAGCTAATAAAGGAAAGTATCCCACAACCACTTTATCAACTGCCCTGCTACCTTCAGGGATCTGTGGACATGCATGCCAAGGTCCCCCGGTACCTCTACACTTCAGTATCCTTCCATTTATTGTGTATTCCCTTGCCTTGTTTGCCCTCCCCAAATGCATTATCTCTCACTTTTTTGGACTGAATTCCATTTACCACTTTTCTGCACATTTGATCAGTTCATAACTTTCTTCCTCACTATCAACCACACGGCCAATTTGTATATCATCTACAAACTTCTTAATCTCACACACACACTCTCTCCCTCACCCCCCCCCCCCGCGGAACCCCATTAGAAACAGCCTTCCAGTCACAAAAACACCCGTCGACCATTGCCCTTTGCTTCTTGCCACTGAGCCAATTTTGGATCCAACTTGCCACTTTCCCTTGGATCTTTCTGACCAGTCTGCCATGTGGGACCTTGTCACAAGCCTTGCCTAAATCCACGTGGACTACATCAAACACACTACTCTCATCAACCCTCCTTGTTACCACCTCAAACAATTCAATCACGGTGGTCAAGATAGGGCTCTTATAATGCAAGATATCTCACTCTTTCCTTCCGTTCCCAGGGGAGGTGCGCATCACAGCAGTAAGAGATGTGTGGAGTGTGAGTGTGACTTATAAAGAGGAAACAGTAGACAAATGAAGCCCCCAAATATAAAATTTCAATAACAGCCCATATCCTTGGCATTTGTCCAAGGTTACAAAAATTACAGACTTCCCCACAGCCTCAATTATGCATATGCACAAGACAGATGTACATTGTTATTACTAATGTTTGAATTTAGGATAACAGGTCATTTAGCGATCATAAAATTTATTGCACTCAATTTGCTGAGAAAGAACGAAGTTTTCTCCTCTATATAAAAGTTTTAAGTGGTACAAGTTCAAAATAAACTTTCATTATTTTCAACGGGCAATAGAAGAAAAAAAGAAAACTTACAATGGCTCCCATTTCAGCCTCAGTTATGAGATCATAGCCAGGGTTGAAGAAACAGAGCCTCTTGTTAAGTAATTTTAAAAAGAAATCTATTGCAAGAAATTTAATCCAAATACTTTATTCATTTCCCCTCCCCACAAAGAGTATTTTGAGATGGCAGTAATTCAGCACAAAATTTTATACAGTCTTTCACTGGATTTTCTAAATCATGTCTTCATTTCACAAAGCCACTCAAATTACAAGTACACACACACTGCTCTCCATTACACAATTCCAATTCAAAATGCATTCCTATGTCCATACCCTAGTAGAGAGTGAGGAGGACATAAAAAACCTGCAAGGGGATATAGACAGGCTGGGTGAGTGGGCGGAGATTTGGCAGATGCAATATAATATTGGAAAATGTGAGGTTATGCACTTTGGCAGGAAAAATCAGAGAGCAAGTTATTTTCTTAATGGCGAGAGACTGGAAAGTACTGCAGTACAAAGGGATCTGGGGGTCCTAGTGCAAGAAAATCAAAAAGTTAGTATGCAGGTGCAGCAGGTGATCAAGAAAGCCAACGGAATGTTGGCTTTTATTGCTAGGGGGATAGAATATAAAAACAAGGAGGTATTGCTGCAGTTATATAAGGTATTGGTGAGACCGCACCTGGAATACTGCATACAGTTTTGGTCTCCATACTTAAGAAAAGACATACTTGCTCTCGAGGCAGTACAAAGAAGGTTCACTCGGTTCATCCCGGGGATGAGGGGGCGGACATATGAGGAGAGGTTGAGTAGATTGGGACTCTACTCATTGGAGTTCAGAAGAATGAGAGGCAATCTTATTGAAACATATAAGATTGTGAAGGGTCTTGATCGGGTGGATGCAGTAAGGATGTTCCCAAAGATGGGTGAAACTAGAACTAGGGGGCATAATCTTAGAATAAGGGGCTGCTCTTTCAAAACTGAGATGAGGAGAAACTTCTTCACTCAGAGGGTGGTAGGTCTGTGGAATTTGCTGCCCCAGGAAGCTGTGGAAGCTACATCATTAGATAAATTTAAAACAGAAATAGACAGTTTCCTAGAAGTAAAGGGAATTAGGGGTTATGGGGAGCGGGCAGGAAATTGGACATGAAGCTGAGTTCGGATCGGTCAATGCCCTGTGGGTGGCGGAGAGGGCCCAGGGGCTATGTGGCCGGGTCCTGCTCCGACTTCTTGTGTTCTTTAGATTTGTGGTTGGGATCAGATCAGCCATGATCTTATTGAATGGCGGAGCAGGCTCGAGGGGCCGATTGGCCTACTCCTGCTCCAATTTCTTATGTTCTTATGGTCACCCCCCCACAACAACTGGCGGTGCCTTCTCCCCACCTTAGTCGCTGAAGCCTCATCTTAACTCATGCCTTGACAAAGCTGGGATGTTTCACTGGGACCAAATAAAAACATATAGGTAGCTTTAAGTACAATGGGCAAGAGGGATAGAAATAATGTTATAGCAAAGTATTAAAGGAAGTAAGAGACTTGCAGCATGCACCCATCAGTCACAAGGACTTTTAACATGCACAGTTTTGAATCACTCATGTTTCCAATTGTTAAAGTTTTTTATGTAATAGAGTAATAAAAGGTAGTCATTTCACACTAGTTTCTTTTGAGCTTGTTTTTAAGCAACCTCATTTTTTAAAAAAAACAAAGGCTAGTTTAAACACAAGCGGGACATAAATTCAGGGGAGTGAGCATTGTGCACTGGAGTGTCAAATCTGCTAGAGTAGTAGGATCCTGACAGTGACTTCTCAGCCACACAGAGGTCAACAACTTCTTCACAGGGAGGGAGAAAACCGTAGGCATTTAAATGATGAACTATTCCTTGCAGTGGTAAAGATCAACTACTGAACACCTTTTAAAAGCAGATCACAAAACAATTTTCAGTTAAATTGTAACTTGGAACACAGCAAATACTGAAGCAGTTTACTCAACCCAAATACAAATTATAGCTCACCTCCCAATTCAAAGTTACTCTTTCAGTGGATTTTAACACGTCATTCATAGTACATAAAATCAGGTGGAGCTCTAATAATTCTTACTTGATAGGTAAATGTTTAACATAGTAAAGCTCCCCGATGAAGTTTTCACTTTCTCACGTTTGTTCAGAAAGAAGAAAAAAAATTCAGGTTATTGTTTTGCCGATCACCTGCAGGATACTATTGACCTTTACATATTATCTACCAATTAATACCTGGTAGTTATGATGGGCTGATGCCCATACTGTAGGATACTACAAATATTGAAAAAAAGTGAAAAGTTTACTGCGTTCGCTGATGGAAATCAGCATTTTTACTACTTCTGGCTGTTCTCAGAAAGTCGTTCCAGACAGCCCCGAAACAAGTTTGTACACAAGAAATTCTATCAATCTTGAGCATGTGCAAAAGCTGCACTATTGTGAACGTGCATGGGAGGATCCCACGCTGCCTTGACCTGGCCCAGCATTTGATAGCAAGTAAGGAAATTGGTAGGCTTTCTTTGGAATAGGTGTGCTACACTGTGTGCATTTTGTTCTAAACTTAAAGAAATGTGATCGGTTAAATAATGTTCTTTTGGCTCTTCAAATGGCTCAGTGTAGGACTGTGTGGGAGTTGTGGTTCCAAGGAGAATCAACATAAATGGTGATGCTGAGAGTGCAGCAGCAGATGAGCTTGTAACTTAAGCTGTAAATGTACATAAATGAGACATCTTCATGCACTTGAAAAGAGATATAGAAATATAAGTTGCTGTTATGTTCCTTACATCCAAGCTACTTGCATTGAAAGCATTGTATTATTTACATCTATTTCAATTAGAAGTAAAGTCTACAGTCCATTATTTACATTACTACCTCATTCAACTGTGCTCCAGTCATGTATATGGACTTGTGTGTTATTATGCTCATTGTATATTACCACTTGATGGTACAAAAAGCTAGTATTAATTGTGACTTGTAACAATTACTTAATTTTAATATTGAAAATATCTAACCCTTTCAGAATAAATTACATTATTTTTAGTTTCAACATTCCATAATCGCATTACACTCCAAAATGATGGAACATGCACCAAATAGTGTGTGTTTTTTTTAAAAAAATGTTTCCGGGGCAGACCCCCAACCCAGGAAATAAACCATGCGCCTTTAATGATCACACCCCCTTCACAAATTCACATTAGATCCATTCCTATGAAATATGCCCCGTTGTGTACTTGCACACCATCCCGACTTGGAAATATATCGCCGTTCCTTCATCGTCGCTGGGTCAAAATCCTGGAACTCCCTTCCGAACAGCACTGTGGGAGAACCTTCACCACACGGACTGCAGCAGTTCAAGGCGGCGGCTCATCACTACCTTTTCAAGGGCAATTAGGGATGGGCAATAAATGCCGGCCTCGCCAGCGACGCCCACATCCCATGAACGAATAAAAAAAGTGTTGGATACATTATGTACACCTACAGCTTAAGTTACAAACTCATCGGCTGCTGCACTAGCATCACCATTTATTTTTACATCAATGCCAGGGTCTTATAAAAGATTTTGTTTTCACAGGAAAAAAAGGGTCCAACTTCTGTAATCTGATTCCAAGTCACTGCTGGAATTCCGTGTAGCGGAATAGAATTTAATTTATTCAGTCATAGGTCTGCATTGAGGGCTATATTGAGTTCCTTGCAGTTATGTGAATGGTCAGCCTTTTGGGGGACTGTCAACTTTGTTGGAGCTATTCATCAGCTTTTGTGAGGTTTCTAGTTTGGTATATATGGTTAAATAGAAGGCACCATAAATCAGGAAGCAGTAATTGGGTGATGCCAAGCTGTGGTTTTTCAATTCTGAAGAAGATTATAACAGAAAGGAAATCTGAAGGGGCTAAAAAGTTGCTGTTTTGACTTGCAAGGAAAGAATGAGTTAGTGCAAGAAACTGTACAATTAATCTTGATTTCAACACACTGACTGTACATGAAGGAGTAAGGGCACATAGAATAGCTAAGAGCTGAGGACGAACAAAGCAGCAGCAGCACCCACTCCCGCCCTCCCAACCCGCACTGAGCAATTCCTCACACAGAACCGAAAACCTACCTCCTGCAACCCACACACAATATTAGAAATGATATACATATTCACCTGCAGAGATGGAAATAGGCCCTGTCCCAGTGCAGTTTCCCTCCTCCCACTGAAGAAAAATCTGCCCTGGCCCAGTGCCATCTACTCCTTCCCCTTCCTCTCCTCTACCTCCATCTAGTCCCTTCTTCCATTCCTTGCCTGCTTCCCATCCAATTCCCACTCTCTCCAACACCACCTCCCCCCCAGGTCCAGTTATCAATCACCTTCTAACAATGGTTGATTTGAATAATGCACTTGATCTTGAGCACCCACCCCCCCAACCCCCAAACTCTACCGAGCCAAAGATGATGACATTACAAGAGCAAAGAGGCAGGTTTTACAAAGCGCTTTAAAAAAGGCCAGAGAGGTGGAGGGGTTTAGGAAGGGAATTCCAGAACTTATGGCCTAGACAACTAAAAGGCATGGCCGCCAATGGTGGGGTGAAGAAAGTCAAAGATGCACAAGAGGCCAGAAATGGAGGAACGCAGAGATCTCGGAGAGCTAGGCAGTCTCAGGCAGGACACCAGCTGGGGTGCTACAATTGGCCTCAAATCCACAGGGAAGGTGGTGTAATGGAGCAGTGTAAGGAGGGAGAAACAGATACAGTTAGCAGGGGGGAACCACACTCAAGTCCTCTTAATTCAAAAGGCATTTAATTCAAATTATCTGACAATTCAAAGTTCTGGATAATTCAAGTGCAAAAAAACAAATTTTGCTTTATCAGGCATAGACTAAATTGGCCAGATTTGCATCTTCTGACTACAGCCCATGTGATTGAATAAGGATAGGTACAATCTCACTAATACCCACCCCAGATGAATAAAACTGACATTCACTATTCAGCGATTCACTGTTCAGCGATACACAGAAATGGCCACTCCTTGAGGGACCAGATGGTTGGTGAAATCCAAGGAACTCCAGCAGACAGAGACGTAAAGGTAGAGATTTGTTTTTAAAAAAGGGAAGGGTAATTCTAAAATGAAAATCAAAAACCAAACTAGTTTGCTACAGACAACACATTGCAACAACACTGGGACTGGTATCTCCTTGTGAAAACCATGAAAGAATGGATGTAGATATCTAAAAATCAACTCTTTCCTTCCCCTCCTTCACATATTGGAACCAGTAAGGGACAATGAAGGAGAAGACCAAAAACACAATCAGAGGCAAAGTAAAACCAATTATATTTTACTTGCTATATAGTATGCACTTGACCATAGTGTATTAAGCAGGCAGCTTAACAGGATATTGTGCAGAATTTACCAACCAACAAATGCAGTCTACATAAAAAGGCCCAATTAGACAACTGACATTCTAGCTGAGCACCTGATAGGACCAAGTTGTCCAAATTGACAGCCTATCAATAGAATAAAAGTGTTGATGTCATATTCATGTTTTGCCACCAACATGGTTGGCATGATAAAAAAAAGTGGAACACAACTAAATGAATTGTTTCTACACTTTGAATCATACTATCAAGTATCGGGCTCTTGACAATTCGATGTGGGAGTCTGAAGAAATTCCCAGATGAAACAATGTTACATTTCTTAAAAAGAATACATACACTACAAGATCTCTGCCTCGCAACTCAAATGAATTGACTGCCTCAGTTCTCAGTTTCTGTGTTTCACTGTTCTAGGTGCAAGATTTTCCTCCTGCACTTTTCTTTTTCAGTTCATTTTTTTTTTTGAGGGGGGGAAAATGTGCTAGAAGGGGGAAATCTACATCCTCAGGGCATCCCAATATGCTTCACACCAATAAATTTCTTTTGAAGTACAGTCAATGTTATGTGGGAAACCTGATGGGTACCTACCACCCATAGAACCAGACCCCATCACAAGCCAGTGCCTTCATGCGAGAAGGGGGCAAAAACAGGAACATTTTCTAAAGGTAGCTTCATTGATTGCATTTTGCACGGTGCAAAATGCAATCAGAACTTGAATAAAACTTTATGGTTCATTGCATTGTGATTTGAAAGCCTAAAACAAAGTTAGAAGTTACTGTATTCAGCTGGACTGCCTCGATAAACATGTGCAGAGGGGCCAATAGATAACAAACATGTTTTAAAAAGATAACTTCCTTCTCCTCCCAACTATGACTATAAAAACAAAGAACTTTTTTTTGTCTATTATATGTATGCAAGTGCAGAGTTGCTCAAGCTGAATACATTAAAAATTGAACTAAAACTGGACATTAATTATTCAATCAGATATTAACATAAGCATCATCCAACAATATCCATATAGCCTACTTACAAATTGGGAGTAAAAATTATTTATGTTTTCTATTTCACCAAAAATTAAATGTTATAAAATAATTTAGAAAGAACAGTGCAGTTAGAAGGGGATGCAGTACACTAGTACTTCATAGTTCACTTGGGTTAGGTCATCTGCCACAGATAACGACTGAATGCTATTTTTGCTCACTCCTCCCCCCAATTTCTGAAGATATCACTAATATTTTAATTAATTCTTCCTCAATTGGAAGAAATTAAGCTAACTTTCCCGAGCAGATTGCAAATGGTAGTAATTCCCTTCATTCAACTTACATCTTTTAAGTTTTTATTGCTTCATTTGTCTTTCAGAAGATGTTAAACAAAAGCCCCACCTGCTCATTCAGGTCGACATGAAAGAATACGTGGCAACATTCAAAAAGAACAGACAAGGTCCAAATATCCTGGCCAATATTTATTCTTCAATCAATATGTCCAAAACAGTTTAACTGATCATTTATCTAATTTGCTATTTGTGGGACTTTACTCTGCCAATTATTTGTTGTGTTTGCCTAAATATTAATGACTACACTTCAAAAGTATTTTATTGACTGAAAACACATTGAGACATCTTGTGGACAGGAAAGGTATCATATTTTTTCTTTTTTAGTATGAGATGTTCTTAATGGGTACAGGTTTACCTATCTTCCCCACCCCTTCATGAAAACTTCAAGTATCAGATGACCATTTTATCAAAGCTGGGGGGGGGGGGGGGGGGGGGGGGGTGACAAAAAAGTGGTTGACAAACTTTTACAAAGAGTCATTCTTCTTCACCTAAAACAAAGTTTACCACTTTCCTAAATACAGTAACCCTAAAGTGCAACAGTAAACATTACTAAACACTACTGCCTCTTGAGCACTAGACCAGCTGAGCAGTGTGGAAAACTAAGCCACACCTGGCCTTGGAATGCTTCATTCTATAAAATTGAGTGGAGTGGTGGAAATAAAATACTCTCCCCAAAAGGGTCACCTTACATCTTGATCAACAGCATCAAATTAAATATTCAGGCTTTCTTGGGCATGCACAAATACCCTTTACAAACTAATAAAATTATCTTTTCTTTGGAATTACCCAACATTAGCTACCAACCCCACCTAAATGTATGTATATGTATATATATATATATATACACACACACACACACACACATCACAAACTAGACTCACCATAAATTCATATAGCTTGAAAGAAATGCCTTGTATTTCAAAAAGGTACTAGCAAACTATAATGTCGTTTAGCTTAACATGCACCAGCATTCTTATAATTCGAGAACATAAGAGGTAATACTAACTCAATAGATTGGCAAATAAAAATATCGAGCACATTTCTAAACTTGCCCTACTTCTAGCCTTGAAGCTTCTTTACAATCAAGTTTAGCAGCCAGTAATATCATGTTCTGATTTTTTTAAAAACTTATCCTGTGAACTATTTTACATCAATCACTGAACAGATGTTCAGATTAATTTGAGGCAGTTCTCACGGCCAAAGGAGACAGAGCATTACACAAACAAAAAACAAACCCTGCCTGCGAGCTGCTAAACAACAACGGTAGGAGGAAGTACCCAACAACTTCAGATTTTCATTTTATTATCTACAGACGTAACAACTACACCGCTTTGATTTAAACGGCTTTTCCGAAGCATTCCAGCTCCTGATGAAGGGACGGCAAATGACCCAAAACACAAACAGCGGAATTCGACAAATCGGCTCTTAAATATAAGAAGCTGTTTTGTGAAATAAGTTAATAGGAACGCAGGACAGAGGCAGCGGCCCTGGGCTCGTAAAAAACAAATCTCCCACCCCCACCAGTTATTAAGGAGCAGAGAGAGAGAGAGGGAGAGGGGTCTAAAAACATCATCTAATATTTATTTGGGAAATTTAATCATGGAAAAAATTAATATATATCGAAATATATCGAACTCAGCGTTGAGCACCCCGCTCCCAGGCCAGGCCAAGCCAGCCCCGAATCCCAGCCGAGGGGCTGTTGCTATAAAAATACTCCAGACAGCAGAGTTGTCAAGAGTCGGCTCCTCCTTCCCTCGGGGTCGAGAGGAGTGCAAATAACCAGGGAAGCTGCAATTCAAACTTTTAAAGAGGGGGGGAAAAAAACGGTCGAAACGGCGCTGGAAACCACGTACCTGGTCGATGGACAGATTGATCGTCTCACTGAGGGGCTGCAGGAGAGTGGAACCGGTAGTGGTGGTGATGGTGCTGCTGCCACTCGAAGCCATGTTTTAACAAGGGAACGCCGCCTGCTCACGGCCATAACAACAGGAGCCGCTCGCCGCTCGCCGGCCAATCGCGGCGCCCACACTGCCAGGCGTCGCCCTGGCGCCCTGCGCCAACGCCCATTGGTCGACGCGGCGGGGAGGCGGGACCCTGCCGTCGACAAACCCCCTTCGTTACTGGCCAGTCGGGCTGTCAGTCGTATTGCGTCACGGAGCATTGTTGTGGGTGTTTTAAATAGTGAAATATTTTACGGCCTCAAGACATTGAATGAATGAAATGAAGAGGGCAGAGCCGGGTGGCACAGGAGTGATGTACCTAAACCGGCTTTTGGAAACCCAAGTTTGAAGTTTCTTCTCCATGCTCGAATCAAACTGATTTCAATCCGCATTTTTTATATGTATATTTATATATGAGACACTGCGTTGGTAAATAAAAAAAAAACAAGGTTTTTATTTAGGTGAAAAGATTCAGGTGAAAATCTTTCCACGGAACAGATGCGCATGAATGAGCCAAAAACACTAACTCAGAAGTGAGGAGTCCATGTTTAAATTGAATGACCTTTACTTTTGCTTCTCCTAAATCCCCGCCCCACGCAACAACCTCAATTGAACGTTCACCGGAATGATCAAAAGAAAAGTCGAATAAGAAGAAAAAAATGGGAATTGAGTCCAGCTTAGACGTGGCCCGCGGTATCTGCCTGCACGCTTGAGGCCTTCTGCGACTGGTGCGCACCGCAGAGACTGTAGTGGATAGGGACAACAATATTGTTGTTTAGTTTGATAGGTTTCCTTTCTCTTTTGTAGGTTTGGGTGTTTTTGTTTGTGACACTTGGGTCACTTGTTTTAGATTTCTTTAATTTGGGTTGATGACATAGGGGCAACCCAAATTAAAGAAAACTAAAACAGGTGCCCCCTTCCCTGAGGTGGCACAAACAACAAACACCCAAACCCTACAAAAGAGAAAGGAAACTTATTGAACGAAACAACAATATTGTCCCTCTCCACTACAAACCCCAGTCCCTGCGGTACCCACCGGTTGCGGAAGGTCTCAAGCGTGCTGGCAGATTCCGTGTGCTCTTTCTCCAGGGCCACAGGCGCGGAGAAAGCAGCGGAACAGAGGCAGGAAGTCGGATCGACCGCCCTCACGGGCCACGTCTAACCTGGACTTAATCCCCATTTTTCTTCTTCTATTAGACTTTTTTTTTGGATCATTTTAGTGAACATTCAGCTGAGATTGGGGAGGAATTTAGAAAAAGTAAAAGTAAAGGGCATTCGATTTAAACATAGACTCCTCACTTATGAGTTAGTGTTTTTGGCTCGTTCACGCGCATCTGTTCCATGGAAAGGTTTTCACCTGAATTGTTAACCTATCTTTTTTATTTACCAAATGCTCCCGGACTGTTGGCCCAGAATTTGCTGGAGTGGGGCATCTTGCGACGCACCCCATTTGTTCGATTTTTTTCTTCACCCTTCAGCTTGAAATTTTTTTGCACCGCAAATCATGGGAAATGCAAGATCCACGGGATGTAAGGGACCTTGGTGAACGACGGGATCAACAGTTTAGGTCCTTAATCAATGAGATTTAAGGATAGAGAAAGAAACAGAGGAATGACGGAAAAGGAAATAGAGTGAATTAGAGTCAAATTAGATACAGAAAGAGAAATAAAGAGAGAGAAAGAAAGATTGGATTAAGAGATTAAAAAAAGGGACAGAAAGGAAAAGTGAGAAATAAATTTTAAATTTTAAAAACCTCTAGGAACAATTTACTACCTGCAGGAATGAGACTTTACAGTTTCAGTTGTTCCCTTTCTGGGCAGGAGAGGTTGAGTGGCATTGCAGGAACATAAATCTCGTAATTAAAAGGTTCCTTACGCTGTTAATTACCAGCCCTAACTTTCCACAGCAAGTTTAATTCATTTTAACAGCGCAAATGCAGCAATGTCTTGAAGCTTACGGAGAGGCTGATGGCGAGCTCCTGTTTCACGAGGCTAACGGCAGAGTGACTCAAACTGTCGAGCGATTTGTGGCGATTTGCATCTCATGCAAATTGTTAGGTTATTTACACACTAATAATGGCAGGCATATTAAACTAGCTGTTAATTTCCCAGCAAATTCTGGGCCATTATTTCACTTAGGTTGTCAATCGGACGCTTGTAGTCTAGTATATTTGGCATGCAGGAAAGGCATACAACGGATGAGGTGTTTGGCATCGAGTCAATTTTGTTTCCACTGATGGCAGACCTGAGTTTCAAGTATGTTTTAGCATTACTATGCTACCTCACTTGCTTACTACTTTGCCTCTGTTATTGTCAATGATACAAGGTGTACTTTGTTTGAAATAGTCATTGTCATTTGACAAGGCTTCTACTTTGTCTACTCAAAAAAAATGCACACAAATATTAAGCTATAAATTATACAAAGATTATTATTCAATGGTCAAGTTACAGACATCCCCTTCAGAGGTTCCTGATTGTTAACTCACAAATGTTTCCTTGTTTATTAGACCTAGATGTACTCTTATGCACAGCGTGCGGAGGAGGGTATACTTGGATATATGTCGGTAGCCTGCTTTTGATTTATATTGACAAGTGTATGTTCATTTCTTTGGAGCTAAAAATTGCACTTTACACTTGTCAAAGCAGTGCAGGCCAACCCACTACCCCACCATGACTCATACCTAAGGCCTGTTGTTGCTGTTGTGAAGCTGAACTGTTTGAAAGCAACTGTGTGCTGTGGGTGGTGATTCTCAGGAGGTCAGGAATTCCCACGTACAATATGCAGCCCATTCAAAACCAACTTTTAAAGCAGCAGCAAGTGAAATTCAGTGGGAGCCACAAAGGGTGGGGAGGGGTGGGGAGAGAGAGAAGCAAACCCAGGAGCTCCTGGGAGAGGGAGGGCAGCACAGAATGCCAGTTTGGATTGGGATGCAAGACAGATTGTCAGCACAGACTGGCAGAGAGGGAACACAACACTTTATTTAGTGCATTTTCCAGCAATTTTGGAGTACACTTTTACATAAATACATTTGCCAAATTTTTGAGACCCCCCAGTGCATATAATTTTCGGATATGTGTCGCATCTTTCTCTAGTTTCTCTCCTATCTCCCCTCATGCCATGTCTGACCTCATCTTGTCAATGAGGCTCACCTCCTGCTCCCTTGACCCTATTCCCACCAAACTGCTTACCACCCAACTTCCCTTCCTGGCCCCCATGTAAGCTGATATTGTTGATGGTTCCCTCTCCTCAGGTACAGTTCACCTCCCCTTCAAATCTGCCATCATCACACCCCTCCTCAAAAAACCCACCCTTGACACCTCTGTCCTTGCAAACTACCACCCCATTTCCAACTTCCCTTTCCTCTCCAAAGTCCTTGAATGTGTTGTTGCCTCTCAAATCCATGTCCATCTTTCCTGCAACTCCATATCTGAACCCCTCCTGTCAGGTTTCTGCCCCTGCCACAACACTGAAACAGCCCTTATTAAAGTCACAAATGACATCCTATGTGGCTGTGACTGTGGTAAACTATCCCTCCTCATCCTTCTCAACCTGCTTACAGCCTTTGACACAGTTGAGCACACCATTCGCCTCCAACGCCTCTCCTCCGTTGTCTAACTAGGTGGGACTGCCCTCACCTGGTTCCATTCCTATTTATCCAGTCGTAGCCAAAGAATAACCTGCAATGGCTTTTCTGCCCGTTTCTGCACTGTTACCTCTGAAGTCCCCCAAGTATCTTTCCTTGGCCCCCTACTATTTCTCATCTACATGCTGCCCCTCGGCAACATCATCTGAAAGCACAACGTCAGGTTTCACATGCACGCTGATGATACCCAGCTCCACTTCACCATCACCTCTCTCGACCTCTCCACTGCCTCTGATTTATCACGCTGCTTGTCTGACATCCAGTAGCAGAAATTTCCCCCAATTAAATTGGGAAGACCGAAGCCATTGGGCTCTATTTTAGCACCCGCTATCGGGTGCGTTCCTGGCGGGGGGGGCTCCGAAAATCGGGGCATCCCGGAGCAGGTCGGGAGCCCGGCTCCAACCCGCCCACTTCCGGGTTCCCCACAGACACGCCGACGTGCGTGCGCAGCCCCCGCATGTGGGACTCCCGCAGGCAATTAAAGCTGGTGGGGGGCCACTTGAGAGTATTTATTCAGGTATTTCAGGTCATTAACAGACCTGATTAAGGGAATATGTCAGGAGGGGTGGGATTTTAGAGACAACTGGGACTGTTTCCCATACTGGGGGAAACAGTCCCAGTTGAAATGGACGTGTTGCAGCTATCAGCCTGTGGCAGCTGCAAAGGTCCATTTGACAGGTGTGGGGGGAGACCCTCACTCATTGCAGGAGGCCACTCTGTCACTTGGGACAAGGTTTGGCCTCCACCACCCTCCTCCTGACAATCAAATTCACCAACTTGCACACTTACCCCGGGGTCCAGAGACATGTACCTACCTTGCAGACCCCCTCAGATGTACATCTTCTGGATGGGGGCTGCCGTAGCTGCAGTCATGACCTCCTCGGAGGGCGAACAGCATCACCAGCCTCGCCGGCCAAGCCGTCCACCTCTGACACGTGGAGCTCCACAACACAGTGCTGTGACACATCTACCTGCACAGCAGGAGGAAGGGCAACCACAGAGAGAGATGCATCGCAGAGGGCACTACCCTCGCCACAGGGTCCACAGACCAAGGCTCAGCTTCCTGGACCTCTCTGAGCATCAGTGCACACGGAGGCTCAGAGTCACTCGACATGTAGTCGTGGACATCTGCAGCCTCCTTCATGCCGAGCTGCTCCCGGCTGGCCCGAGCACCATCTTCTTACCTGTCGCTGTCAACGTCACCACTGCCCTCAACAACTTCTCCTCCGCATCCTTCCAGGGTGCCACCGGGGACATTGCCGATGTCTCTCAGTCGTCTGCACAAAAGAGCCCTGCAAATACACCAACACCCACTTTGCTGTGACACAATGGATGGCATCAGGTGTGGGTCTTCATTGTGACCCTCAGGAAAGGGCATGATTGCACAAACCAGACAAGATTCGCAAAGACGTGGCAGTAGTGGTGCCAATATAATATGTAATGTGAGTTGATCAGAAATTAAATATAAGGAAAAACCATGACAAACCCTCAAACACCCTTGTGTATCCCCTTCATGCTCACAACACGTTTGCCTTACGCTGCCTACTGCACATATGTGATGCATGCCCTGTGGCTGCAGCACAGGTAGTGGCAGGTTGAGTGAGGCTGACCATGAAAGAGATGCATCAGAGGGTGAGTATGAGATAGAGCCATGAGATTGTATGAGGATTGGGTTGAGTGGTAGTGGCGGGATGAGTACTGGCAAGGAGAGTAAGTGCAGGTAAGATGAGGATGAGGTTTGAGTGGGTATGAGGGGTGATGTGACAGAGTAGTGTTGGCAGTGCAGAAGGAGATGTGGGGTGGGGGCGGTGATGTGGCAGACGGAGTGTAGGGGAATGAGTAAGTGTACTCACTTTGGCTGACCTACTTAAGGCATTGCAGCGCCTCCTGCACTGTATGCAGGTGGGCGATATGTTGGTGGTGCAGGTGACCTCCTTTGCCACCTCGAGCCAGGCCTTCTTGGTGGCAGAGGCAGGCCGCTTCATCCCACCCGCCGGGGGGGAAGATCTCTGTCCTCCCCCTCCTCCTAACCCCATCTAATGATACCTGGAGTGAGGCATCATTAAACTGGGAGCAGCCTTCCCCCTGGGCTGCTCCATGCTGTAATTTTTTCTATTTGCAGCATCAGTCAGTGGAGGACTGCCCCTTTAAATAGAGCTCCTCCAGCTGACAGAGCTTACTGCGCATGCGCAGTCCGCCCGACGCGCAGATCAGCAGTGGGAAACCCGGAAGACCAGGTAAGTGGATCCAATTAGGCTGCGATCGCGCGCGGGGCAGACTGATTTCGCCAGGCGCGTTACCCATGCGCCCAGTCGCCCCCCCCGCCACAAACCCGCAGCCCTGGCAATATCGAGCCCATTGTCTTTGGTTCCCGCCACAAACTCCATTGCCTAGCCACCAACTCCATCCCACCCCCTGGCCACTCTCTAAGGCTGAACCACACTGCTTGCAACCTTGGCGTGCTACTTGAGCCTAAGCTGAGCTTCCAACACCATATCCTCTCCATCACCAAGACTCCCTACTTCCACCTCCGTAATATCGCCTGTCTCCGCCCCTGCCTCAGCTCATCTGCTGATGAAACCCTCATCCATGCCTTTGTTATCTCTAGACTCGACTATTCCAATGCTCTGCTGGCCGGCCTCCTTCCTTGCTCCCTCCGTAAACTTCAGCTCATCCAAAACTCTGCTGCCCGTATCCTAACTCGTACCAAGTCCTGTTCACCCATCCCCCCCGTGCTCGCTGACTGACATTGGTTCCCGGTCCAGCAATGCCTCGATTTTAAAATTCTCATCCTGGTTTTCAAATCCCTCCATGGCCTTGTCCCTCCCTATCTCTGTAACCTCCTCCAGCCCTCCAACCCTCAGAGATCTCTGCGCTCCCCCAATTATGGTCTCTTGCGCATCTCCAATTTTCTTCGCTCCCCCATTGGTGGTCGTGCCTTCAGCTGTTTCGGCCCTAAACTCTGGAATTCCCTTCATAAACCTCATCTCCTCCCTACCTCTCTCATCCATTCAGCCACTTCTTAAAACCCACCTCTTTGACCAAGCTTTTGGTCACCTGTCGTAATATTTCTTCGTGTGGCTCTGTGTCAAATTTATTTGATAATCGCTCCTGGGAAGTACCTGGGATGTTTTACTACGTTAAAGATGCTATATAAATGCAAGCTGTTGTTCTTGCTGCTGCCAGTAAGACCCCAACAATATATAAGATAAAGTGTGGCAGGGCAGGAACTCTGTCCAACCAATTGTTGAACCAATGACCCTGGGGAATTTCTCAGTGTCGACCTGATTAAAATAATGCCAGCAAGGTTTCTGCCTGCACAAGAGTGCCCACAGGCAGTAATGTGGAAAGTGCTGCTGCTGCAGGACTCTGGCACTTGCAGCAGCTTAAAGGGGTCTTTTTCTTCCAGGCCAGGGCATAGCGTTGGTCTCTTCTCGATTCAGCACAGAGTGCTGGTATAGGATGTTAATTGTATCCATGTGATTTATATCAATTAGTGTTAATTGTATTCAGTTGGTGGTATCAATTGGGAACTCTCTTGTATCCATTTATTGGAGAACTGATCTAGGGTGTAATAGTGGTAATGTGGATCTCTGTGAATAAAGGCTTGAAGCAACTGAAGACTGGGCTCTCGTAGTCTATCCTTCACCACCTGGCTATCTAGTTTGAAACATAGGAGTATAAATCAATCAGTTCACAATCAATTGCACTTCCTGGGGTGGACCTTCTTATTTTTAAAATGACACAACCAGTCCAAACAATGCTGGATGCCAGTAACATCCTGTTATTATTAGCAGTCCAAAATTGATATGGTGGTAATCTCCATCATTACTAGTCTCCACTATTTGGAGATTATGAATGTAATCACATGTAAAAATTGGAATGGTACTTGCATATTGTTACCTGAACCCTAGATAGCCATTGATGGGAGTAAGCACATTGTAGCAATTGCACTCCAAGGTTCCTTTTGTATTTCTTGGTTATTCTTTGACAGAATGTTCTAGAGAGTCTGGGAAGTAAAAGCAGCTAGTTATTACCAAACCAATACGAGTGACATAACAATTGCTGCCTTATTTGGTTACGTACGGTCCTCCAAAATGCTGAAAAATGGCTCTCACACTTGGGTGTTAAGCATGGATATTTTCACATTTCTGTGTCACACTTGCTGTTGAATGGTTTAGAATTATTCATAAAATATAACAAATCATAACTGAATAGGTAGGGAAAGTGCCAGTCAACAAGTGGAAGGAACAGAAACCATCAATCATGCAGTTCAGAAGCTACAGGTCAAAAATGGGCAGTGAACAACAGCTACCAATAAAAAAGGTGAAATATTTTTTGAAATTCTTTTTGGTCACTATCTTGGGTTGCAGATTAAATTGAGGATTTACTGCTAGAAATTAGATTTGTACCATAATAAAGACATAAAAAATACAACATTTACAAGTATGTGGGTAGATTTATCTCTAATGGGATTATCTCTGTTTAAAGTGCCTGGTCCAATATTTTCCATTGGAGGCCTGTGCCTACATGAGAAGCATCAGACTGGAGTTAATGGGGATTCCACTGCCCCATTTTTCACACCCTGACATCTCCTACCTTCCACCCCTTCCCCTAGGGCCTTACAATAGTGTAATCTCTGATTAACAGCAAGCAATGCCATGGGAGAACTGCTAATTGACCATAAGACCATAATAAGACCATAAGAGATAGGAGCAGGAGTAGGCCATTCAGCCCCTCGAGCCTGCTCCGCCATTCAATGAGATCATGGCTGATCTGATTTTTACCACAACTCCACTTTCCTGCCTTTTCCCCATATCCTTTAAATCCCTTGCTGATCAAAAATTTGTCGAACTCAGCTTTGAATGTATTCAATGACTCAGACTCCACAGCTTTTTGGGGTAAAGAATTCCAAAGATCCACGATCCTCTGGGAGAAGAAATTCCTCCTCATTTCCATCTTAAACGGGTGACCCCTTATTCTAAGACTATGCCCCCTAGTTTTAGATTCCCCCATGAGGGGTAACATCCTCTCAGCATCTACTCTATCAAGTCCCCTCAGAATCTTGTATGTTTCAATAAGGTCTCCTCTCATTCTTCTGAACTCCAATGAGTATAGACCCAACCTGTTCAATCTTCCCTCATGAGAAAACCCTTGCATACCCAGAATCAACCTAGTGAACCTTCTCTGAACTGCCTCCAATGCAAGTATGTCCTTCCTTAAATAAGGGTCATGATGTGGAGATGCACCAGAATGTACGCAGTACTCCAGGTGTGGTCTCACAAGCACCCTGTACTGTTGTAGCATGACTTCCCTGCTTTTATACTCCATCCTCCTAGAAATAAAGGCCAATATTCCGTTTGCCTTCCGGATTACCTGCTGCACCTGTATGTTGACTTTTTGTGCTTCATGTACGAGGACACCCAGATCCCTCTGTACCGCAGCATTTTGTGGTATTTCTCTATTCAAATAATATTTTGCTTTTTTATCTTTCCTCCCAAAGTGGATGACTTCACATTTTCCCACATTATATTCCATCTGCCAAATTTTTGCCCATTCACTTAACTTGTCAATATCCCTTTGCAGACACTTTGTGTCCTCATCACAACTTGCTTTTCCACCTATCTTTGTAACATCAGCAAATTTGGCCACAAGACACTCTGTTCCTTCATCCAAGCCATTGATATATATTGTAAATAGTTGAGGCCCCAGCACTGAGCCCTGCGGCACCCCACTAGTTACAGATTGCCATTTTGAAAATGACCCTTTTATCCCGACTCTTTGTTTTCTGTTAGTTAGCCAATCCTCTATCCATGCCAGTATATTACCCCCAACACCATGAGCTCTTATCTTATTCAGTAATCTTTTATGTGGCACCTTATCGAATGCCTTTTGGAAATCCAAATATACTGCATCCATTGGTTCCCCTTTATCCATCCTGCCTGTTACTTCCTCAAAGAACTCTAATAAATTTGTCAGACACGGTTTTCCCTTCATAAAACCATGTTGACTCGCCTTGATTGTATTATGAGTCTCCAAATGTCCTGCTATAACTTCCTTAATAATGGATTGCAGCATTTTCCCATAGATGTTAGGCTAACTGGTCTAAAGTACCTGCTTTCTGTCTCACTTCCTTCTTGAATCGGGGTGTTACGTTTGCAGTTTTCCAATCCGCTGGGACCTTTCCAGAATCTAGTCAATTCTGGAACATTGCAACCAATGCATCCACTATCTCTGTAGCCAATTCCTTTAAGACCCTCGGATGCAAGCCATCAGGTCCAGGGGACTTGTCAGCCTTTAGACTCATTAGTTTACCAAATACTTTTTCTCCAGTGATAGTGATTGTTTTCAGCTCCTCCCTCCCCTTTGCCGCTTGATTTTCTACTATTATTGGTATATTATTAGTGTCTTCTACTATGAAGACGGATAGAAAATATCTGCTCAATTCCTCTGCCATTTCCTTGTTTTCCATTATTATTTCCCCGCTCTCATCCTCTAAGGGACCAATGTTTACTTTAGCTACCCTCTTCCCTTTTATATACTTGTAGAAGCTTTTACTGTCAGTTTTTATATTCCTTGCTAGTTTACTCTCATTATTTATTTTCTCCCTCTTTATTATTCTTTTAGTCATCCTTTGCTGGTTTTTAAAGTTTTCCCAACCTTCAGGCTTACCAGTAATCTTTGCCATGTTGTATGCTTTTTCTTTTAACCTGATACCATCCTTTACTTCCTTAGTTAGCCATGGTCGGTTCACCCTTTTTGTGGAGTCTTTCCTCCTCACATGGATATATTTTTGTTGCGAGTCATAAAATATCTTTTAAATGTTTGCCTCTGCTTATCCACCATCATACCATCTAATCTGTTTACACAGTCCATTTTAGCGAATTCCGCCCTCATTCCTTTATAATTGCCCTTATTTAAGTTTAATACAGTAGTTTTAGACCCAAGATCCTCGCTCTCAAATTGGATGTGAAATTCTATCATGTTATGATCACTGCTTCCCAACGGATCCTTTACTTTGAGATCTTTAATTAATCCTGTTTTGTTACCCATTACCATATCCAAAATGGCCTGTTCCCTGGTTGGTTCCCCGACGTATTAGTCTAAGTAACAGTCCCTAATACACTCTATGAACTCCTCCTCACGGCTATTTTTGCTAATTTGATTTGTCCAATCTATGTGAAAGTTAAATCGCCCATGATTATTGCATTACCTTTTTTACAAGCCCCCCTTATTTCCTGATTTATATTTTACTCTACAGTGTAGCTACTGTTAAGGGGCCTATATACTACTCCCACCAGTGATTTCTTTCCCTTGCTATTTCTTACCTCCACCCAAATTGATTCGACATCTTGATCTTCTGAGCCAAGATCATTTCTCACTATTATACCAATTTCATCCTTTGTTAACAGAGCTACCCCACCACCTTTACCTTTTTTCCTATCCTTCCGAAATGTTAAATAACCCTGAATATTTACTACCCAATCTTGGTCACCTTGCAACCACGTCCCTGTAATGGCCACAAGGTCATACCCATTTGTTTCTATTTGTGCCGTCAATTCATCTATCTTATTACGAATGCTGCGCGCATTCGGAAAAAGAACCTCAAATTTTGTCTTTTTACCATTCTTTCCTACCCCGGCCCCATTTGCTAGTGCACTCTTATGTTTGTATGCTCCGTCCCTTCCTCACACACTCTGTTTATCATTACCCCCATCACTTTCCTGTATTACTTCCTTGTCTTTTCTCTTTATCAATCTAAACTTTGCCCCACCTGAACCCTCCCCCCCTTTATTTAGTTTAAAGCCTTCTCTACCACCCTAGTCATTTGGTTTGCCAGAACACTGGTCCCAGCATGGTTCAGGTGAAGCCCGTCCCAACGGAACAGCTCCCTCTTTCCCCAGTACTGGTGCCAGTGCCCCATGAATCGAAACCCACTTCTCCCACACCAATCTTTGAGCCACGCATTTATCTCTCTGATGTGATTTACCCTGTGCCAATTTGCTCGTGGCTCAGGTAATAATCCGGAGATTATCACCTTTGTGGTTCTGCTTTTTAATTTAGTCCCTAGCTGCTCAAACTCCCTCAGCAGAACCTCTTTCTTAGTCCTCCCGATGTTGTTGTTACCTACGTGGACCACGACAACTGGATCCTCCCCCTCCAAGTTTCTCTCTAGTCCTGAGGAGAAGTCCTTAACCCTGGCACCGGGTAGGCAACAAAGCATTCGGGACTCTCGCTCTTGGCTGCAGAGAACAGTGTCTATCCCTCTAACTATACTGTTTCCTACTACAACCACGTTCCTTTTTACTCCCCCCACTTGAATGGCCCCCTGAACCACGGTGCCGTGGCCAGTTTGCTCATCCTCCCTGCAGTCCCTGCACTCGTCCACAATGGCTGCAAGAACCTCGTATCTACTGGACAAGTGCAGAGGCTGAGGCTCCTGCAATGCTCCCTCCTGGATCCCCCTACCTGCCTCACTCGAAGTCACACCCTCCTGTCCCTGACCACTTGCCAATTCTACAGTATTTGGTCTAAGGGGTGTGACTGCCTCCTGGATCAAAGTGTCCAGGTAACTTTCTCCCTCCCTGATGCCTCTCAATGTCTACAGCTCGGACTCCAGCTCCTCAACTCGGAGTCGAAGTTCCTTGAGCTGCAGACACTTACCGCAGATGTAGTTGCCCTGATGTGTCTGAAACGTTTATATTATAGGGTATAGCTGCAGGTGTACAGAAGGCCTAAAGCACAGAGAGACTTTACTTCTAAATGGAATGAATTGCAAAACAGCGTGAGGACTTTAAAACGGGAATTTGGTGAGCGTGGGAATTAGGTTCAGAAGGGGAAGGAGGTGCGAAGTAATTTAAACCAAGGGACAACAGTAAATAAGTAAATGAGTAATTAATTAAATCGGAGGGATAAAATTAACAAAGTAGAGGACACCAACATTAACGGGATCTGAATTGCATTAAATAAAAATCTGGTATACATGAATAATAAATAGGAGTTTAGGAGATACTAAACTAAAGCATATACAAGTCACATATGTAGATAAACTTTAATAAATGATCGGACAGCTGAAACCAGTCGCCTGCAATTCCTGTGCCGTGTGGGAACTGCAGGATGCTTCATATGTCTTGGATAATCACGTGTGCGGGATGTGCCTCTGACTGCTCGAGCTCGAGCTCAGGGTTTCTGAGCTTAAGGATCGGCTGGAGTTACTGCAGGACTGAGAATTTCCTGGATCGCACGTTCCAGGAGGGGGTCATCCCACAGTCACAGAGAGTTCGGGAGGATATTAAATGGGTTGTCATCGGTAGGGTAGGAAGAAGAGGCCGGTAGTGCAGGAATCCTTCGGAATTATGGTGGTCACAAACCAGTTTTCAGTGCTGAATACCGGTGAAGGTGACGACACCTCCAAGGAGTGCAGTCCAGGGCAAATCCACAGCACCGTGGGGCAAAGGGGTGCACAGGGGGGCACAGCTAAGTGTAGAACTGCAGTGGTCATAGGGGATTCAAAAGTCAGGGGGATCGACAAGTGTTTCTGCAACCACCGACATGAGTCTCACAAGGGGTGTTGCCCCCTCTGGAGTCAGGGTAAACAATATCATGGAACGGGTGCAGAACATTTTGTGGGGGGATGAGGAATAGTCAGAAGTCGTGGTCCATGTTGGAACCAAAGGCGTAGGAAGGAAAAGGGTTGAGGTCCTACAGTCAGAATTTCAGGAACTAGAGGAAATTAAAGAGCAGGACCACGAAGGTGGTAATCTCTGGATTACTCCCAGTGCCAGTGAGTATAGGAGAAGTAAGATAAGACAGGTTAATGCATGGCTGTAGCAATTGTGCCGGAGGGAAGGCTTCAGATTCCTGGGGCATTGGGACCAGTTCTGGGGCAGGAGGGATTTGTTCAAGGTGGACGGGTTGCACCTCAACAGAGCTGGGACCAATGTCCTTGTGGGGAGTTTAACTTGTGATGTGGGGGAAAGTTTAAACTAATTTGGCAGGGGAACAGACACCAGGATGAAGCAGTAGAAAAAAGAAACAAAGCACAGATGACTGGGAGAGACAAAAAGCATAAGAATAAAGAGTAGTTCAGAAATAGGAGGGATCAGATGGGGGTCAGCGGGGGGGGTGATGCAAGGCAGATTACGATGGGTTTGGAGTGCATGTACGTAAATGCATGGAGCGTGGTAAATAAGATTGGTGAGCTGCAGGATTAAATTGCCACATGGGATTTTGGTATAGTGGCAATAATGGAGACCTGACTCAAATGAGGGGAGGATTGGGAACTTAATATTTCTGACTATAAGGTATTCAGGAAAGATAGGGAAGGAAAAAAAGGAGTGGGGAGGATGGCAGTATTGATCAAATATACTGTCACAGCACTGGAAAGCACTGCCATGTGTCTGCCCATTTCACCAGTCTGTCTATGTCCTCCTGAAGTCTGTTACTATCCTCCACATTGCTTACTACATTTCCGAGTTTCGTGCCATCTGCAAACTTTGAAATTATGCCCTGTATACCCAAGTCCAGGTCATTAATATACATCAAAAAGAGCAGTGGTCCTAATACCGACCCCTAGGGAAAACCACTGTATACTTCCCTCCAGACTTAAATACAACCGTTCACCACTACTCTCTGCTTTCTGTCCCTTAGCCAATTTTGTATCCACGCTGCCACTGTTCCTTTAATCCCATGGGCTTTAATTTTGCTAACAAGTCTATTATGTGGTACTTTATCAAATGCCTTTTGAAAGTCCACATACACATCAACCGCACTACCCTCATCAACCCTCTCTGTTACTTCATCAAATAACTCAATCAAGTTAGTTGAACATGATTGATAGTAAAATAAGGAAGAAGAAGGAGCTTTGAAAAAAGTTGATTGGGAAGAACACAGGAAGCTTCAGAAGCATGTCAAAAGGGTGGTCAATAGAAAGAATTGGAAACGAGGAAAGCTGCATACAAGCAAGAATTTCTTCCAGTACCATTAACCGTGAGGACAGTCACTGAAGAAGTGAGTCTAAAACGGGGATGAAATGGAGGATGAGGAGAAAGTGCTTAATATATCAGCAATGACTATTTTCTTGAAGTATTCATAACGTCATGTGATCAATGCCACGTTATCAATCATCACGTGATCAATATTAGGTGATCAAACCTCCAAGAATACGTCCAACCAGAGTTGGCAACCCAAAGGCTTGGTCAATGACGTAGGTTTTAATAAAGTCTTAAAGGAAGAGAGGGAGGTGGAGAGGGGGAGGGTGATTAGGAGGGATACCAGAATGTAGGGCCTGTGCAGCTGAAAACATGACTGACAATAGTGGGGCGAAGGGAGCTCACAAAGCCAGAGTCAGAGAGAACAGAGAGTTCTGGGGGGGAGGGGGTTGTAGGGCTTAAAGAGGTTACAGAGATAGGGAGCAGCGAAGCAATGAAGGAGGAGAATTTTAAATTTGAGGCACTGGGGGAGGCTGGGAGCCAATGCAAACATGCAGTGATGAGTCGAGCAGGATAGGAAGCAAGGTTTTGAATGAGCTGAAGTTTATGGATGGAAGAGAAGGCCGGCCAGGAAAGCACTGGAATAGTAGAGTCTGGATGTGAGAAAGGCAACGGTGAAGGTTTCAGTGGCAGATGAGCAGAGGTAGAGATGAAAGCAGGCAATCTCGTGCAGGTGGTAGTTGGCAGTGTTTGTGATGGCGAGGATGTGGGGTCAAAAACTCAGCACGGGGGCAGACAATATGGTTCAGCCTGAGATAGTGACTGAGGTGGATGATATTGGTAAAACATGGAGTTTGTGGTGGAGGCAAAACCGATGAAGAGGAGAGGGCCAAGCATCGATGTTTTGAAAGACACCAGATGCTATTGCTTGAGATGCTCTGGCTATGATTCGATAGGTAAGAGTGGAACCAAGCAAGGGCAGTTCCAATAAGCTGGACAACATTGAGGATGTGTTGGAGGAGGATGGTGTGATCAACCATGTCAAAGGTTGCAGATAGGTCAAAGAGCACACGGATGGATAATGCGATCACAGTCACAGGGAATGTTGTTTGTGACATTGGTTAGAGCCATTTCGATGCTATGGAAGGGGCAGAAACCTGATTGGAGAGATTCAGTCAGGGAGGTGTGGGAAACATGGGCACTGATTTGGGAGGTGACAACATCTTCAAAGATTTTAGCGAGGAAAGGGAGTTTAGAGATGGGGCGGTAGTTTGCAACGATAGTGGAGTCAAAGGTGTATTTTTTGAGGAGGGAGTGATGGTAATTTTGAAAGGGAGGGGGGCACTACCTGAGGGGAAGGAATCATTTATAATGTCAGATAGCATGGGGACCAGGAAGGGAAGTAGTTCGAAGTTTAGTGGGAATGAGGTCAGGGGAGTAGGAGGTGGGTCTCATGAGATGAGCTCAGAAAGGGCATGGAGTGAGATGGGAGAGAAACTAGAGAAAGACTAGGGTTCAGGGCTAGGGCGGGGGGGGTGGAAACTAGGGGGACATAGGGCTTGGTGGGCAAAGAAAAAGGGGGAAGAGCAGAGGCAGCTGAATGACAAAGAAGTCAATGAGCTCTTCATACGTTAGTGGAGGTTTAGGAGATGGTTGATAGTGGAGAAAAGAAGCCAGGGGTTATCTTTGCTCTCCAGGAGGATGGAACACAGGAAGGAACAAGAGTAGGCCATTCAGCCCCTCGAGTCTGTTCCGCCATTCAGTTAGATCTTGGCTGATCTGTATCTTAACTCCATCTATCCGCCTTGGTTCTGTAACCCTTAATGCCCTTGCCTAACAAAAATCTTATTAGTCTTAGTTTTGAAATTTTCAATAGACCTAGCCTCAACAGCTTTTTGGGGGAGAGAGTTCCAGATTTCCACTACCCTTTGTGCGAAGAAATGCTTCCTAACATCACCCCTGAACAGCCTAGCTCTAATTTTAAGGTTATGCCTCCTGATGCTGGACATGCCCACCAGACGAAGTAGCTACTATCTACCCTATCAAATCCTTTAATCATCTTAAACACCTCAATTAGACCAACCCTTAATTTTCTATACTGGAAGGAATACAAGCCTAGTTTATGTAACCTGGCCTCATAATTGAACCCTTTTAGCCCCGGTATTATTCTGGTGAATCTGCGCTGCACTCCCTCCAGGCCAATATATCCTTCCTGAGATGTGGTGCTCAGAACTGAACACAGTACACTAAATAGGGTCTAACCAGAACTTTATATAACTGTAACATAACTTCTACACCTTTGTACTCCAGCCCCCTTGAGATAAAGGCCAACATTCCATGAGCCTTTTTAATTATTTTTTGTACCTGTCCACTGGCTTCTGGTGATTTCTGTACTTGAACCCCTAAATCTCTTTGTTCCTCCACAGTTCCTAGCTTCTGGCCATTTAGAAAGTAGTCTGATCTATCGTTCTTAGGTCCAAATTAGATGACCTCCATTTGCCACAGTTTTGCCCACTCACTTAATCTATCAATGTTCCTTTGCAACTTTCTGCTCCCAACTACAATATTTACTGTGCCACCTAACTTGGTATCGTCAGCAAACTTGGAAACAAGGCTCTCTATTCCTTCATCTAAGTCATCTGGGGGACACCATGGGCCCGATATTACCAGGGCGGCGGGTTCGCGGCGGGGGGGCGATTGGGCGCGTGGGTAACGCGCCCGATGAAATCAGTCTGCCCTGAACGCAATCGCAGGCTGATTGGATCCACTTACCTCTTGTTCTGGGTTCCCCGCTGCTAAGCTGCGCGGCGGGCGGACAGCGCATTCGCAGTAAGGTCTGTCAGCTGGAGGAGCTCTATTTAAAGGGGCAGTCCTCCACTGACTGATGCTGCAAGAAATAGAAAAAATTACAGCATAGAGCAGCCCAGGGGGAAGGCTGCTCCCAGGTTTAATGATGCCTCACTCCAGGTATCATTGGATGGGGAGAGGAGGAGGGGGAGGACAGAGATCTTCCCCCCGGCAGGCGGGAGGAAGCGGCCTGCCTCTGCCACCAAGAAGGCCTGGCTCGAGGTGGCAGAGGAGGTCACCTGCACCACCAACATATCGCCCACCTGCATACAGTGCAGGAGGCGCTGCAATGACCTAAGTAGGTCAGCTAAAGTGAGTACACTTACTCATTCCCCTACACTCCGTCTGCCACATCACCGCCCCCACCTCACATCTACTTCTGCACTGCCAACACTACTCTGTCACATCACCCCTCACACCCACTCAAACCTCATCCTCATCTTACCTGCACTTACTCTCCTCGCCAGTACTCATCCCACCACGACCACTCAAGCCAATCCTCATATAATCTCATGGCTCTATCTCATTCTCACCCTCTGATGCATCTCTTTCACAGTCAGCCTCACTCAACCTGCCACTACCTGTGCTGCAGCCACAGGGCATGCGTCACATATGTGCAGTAGGCAGCGTAAGGCAAACGTGTTGTGAGCATGAAGGGGATGCACAAGGGTGTTTGAGGGTTTGTCATGGTTTTTACTTCTATTGAATTTCTGACCAACTCACATTACATATTATATTGGCACCACTACTGCCACGTCATTGCGAATCTTGTCTGGTTTGTGCAATAATGCCCTTTCCTGAGGATCACAATGAAGACCCACAACTGATGACACCCATTGTGTCACTGCAGAATGGGTGTAGGTGTATTTGCAGGGCTCTTTTGTGCAGACGACTGAGAGACATCGGCAATGTCCCCGGTGGCACCCTGGAAGGATGCGGAGGAGAAGTTGTTGAGGGCAGTGGTGACGTTGACAGCGACAGGTAAGAAGATGGTGCTCGGGCCAGCCGGGAGCAGCTCGGCATGAATGGGGCTGCAGATGTCCACGACTACATGTCGAGTGACTCTGAGCCTCCGTGTGCACTGCTGCTCAGAGAGGTCCAGGAAGCTGAACCTTGGTCTGTGGACCCTGTGGCGAGGGTAGTGCCCTCTGTGACGCATCTCTCTCTGCGGTTGCCCTC